>NC_081426.1:44577479-44884146 GCF_949786415.1 Peromyscus eremicus | reverse complement strand
CCTGGAAGTAGATTATGGGGTATAGTGACTGAACTTGTGAGATAGCATAATGTATTCATACTATACACGATATTTATTCGATTATACATTCCACAGGCACTTGTTGCATATCATGCATGCTCAGCATTGGACTCAATGAGGATCAACAGAAATGCAGACATTTAATTTCAAGGGGCTAAAACCTGTTGATTGACCCATGTAATAGACAAATAACCACTCATGAACATGTTGGTACAAGCAGTCACAGACTATGAAAGAAAATTCTTAAAATCATCTGTGTTAGTGATATTACTATCACTACAACAAATGTCTGAGATAACCATTAGCTCATAAGAATGTATTTAACTGTCTCATAGTTTTGGGGGTTTGGGTCTGTGATTAGGTGGCCACATTGCTTTGGGCAAGGAAGTGCATTATTGCAAGAGCACTTGTCTTTTTGACCAGGAATCAAGAGTGAGAGAAAAGAGTAGGGTCCCACAGTCTCACCAAGAGTGGGATCCTAAATACCCAAAGATCTATATTCTTCATAATGTCTCCACCATCTCCCAGTAGGACTACAGGCTGGAACCAAGATTGTAGCCCATGGACCGTTAGGGTATATTTAAAATCAAACCGTAGAATCACTCCAATTTCTTCTCAGAGGAAGACAATATTGGATCTATGTACCAATTATCCACAAAAGAAGATTAGGAAAGGATGATTGTTGGTATTTCTAATGTCATATTGCTAAGCACAGAGGTTAGTTTAAAGGTCTCACACTGAGGCTGAGTGAGAAGCCTGGATTGAGAAAAAACAAAAACAAAAACAAACAAACAAACAAACAAACAAACAAAACACCCCAAGCTTGTGGTTCATTATAAACTGAGACCAAAACTTACCAAGAACTTTTATCGCACTGAACATTACTAATTCACTAATGTCTTATTCTTTGTGTCCTGGACCTGGATCCATATGCTTTTACTGTTTCCATTCAAAGTAGATCTCTGTAATATTCTACCAGTCATTTCCTTTTTTAGGACTGTTTTTTTTTTCTATTCTCATGGTTACCAAAATACTTGTAACACACAATGATATATGGTAATTAGTCTCAGAGGTACATATACTCCAGTGTAGTAGGCTGACAACATTACCCCTAGATTCAAGTCATAATTGATTGGTTTAAGTAAGTTCACAGTTTTTTTTAGTAATTTTATTCTCTGATCATTTTTCCTCACTTACAATTGCAAAAGATACAATGATAACCATATTATTAGTTACATATAATAAAGATAGTATCATATTTATTGCTATCAATTACTTTGGGGCATTGTATGAATTATACCTGGAATAATTACTAGTACCTTGTGAACAGGAATGTCTGAGAAAACAAACCTGACTTTTGCTCCACATTGAATATTGAAAGGCTAGCCTAAATGAGTATAGACCTTCTCTACTAACAAGTTAAAAAAAAGTACCAGGTGATCATTGGACCTAGATTTTGGGACAGTAATTACAAATGTCACAGGTATGGTCTAACCTGTCTTTCCCAGAAGAGCTTTTCAGAATTGTGGAATATTAATTGAAGATGTGTTACATTTGTTTATGTTGTAGAACATTTGTTTAATGATGCAAAGATGTGTTGCATTTGTTTAACTCTGAAACTGTGTTACTTTGCCTGTCTAAAACACCTAATTGGTCTAATAAAGAGCTGAATGGCCAATAGGTAGGCAGGAGAAAGGGTAGGTGGGGTTGGCAGGCAGAGAGAATAAATAGGAGGAAAAATCTGGGAAGATCAAGGAGCCAGAGAAAGAGAATAAGAGAGGACACCAGGGGCCAACCATCCAGCTACACAGCAAGACACTGAGCAAGAAGTAAAGAAAGGTGTATAGAATAGAGAAAGATAAAATCCCAGAGACAAAAGGTAGATGTGACAATTTAAGTTAAGAGAAGCTGGCTAGAAATAAGGCAAGCTGAGGCCAATCAAACAGTAAAAAAATAACCAACAACATTTTGGTGGTCCAACATGAGGCTTAAATTTCCATAGGGCCTGAGAAAGCTTAAAAAAAATGGACATGGCTCCTTTAAGAGTTTCTGCCTTACAGTGAGCCCATGAGCAGCAGGTACATTAAGTGGGAGAAAAAAAAAAGATAAGTAAAAAACATAGCCCAAGCATAGGCATTCTAGAGCTCTGGGAGGTTGAATGCAGATCCTGTTCAAAGGAACCTCCAACTAGGCTGCTAGCTTTAGGCTTGGCTCTCAAGAACTGAGAAGTGGACAGAGCCAGTCAATAGAGCGGTGCAGAGGACCCAGCTATAGCTTAGCAATTTAAAGTTTGCTCATATGGTCAAAAAGGACTAGAGATAACAGTAAAAAAAGGTCCAGACAGATAAACCTCCAAACAGGTTCCAGTTTGTAGACTTAAGAAAGAACAACAACAACAAGGATATAAGCAGTCATGGAAAGAGATAAATAGTTTAATATAATAAAGTCTTTAAAGAGAGAAGAAAATAATATAAAAGAAAAAAGCCACGTAATGGATGAAAAATACACAGGGAGTCTGAATCTTATATAATATTTTGTTGATTTTGATTTTTTTGATTGCTGATAAGCAAATGACAGCTGGTAAAAGATGTGGAATTGACAGAGGGACTGATGAAATAAACCAGCCTAGATACATTAAGAATGTCTTAACTTTAAAAAGAAAATAAAAGATTGCATTATTTTGCTTTTATTTCCACAAGAAATGAGAGGCTGTGGATTTCTTCAGGATAAATATGGATCAAGTTTGATCAGGGAAGACTTTCTTGATCAGTCAAGACAAGTGATATATATCAACAAAGGACCTGATTGTCCCAGGACTTGTCCATTATCTCAATTTTCTCAGGGGCCCTTAAAGATACCTTCACCCACAGAGAACAGGAAACACTCTGGAGAACACAACACCTACATTCCCAATAGATGAGGTGGGGTGGTCTTTGGTTATTTGGTAGATTATGAATATTTGTTATTGTTTAGGGAATACAGGAAGATAGGATAAAAAGATAACTATTAATCTCAGAAATTTTGCACTGGCATGCATTTTGGTATTTTGATACAAATTTAAAGTTATTTTTATTATACTGTATATATGTTTCTACTCTTGTTTGCAATATTGTGCTAATTCAGATAATTTAAAAATGCAATGAATAACTAAAAAATGAGGCTAGTAGTTAATCTATAATAATCAAACTTGTAGTCACATTAGGTATGTTTTCAAGGAGAAACATGTACATTTTTAGACAGATGACTTTCAAACACTTCAAAGACCCACAGAATATGGCATTTAAGATGTTCAATAACCTAAATGACAATGAAATACATCTGCTCCTGGTGGCACTAATTTACTTCATAAAAGGATGATGGTCATCAAAGAAACTCCATATGGAGCTTGCTTTCAATGTGACAAGGCTAGCCATTTGGAGAAGAAACTGCTTTTGCCTTGACTGCTGACAGTGTACTGTGCAGAATAGACATATTAGGACCCACAGGAAAGTGACTTCTATGCTTTGCCAAAACTAGGCTATATGGTCCTTCAGCATTCCTACTTCACAGAAGAGTCTGGCAGACATTCTGCAGGACACAGAGGAAAGTGACTAAAGAACCTTGCCAATACAAGGTGGGACAGTCCTTCAAATTTCCTGCTTCACTGAAAAGTCTGCCAGATACTTTAGGCAAGTAGGCTGAAGATGAATACCCCAATGTGACAGAAGAACTTTGGGTGACTGTCCAGGTACCCAGATGTCTCTGTTATTAGGTAATATTA
Organism: Peromyscus eremicus; assembly: GCF_949786415.1. NCBI lineage: Eukaryota > Metazoa > Chordata > Mammalia > Rodentia > Cricetidae > Peromyscus > Peromyscus eremicus. Next base: position 44,880,365 of record NC_081426.1, on the reverse strand, counting down.
CATCCTTTTGAGGTCTTTAATGGAATTGAAGACCAAATAATTAGAGTTAAGGTTTTCCTTAGTTATGATAGAAAGTAAATTAAGTATAAAAGTTTGGAATTACTAAGACAAGATAGATAATGGTGTATTTTCTCTGAATTTGCTAAATACAAATGGACTAAATATTGTAAATGTAATTCTTACTTGATAACTGTTTTTGTTGTATGTAGTTTCACTATGTTAAAGTTAAAACACTTCATTTTTATTTACACAAAAACAGGGAAATGTTGTGTAATATTAGTTGAAAACTTGTTGAATTTGTTTATGCAATGGAGCATTTGTTTAATAACGCAAAGGTGTACTGCATTCTTTTATTCTTTTATGTTGCATTTGTTTAACTCTGTGAAACTGTTTTACTTTGCCTGTCTAAAATATCTGATTGGTCTAATAAATAGCTAAATTGTCAATAGCTAGACAGGAGAAATGATAGGCAGGGTTGGCAGACACAGAAAATAAATAGAAGGAGAAATCTGGAAAGGTCAAGGATCCAGAGAAGGGGAGAGGACATCAGGACGCAGTCACCCAGATACACAGTGAGCCACTGAGTAAGAAGTAAAGAAAGGGTTATAGAATAGCAAAAGATAAAATTCCAGAGGCAAAAGGAAGACAGGATCATTGAAGTTAAGAAAAGGCAACAAGAAACAAGCCAAGCTAAGGCCAGGTATTCATAAGAAAGAATAAGTCTCTGTGTGTGAGTATTTGGGAGCTGGGTGGCAGACCCCACAAAGAGTAAAGAGTAAAAAAACAACCAACAACAGAGAATCTCTTAAGCCTGTAACACCATTGTCAGCTACGGATCTTGGTATTTCTCTGTGGTCTAGCTCAGGCTAGTTCATACTGAATCCCAAGCTTAAATAGGTAGTAATAAAATTTGTTCCTCTTCACTTATTTAACCCAAAGTGGCATTAGCCCACCCTAGTATTTTTAAAGGAAAATAAAACACAAGGAATTCATTCTGGTCATCCAAACAATAATAACTTATGTAGAACATGCAAACTTGTCACCAAAAGAGACATTTATCTTAGACTTTTGGGATTCTCTGAATTGGAAACTTCACAAGAAATCAAAATTTATAAAGCCTGACTAAAGAAAATAGTTTCCCTGAGGGAGGTAGAGTACATAAGAGAGCATGTTTCTTGTCACCATAGACAAGATCAGAAACAGGGCAGATATCACAGCCAGGCCATCTTCCTACTCTCTAAGAAGTTGGATGTTTCACAGTATATGGTTCACTGTTATTGGTAGTCAATCTATTGCATAACAGCTGCCTAGGACTTCTTGCTTCTTTGTACCTATAACTTGTTATCCTTTGATCAGCCTGCTGCAGTCATTCCTTCCTCCTGCTGTTCCCCAGGCTGCCATAAATATTCTATTCTTAACATCCATAGAATTAACTCTTATGGATGCTAGAAGTTAGTGAGATCACTCAAGACTTTGCTATCATATTAATAATGTGGTCTTGTGTTTTTGCTCAAAAGGAGAAGTCAAATTGTTAATTCATGAGTGAATGAAATGTTTAAGTGGATAATGAGGAGATATGTTAACCCATGTAATGAAAACAGCAAACAAAAACAGGTATGGTGGTCATGCTTGTAATCCTAACACTAAGAAGATCCAGAGAGTTGGAGATCCCTGTAGCTTGATGGCCAGCCACCCTAACCTATTCATCAAATTCCAGTGAGGAATACCAAGGTGGATGGTGTCTAAGGAATGACACCTAAAGTCATCTTCTGGCCTCTAACTGTAAACACACACACACACACACACACACACACACACACACACACACACTATCTGGAACATATATGTTTGGCTTCAGAAATACAGGAATATACTTACAAAAGAAAAGTAAGTCTCCTTGTATGCTGCATACTTCTGAGGTCATAAAGTTCATACAAAGAGAAGCTTTGACTTGAACCCAGGCCATCTGACTCCAGCACGTGCACTAGACTGTGTAGTGATACTGTAGTTTCCAGAAAAGCATAAACAAAAACAAGCAAAGTATGCAGCTCTCTAGTGGTACTTGCTTCCTATAGGAACTGAAGTTTTGATTTAGCAAAACTTTTTTGTTTTTTGAGTGTCAATTTTGTCACCTCTATTCATCTTACTAATAAAAGTTCTAGGCAGAGAAATTAGGGAGGAAAAGAAAGACATTCACATTAAAAAGAAAAGTGCAGCAAAAATATCTATCATGACATGATTTTATATTTAGGAAACCTAAAAACTGCCCCCAAAATTCTGTTAGTAAAGTTAAGGACACATATCCAACATACAAAAATCAATTGTACTTCACTTGTGCAAACTAACAACAAAACACCTGAAAAAAAGGAAAACAATTCCATTTGCTGTACTATCCAGAAAAACAGAGTGCCTAGATCCCTTTAACTAAATAAGTTAAGACTTGTCAGGGGTGGAGAGATGACCCAGCCCTTAAGAGTTCTTGTTGTTTTCCAGAGAACCCAGGAGGCTAAGATCCCAGCATCCATCTCAGGCAGTTCACATTTGCTTGTATCTCCAGCTCCAATGAATCTGGACTCTTCTGGCCTCCCTGGATACTCATACACATGTACACACACACACACACACACACACACACACACACACACACACACACACTTACACACACAAAGACACCCATACATAGATATAAATAAAAATAAATCAGAGAAAAATAAAAAAAATAAGTTACTTTCAGAAAAGTACAAAATATCAATGAAAAACAATTTTGAATGCACAAATGAAAAGATATCCATCCTATGTTCATAATTTAAAAGACCAAGCCTTCAAATCTTTACCAAGTGGTGACAGAATATAAGAGAAATGATTTCCTCTCTAGTTTGCTATGTACTTCCAGCATGTTCTAGGAGACTTCCTTGGAAAGTCTTTAGTAAATATCTTCTTGCCCCAGATACAAATCAATAACAGACCAAAGTAATGTTTCTACCAAAGTCCCTTTGCCAAATCAATAAGTTCACTGGGGCGACTTAGGGTGTATAGATGACAGCTTACTTCCATGATCATGGAGAATCCAAAGATAGCTGCATTACTTAAATGCCTATCTAGAATGGGTGGAGACTCACTGAATACACATTCTTGTAGTTCTCTGTATGACTCACAAGTAGTTGGACAGGTCTGGGAATCTTTCAAAGCAGCTCACCTCTCTGGAGAACCTATTATTCCCTAGCAGTTATCTACTGCTTACATAGCTTTGAAGAGGGAGCTAGTAAACTTTGCTAGTTTCAGAAACTTCCTGAGACTTCTGAGATAATTACATCCTGAGTCTCAGAGAACTCACTCCACTGTTCTGCAAAGAACATTCTAACTGTAAGGAAAAATGCACAAGACAGTGTTAGGAAGTAATTGCAATGTCTCAGCATACCTAATACTGTATAGTTCTTTTGATACCTGTTCATTTGTAAACCCAACCCTTCCAGTTTCCATTAGCTTACTCTTCCAATGAATTATGTTTCACTAATGTCATCTAGAGTAAGTGTCCATTGTTTTCAACACAAAATCCTGATGATACCCACATTGATAATCACTTTGCTTTATAATCACCAGAAAATATTTTCTTTTAACTTAATGCAGGGAAGCAATTTTAGCATCCACATAAAGTTAAAAGTAAAGATTAAATTCTATAACATCATCTTGCCTACAAAAACACCAATGCATATAATATATCAATTCTAAGCTTTAAGAAATGTTTTTAATGTCATAAATACATTTTAGGCTCTAGTCAGAATTAAGGATTAATATTCTCATATGACCACAGACAGGTGGACTCCGGGGATTAAATGTCACTTTCCAAATTGAAGCTGAAGACTACAGTGTGCTGTAGAATCCTTAATTACCTGATGCTCCCAAATTACTCGCCTTCTTAGATACACAGACTTTCTTTTGTCTTTTTTGTTTCTTCCTCCTGCTGTTACCCTCACTATTCAAGACCTTTTGTTGAGAAGAATATATCTTTTGGCCAGTGGGAAATGTCTCTACCATTCTGAAGACGAGAGCCTGATTTTCCAACGTCTTTGTAATTCAAGTCTTTCTGAAAGGGTCCATTGGATTTCTAATAAGTCTCAGGAAGGCAGAAGCAGACCAAAGACCCCAAATGTCAATTTCCTACAGTGTTTTACATAATGACCTTCCCCAGGATAGACATATGGATTGTTAAAGCGCGTTTAACTCACTGAGGAAAACATTCTCCCTTAGAGTCCTTTCAAAGAAGGAAGTGACATAACTGAGTTCTTTGAGTTCTGTCCTTAGGAAAGACTTTGTTCTTTCTGTCCCTGTTTACTTCCTAGAAGGTTAACCAAAATTGCATGTTTACTTGTCCATATATTTCTTCAGATGAATGCAAACAAACCTACCGCCCCTCCATAGAAGGGCATTTGGGTTTGGTCATGTGAGAGCGCAGGGGCAGGAGTGCATGGGTGGGTGGGAGGACTGTGGTTGCTTTAAACCTGGTCTGTCCCTTAGCATTGGGCCTCCCATCCTAGCTAACCTGGAGAGAGTGAAGAGGGAGCTGTTGCCAGGCTGCCTGCCACAGAGGCTGCCGCAGGATGACACAGCACTTTCAGGACTCCAGAGAAAGGAAGAGTGGAAGTGTGCTTCCTCTTAGAGTAGAGGTGACAGGCTTGAATTACCACTTTAAAACATTCTCTGATAGCAGAGAGAAAATCCCTCCTTCCCGGGCTTCTTTTCCTCAGGCTTTCTGGTGCTTCTGCAAAATGTCTCTTTGACCCTTTGTGTGAGGGGACTACATATTGAACTTCAGAGGTTGCAGGGTGGCTGCAGCCTGTCCATACTTACCCTCCTTTTCCCTTAGCATGCTGTGACTCTCCTGAGCAGACCATTCCTGTCCTGCCTGGTTTCACCATGTTCTTCCTTAGGCACACTCTGGATTCTTTCACTTAATCACGTTGCACTGCAATTTTTTCTCATCATTAAAGTGAAACAAACTTTGCACCCTCTTTTGTATGTGCAATTTTCTTAAAAATTCTGTTTAGGCTTCTGTCGGTCCTTACTTTGTGTCACATAATCTAAGCACTGGATAAAGTCCACAATGATAATGAGGTCACACATGGTTTCTGTCTTCAGAGTTCACAGTATAGTATAGAAACAGAAAATTAATTACATTGCACAGGACAAGTGGCAGGGGTGAACATGAGAGCCGTGGGAATAACAGAAGGGGCTCTGAGCTTCCATTTCTGGATTGGAATGTCTTCCTGTATAAAGGAAAAAATGAAATGAGCAAGAAGAGGTCAATTAGGTGAGTCAGGTGGCATAATAAACCAAAAAAACAAGCTTCATACTTTCCATTTTTTTGTCAGTTGTGGAACTTATTCATCTATATTGTGAAATGTTAGGATAATAGGAGACGATAAAAACAAATAAAAAAAGCAATTATCTTGGGTCGTACCATCCAAATATCATAAACCATTATAATCGTGGTACTTTTTTTTTTCTAATGATGGGTATGCATTTGAATGGATGGCCTGACAGTAATCTAAAGATGAGCTAGACTGTAAATGTCCCAGAATATTTGCTGCATATACAGTTTTCAATTTTGTGCTTTTTTAAACTTATAATTGTACCATAGGCTTTGTTTCACTCCATTAAAGCTTTCAAAAACATTTTCATGGCTCATTTGGTTTTTCTACATGAGTCCCTTCTGGTTTCTCTCACGCCTATGGTCACCCAATAATCTGTCTTGTTCATGCCTCCAAACCAGAATTGCCTTCTTCACACTCTCTTGGAAAGGGGTGACATAGGTCCCGTGAACATTCTGCATCATTTGTGTGAATTTGGAGTGAGTGTGCCCCCAGATGGTGAGAAACACATGCCAAAGACAGGGTACTGTCTTTAGAAATCCCTTCCATGAATGATCAGTAAGTGTCCCTGGCTAATCTATCGATTGATGTTCCCTTACAACATAAACAAGAATCAAAGTTAACGTGCGTTGGCTGAATCTACTCTCAAACTTATTTACTCTTCTCATTGGGCAACATCTAAGTGCCTCACACCGTGAGTTATTGATTTTGTCAGTCGTCATTCGTCCTAAAATTTCCCTTTGTTTGGGTGAAAGTAAGGGTTAGGACACCGTGTGCCCGCTATTTCATGTGCTTCCTTTCTTGTTGAAATAGCTAACGCAGTGGCAACTCTTCCACAGATCCATGCATTGAAGTTATAAATATATGTCTGTGCCCATATATCATCATTTTTGTCACCGTTTATCACAACCACAAATAGCAATTACAGTATGCTTCGTATGTGCCAGGCACTGTACCCAGTAGAGGAGCAGGACTCAGATAACCTTATAACATTTTCAAAACAAGCCTCTCAGGGAACTGCTAATTGTATTTCCACTCCCAAAAGTTTTATTTCCACTACCAAAAGTTTACACTAAAACCTAGTTAATAAATGGCTGGGTGGCTAGGTGGATCAGATTGATTGATTCCCAGAGTATATTATTTTAGAAGAGAAGGAATATGAGAAGTCGTGGTGTGTGCATCTGTGCGTGTGTGCATGTGTGTGTGTGTGTGTGTGTGTGTGTGTGTGTGTACATGTGTGTATGTGTGTGTGTGTGTGTGTGTGTGTGTGTGAGAGAGAGAGAGAGAGAGAGAGAGAGAGAGAGAGAGAGAGAGAGAGAGAGAGAGAAAGAGGGAGGGAGGATAATATTGAGAGAAGTAGAGATGGAGAAAGGAGAGAAAGGCAAGAAAACTTTTACTTCAGGGAGACTTAAAGTGGCTTACTAGATTTATTCATTCACTTTAAGAAAAGGCATCAGTCAAAAATAAACAAAAACAAAACAAACAATAACAAAAGCTTTTGGCAACAAAAACCCAGAAACTTCTATGAAAAAGAAGTATGTAACTCATTTCACCATGCCTTATGGCTTTCCACATGTTACTGTTTTGTAGATTGCCAGTCTTTACCTTTGTAAACTCATTTAGTCCCAGAATCATGGAGAACTTCAAGGAAGAGAGTGATGTCATACCAGAACCTTAGGCATTTTGCAGTAGCTCACATATCCCCCTCTACAACTGATGTTGAAATTTAATTACCATTGTAAATACATAAGGAGGTGAGAGCTTTCAGAAGTGATTAGGCCATAGGGGCCCTGCCCTTATAAGTTAATGAATATTATAATCTTGGATGAAGGATGGTGGCACAATAGTTTTACCCCTACCTTCTCTCTGCATCATTTGCCCTCTGCTTTCTACACGTATTATGATACATCATGAGGGACCTTGTAAGATGCTGGCTGCATGGTCTTACATGTCTCAGATTCCAGGACCATGGAAAAACGAGTTTCCCTGTGCTGTTATAGCAGCAAAAGACAGACTAACACTGGCTTCTTAAAGACACAGAAACAGTTTTATTCGTCTACTTTTCTGTTTCCCTTTTCTTTCTCTTTCTCTCCATCTCTATCATAACTCTAAGTTCAATATGGAAAATATACAGATGTTAATGTGTGACTTTATAGGGGGATATTATAAGAGTCCTGTCATCTCTATCTCATGGTCCATGTCTTTGAACAATCTCCTCTACCAGCATGTGGGCAGGATCTGTGCCTTGCTTCTGCTAAGTAGAATATGCAAATAAAATAAAACTTTTTTTTTTCATTCCTCAGCATCGTATTGGCTACATGAATTAAGTGGTTATATTGGAGAAGCGTTTGTGATGATAAGGGGCTGTGAGAGTGTAAGTTTATTTCTAGCTAGGAGCCAGCAATAAGCTGGGACCTCTAGAAGACCGCTTCTGAGAATCCGAGTGAGCTTAGAAATTAAGGCTTCCTATTCAGAAGACATAAATACAGTCTATTGTATACCTTGACTGTAGTCTTGTGAGACTTTAAGAAGGAAGAGAACCTAGTTAAGCTGTTCCCACATCCCACAGAATACATAAAGGTATTCCTCAGAGTGGTTGAATCTATAGTAACTTGTTATGGAGCACAGTCAACTGAACAGCATTTGAATGCAAGCGCCCTTCGCTTCTTTTCCTTCCACTAATTCATTCTTGTAGAAGTAACAGGGTGGTCAAGTTGTCAATATAATGAGCCTCTGGTCTTTAGTTTAGAAGTTATCTCACTGACGTCTGTCCCTACACCATTTCGAACTCTCTATTTCTACTTCACAGTTTATCTGGAAGCATGAGTCTGAATCAATGTGGACCTTTTCCAAATTACACATGGCCAGGGCCTTCTTGGAAGGTATTGATTCAGATTTGATAGAGTAGAAGGGAGGCCTCAGCATGCATTTGAATGACCTCACAAGTCACTATGGTGAGCTTTCTCACAGGAAGTTGACACCCAGTTTCATCCCTTCTAGGATGCTTTGCTTTCAAAGCTATCAAGGGATAAGTTCCCTTAAAGTTTCACTTTGCATTACCTTGCTTCCTGCCACAGGCTGACATTGGTCACCTTCTGCACCTTCATTGTTTTAGAAGCATCTCTATGTGGATGACATATATGACTCTCTGTTTACCCCGTTCACACCTTAAAACTCTGAAAGTGGACAACATGCTGAGAAAATCCTGTTGGATTTTTCCCTGACATCTGTGACTCACATGCTGACTTCAGCTTCACCATTCCATCCTGTCTATGTCTTCCTGCTTCCTGCGTTTTATTACACAATAAAGGCCACTCACTTTCTTTCTGATACTCACATTAGAAAACTGGAAAATCATCATAAGCTTTAAATCCTTTCAGTGGCTCCTTATCATCCAAAGAATGATTCTGAATTCTGTGGTCCCAAAGGACCAGTTTCAAACCACTTCTACAGCTTTAATACCTGCCCTCCTCATCTTGCAGCAGACACACTTGCACTGTCCAATTTCTCAAAGCTACCCACATTTACTATCCTGATGTTCTCACTTTCTTCATTTTCTTGTTGTAAAATGCTTCCAATGTCTATTCTCTAAGTCCATGTTTCATCTGTGTGTCACTATCTCTTCTTTTCAGTGTCACTGGATATAGCCATGAGCTCCTCTCTCGGGTTACCACAATGTTTCATGCATACATCTTTCATTGATACTTAACACACCATTTTTTTTTTGCACATTTATATTGCTGTCTTCTTCCATTAAGTGATAAATGCCTTGAGGGTAGAATCTGTGAGTCTTTTCTTTGTATTCCTGGCTGTGTCTTTGATTTCATACTTCCACTGTCTTGAAGTGCTTTTGGCATATATAAATTGTACAACTCAACTGAACTGTACAGCTGTTGGGCTGACTGACAATAAATACAAGTGTTGTGGTTCTCTGCATTGTGTTCTGGAATGAAATATGTAAGAAGTGTGACTGTGCCAGGTATGTTTCTGCCTGTCTCTGTCTCTTCTTTCCATCTCTCCCTGCAATTTATTTATTTTTATGTATGTGAGTGTTTTGCCTGCTTGTCTGTATATGGACCATGTTTGTGCCTGATGTCCAAGTAAGTCAAAAGAGGGTCTCAGATACCCTGGAACTGAAATTATAGGTGGTTGTGATTTGCCATGAGTACTGGGAACCCAACCAGGTTCTCTGGAAGAACAGTATGACCTCTTAACAGCTAAGCCTTCTCTCCAGCCTGAGAAAGGGTATCTTAATGATTGTCAGTGGAAGCAAGATAAGGCCTAAATTCGCCTCTCTCCTTTATTTTTCAATGTCGATTATATTTGTTGATAATAGATGGTATCCTGAATGGTTTCCCTGATTATCAAAGACTGTTGTGCACAAGCAATGAGGTCAGGAGAAAGAGTAGTATGGGCTGATTATCTCTGCTTCTTGTTACTTTTCTTCCAGGGTAGAAATAACACTATCACTCAAACTCAGAGAAGTTCAGAGCTTGGGAATGAAAGTCACATTACAATAAGTTTTGGAAAAGGAAAGTTCCCCTTCCAGACCTCTGTTCACAAGAAAATTGAGGCTGTGGGATGATATTGAAATCAATAAGGTAGAACAAAATAAAACGGTTGTGGGAAAAGGATCTGTATACTTGATTCGGCCAGATGTATTTACAGTCGACATCTGCACTACAGGCTGGCAGATGTATCTGATGAAGCCAGATGTATAAATGCAGTGAGGTGTGTATATCCCCTTAGCCAAAGACTTGAAAGGAAAATGTGAAAGGTGGAAGCAAACAGACTTGTAAATATGGATGGTGGCTGAGGTGTCACCAATATTTAGATGGGAAAAGTACAAGTGTCCTTTTGAGTACCAAATATCGGCATAAGCAGCCAGTGAAATATACTGGAGCATGTAAGGAGATGAAGGAGTGCTTGGACTTAACAACATTGAACTATTGCCAAATAAATAGTATCCAACTACCAGGCTTTTAATACTTTTATTAAAAAAAATCTTAGATCCCTCTCCTACGCCTTTGTATTCATAGCTATTGCATACAATTACAATTTTGTGAGACTTTTTTTTTAAAACTGCCATTTTATAGCTGTTTGTTAAATTTAAAATTTAATTATTTTCAAACATAATACTTATTATGTCTGTTCTCAGACTGAACCAGAAAATATTGATGATGAGAAAAATGCAAAACTCATCTGGATCATGTTCTCATCTTGTTCTCCCCTTGCTGAAGTGAAGAGCTGATATTTTTATATGCAAGGAAGAAGACAGGTAGCTAATGTATACATACAAGCCCATGAATGAGTCATGTGCAATGTCTTCTGCCACCTCAGAAACCTCCTTCCTAGACCTGGTCATTGTGAGAAAGGGAATGCATCAAGAATTGACCATTAAGACCCATAGGAATGACACACTTTGAAACCAGGAATAATCACGGACTAATCAAGACTCGACTCCTGCAGCCTCTCTCTTCTATTCCTCAGTGATGGCAAGCCTCACAGCACACTTAGGGAATGCTTGAGGGAGTTGTGCTCTGACTTCAGATTTCTGACAGAAATATGATTCCTTTTCTTACATAAGGTGATTCGGAAGTATGTATAAATAAAGACATGTTTCTTTGACTTGAACATGAAAATTCATCAGCTTACATTGTGGACACTGCCATACCAGTGGCACCTGTCTGTCAAAGTACGAAGTTTAGATTGTCATTCTACATGTTATGTATCTTTAAAAGAAAAAGGTTCAAAGCAAAGCAGGCTTTCCTGGTATTGTTGGGGCAGAGGGAATGTGGAACTGGTGCTTTTTAATTGTAGCTTCATCTTACATGAATCTGTGGTGCTAACTATAAGTACAGATGTGGTGTGGATGGAGTCCTGCCTCCCAGGTCAGCTGTTCTGGGGTGGGGCTCCAGCATCACTATTTTTTTGAGATGATTCTAATTATGCAGCAATGAGGGGAGGAGTCAGAGACATGACCGGCTTCCAGCCCTGTGAGGAAGCAGTGGGCTTAACTAGGAGACTGACTTAACTCGCAAAAACAGTTCTACATTTTCCTGCTTGTTTCTGTAGCATACAAGAACAATATCTGTGATAACATGGCTTATATGTTGATCTAACTGCACAGAAAGAGAAGGCTCCTTGTATTACCACAGGAATTTTGGAAGATAACTACATGTCTCCTTGCATATGAACCAATACAATGCCTTCTTAAATGAACTAGTCTCTTCTAAAATTGAGTAATAGAGTTAATTTCTCAAAGTCTGTGTAATTCTGAAGCCCTAAAATTGTTGGACTTGAAGACTCTAGGCCAAATAAAAACTATAGGAATTAATCTGAAGATCCAATTCATATGGGTGAGGTCTTTTTGCTCTATATCTATTGGAAACACTATTAGTAATTCTCTGGGCAAAGTATCATCTTGAAAGACCTCAATTGTTTGAGAATATTTTACTGGTGGCATTTGATAAATTTTAATCACTTTAAAATAAAACTATGACTCTGAGATAGTTTCAAACCTTGTTAAAAGAAACATATTCCAGTCACATCTTATTGAGCTTAGGTCAGCCTGTGTTATCAGTCTTGACAACATGAAATAGTCATGGTATTGAACAAGCACCATGGACTTCCACATGCCAGTCAGTCTCTGTGGGCATCACTGTCACCTTTCCTTCATGTTAGATAAGAATAGAGGATTATTTGGACATATATCTAAATTTCACCTACTTCTAAATAATGTGCACATATGCAACTATAGTTTTTAAATACAGTTTTCAGTTTAAAACTATCACAGATATACAGAAATTTGAGATGATAGAAAAAATAATGTATTCTTAATATCTCAAAGTAGTATAATACATTGATTATAAGTAATAAAGAAATTCTGAAACATTATTGAAAGTTAACACTGCATTACGATTTGCTCAACTTTTGCCTTTGATTCTTTTGGTTTCAGAATCTCATCTGAGACCCTGAGTTACATCTAGTCGTTATGCCTCAGAAGGCTTCCCTTTATTGTTACACTTCCCTGATTTCCCTTGGTTTCAATGATACAGTTTAGAGAGGACTACTCAGGTATTTTGAAGATTGTCTCTCATTTTAGTCTTGTCTTATGACTAGGCTGGAACAGTGGGTTTTACATAGAGACTACAGGAGCAGACCCATTCTTACTGTATCACGTAGGGATGCCCATGTCAACACAACTTTCATTGCTGCTGTTGACCTTGGACATCAAACTATGGGTGTGTTTGCTAGTGATTTCTCTACTGTAGACTTACGCTTCCTTTCTCTTCTTAAAATGTCTATATTCTATCAAAGAAATGCACTGTTCAGCCCACATTTATGGATGGAGAGTTATAATGGACTACAGCATAAGGAAATTGTTTGTAATTCTTCTGAAAAGGATTTGTCTCTTTGCCCTCTTGAACTTATTATCCTTCTAGATTACTATGGACTTATGCATATTCTTCATGCTTTAATATCCTATCCTAATTTATGTTTTTCTATTCTTTCTACTAGACATTCTTTCAGTTTGTTCCTTGATCCCTTTTCCTATCTTAATCCCTCTTTTCACTTTTGTGTATTCATTTATTTTTCAGTGTTGGGGTAGAAGCCAAGCTCCCACAACATGCTAGCTACATCACCACCCTTCACTCCTCGTGCTAAATCCTCACCATTCATTATTCTCTGTGTCTGTTTCATTTCTGATGCTACTGGACTCTTTAAGCATTGGTATGCTTTCCAGCCCCTAATTTAAAAAATCAGACATTTCCACAAGGAACCCTGGTTCCATTCAATGGAGAATAGTGTTAGAAATCAAGGTCTTGTCTCTGGATGAACTCCTTGCGGTTGGGGTGTCTTGTCATTAGTCATCTCACCTTAACTACCTGGCACTATGTGATCATACACACTAACATGTGCATGCATAGGTATCTGTAAATATTTTATGAGCAACAATCTGTACCTATATTGCATTACACATACATTCATACTCATGTCCGTGAATCTAATCCTTGCAATTTAGATCATTTGAGACTTTTTCACTTGCTTATCTCTATCCTCTTCTCCAACAGTGAGAAATCTGGCTCCTACCATCTGCCAACGTTTAACTTTTCAATTACTGTGTACACATACAGACATATCCGAGTTATTAACCTCTAAGCCCAAGAGACACAGCTTCATCAACTAGAGTACAGTACTTATGTCTAGTTTCTTTTGCCTTTAGTCTTACAGTCTGTGCTCACTTCCAGTTACTTAGATTAGCATCTCCCCCACTTCCTACCCCTTTAGTGATGTTTGTTTAGAATGCTACTAGAGATTGTGTTATGTCACATTCTGCATTCCATTCTAGAATCCTTGGATCTCCTAAGATTTTACAGTTTTCTTTGTGAAGTCATTGTGGCATGAAGGTGTGTATTTTGATGCCACTCTTATGGATTACTATTTGCACTTCAGTGATTCAGCAGTGAAATAAAATCTTACACATAAACACCTCTAGTCTGTATGTGGTCTGGTAGATTTCAAGGGGTTAATATGTTCTAGAAATTCAATCTGAAGAACTATCTATGTATATACATATATATGCATATATGAATGTACATATGAATATATAGACATACATACATGGGTGGATTGTGTATATGATATGTATCTTTCCACATTATCAGAGTTCTTGGCTGAATATAATAGATCAATGACATAAGCAAGTATTGCTGGGTGGGAATTTGGGGAAAAATAAAGATTTTTTTTTAAAAATTAAATTGAAATGCTTTGTACATTGTAGAACATTTTAATGGCACATTTGCCTTCATTAGTTTTCCTTATTTTTTGTACACACACACACACACACATACACACACACACACACAAACACACACACAAATGCCTGACCTTTATTTGTCCAGTTGTCCTAATTCCATTGATGAATAATATTGGGATCCAAACTGAGGACAGTCAGGCACATTGCTTAGAGGTCATGAAATAAGTATTTTGTATTAGCAAATATAACTTCATAAGGTATTTCCAATTTAGATTTGTATTGCAAAGATTTAAAAATATGTAAATTCTTATTTATTTTCACTTATTCTCAAAAACTTGACTTTTTTTTGTAAGATTACCTTCATGAAATTACTTAACTTCCATTTCCCTATAACCTACATACAATAATTTAAAAAAAATCACTTTTGCTCCAGGAAGATTATTAAATATGTTTCAGTCTTACTGCCTTTTAACTGTTAATACTACAGATGTATGCTCAAGAGTCTGTGTTTTAAAGTCACTTGAACTCAAATGTCATCATAATCATGTAATCATGTCTTTAGCTTGAAATGGGGTTTGGTACATTTAAAATGGCTTTGCATTGAATTAATCAATTTTTCTGCATATTGATGTAAAGTTATAAAATTGTTTTTTCACACTCTTCAGACCTTATTCTTTATTTGTCTTCATAGCAAGTTATACCAAATATATTTCCCGTTTTTTATTTTACTTCTCATCTCTCATGCTGTAAGCTATTTAAAGTCATAGACATTTTTTTTATCTTGACATTCCTGGTACATAACAATGTGGTAGGTGTTTAAAAAATAATTGTTGAATGAATAAATGAATTACATAATTTGCATAAAATTGGCACATAGTAATAATTTGTGATAATTGATAGTAATTGATGATGATTCTTTTTCATTAATTTTTATTCCAGGGACTATTGCTATTGTCAAGGATAGCCCCTGCTCCCATTGTGTCCCACAAGAGGACCAAGCTACACATTTTTTTTTTTTTCGAGACAGGGTTTCTCTGTGTAGCTTTGCACCTTTCCTTGAACTCACTTGGTAGCCCAGGCTGGTCTCGAACTCACAGAGATCTGCCTGGCTCTGCCTCCCGAGTGCTGGGATTAAAGGCTTGGGCCACCACCGCCCGGCTCAAGCTACACATTTGTAACATACATGCAGAGTGCCTAGGTCAGTCCCATGCAGGCTCCCTGGTTGTCAGTTCAGTCTCTATGAGCCCCTATGATCCTAGGTTAGTTGATTCTGTGAGTTTTCTTTGGTGTTCTTGACACCTCTGGCTCCTACAGATGCAGACCCACAGCCAAACATTAGGCAGAGTTCGGGGAATCCTGCAGAAGAGGAGAAAGGATTGTAGGAGCCAGAGGAATCAAGAACTTCACTTCATTTTCTGACTCATGTGTTTTGAGTGGTATGTTCCTGGTACTCAAGCCATTCTGTACTCTAATTGACTGAAGGCCATGACATTTTAAAATGCCCTTCCTTGTCATTAGTCATGTTAATTTCTTGTGTCCTGGACATAGTCCTGTGTTCCACTAAATCTGGATTGCCAACTTTCTAGATTCCAGCAGAAAGTGCTTCTCTGTGCTTTTTTTTGTACAATTAGTCTTCCAGCTTGGAAGAGCATCTCTCTTGGTAGTTATCCCTGAAGCACTTGAGTCTTACTACTGGTAATTTCAGATGAAACGGACTTCTATGTTCTGCACAAGGAAACATCCCGGTAGCCTTGATTTTTCTTCCAGATTTTTTTCAGAGTAAATTGTCTGAGATTGAGGTAGAGAATTGCACATTCAGATGAAAGTTTAGACAAGTGTGAAATTTGGGAAAGTGTCTAGCCAAACTTGACATTCCACTGTGTTGTCAAGGCTCTGGCAGTCAGGACCTGGGGAAGACATAGGAGTTGGCCTCTGTAGTTAGGACAATTTGACAAACATGAGGAGAGGGTCCAATCACTAGTTCCTGGCCTTTTAAATGCCACAGAACAGGGCAAGTGTCAAAAGACAGAGGAAAGAAGCAGCATTCATCAGCTATAAATTGCGTTCATGGCGTTATGGTGAGTGCTAGGTCAGAAGTATTTAAGTAGTTTTCAGAGCAATAAACGCCTCTCAGCTTGGAAAAAATGCTGGCATAGGAGAATCCACCACTTTATTCTTCTAAATCATGTTTCTGTTTCTGTTTTATTTTTGTTGTTGTTGTTGTGGTGGTGGTGGTTGCTTTTATTGTTCTTTTGATTAGGGTCTGACTATATAGCCTACATAATTCACAAACTAAGAATTCCCATGCCTTATCCCCTTCCCCACAGGTGCTGTGATTACTGACGTGCATCACCATTCCTGGGAAACTCTTTTTGCCCCTGACAAGGAGTTTCAGATATCCAGGTTCATAACTTGATTGTTTTGTTCACTGTGAATCCCACTTTGTATTGTTTACTTGTACTTTGCTTCTAAAATCCTGTGGTATGGTCTGAATGTTAGTGCTCCCCCCAAATTCATGTGCTTAAGGATAACCAGCACTGTGATTGAGGTGGAACTTTGAGAGGTCACAGATGATGAGTGCAAAGACTTCCTGAGTGAGGTTTCTGCCTTCATGAAAGAGTCCTAGAAAGCTGCCTTGCTCTTGTACCATATAGGAACCTAATAAGAAGATAACACCTATGCCCCAGGATGTTTTCTTGGATCTTCTAGTGCCCTAATCTTGGACTCCACAGCTTCAGGAGTGCCAGAAAAATTTTATTTTCCTTGAAATCTGCCTAGTTTATCATATTTTGTTATTACTGCCTAAATGAGTTAAGCTAATTGATGTAGTTAAACAAATACATGGAGCTAGAGAGATGACTTAGCACTTAAGAGTGCATAGTGCTCTTGCAAAGGACCCAAGTTTGATTCCCAGCACCTACATCCTCCTTGGGAAACTGACAACTTCTGACCAGCTCCAGGAGATCCACCTTCTTTCCTGGCTGTCATGGGTACTGCACTCATACGCACCCCTTCAACACACAAACACACATATAAGCATATGCACATTTAAAAAATAAGAATAGATCCTTAAAAATATTCATTTCAATTTGTTACAAAATTTTATTATTTCATAAGTCATTTCCCTTTCCAAAGAATATAACTAATTACAGATTAATTAAAATGTTATCAAGTATAATTGTAGTCTATCTCACTAGTGGCCTTAGTTCCACTTTATGTGGATAAGTTTTAGCACTCTTAACTCAGTTTCAGACTATTTGAATGACAGGTTGGGGTTTTTATGTAAACTTTACTATGATCTTTGATCACCCAGATGGTCTGAGCTGAAAAGTGTCTCTGCTTCTTTATATTTGCCTGGCACTCCTCTTACTGGTAGGGACTTTTTTATTCCTAGATGACTCTGTGAACTAGCTTGAACTACATCTTGGGTAATACGTGGCCTCTGTGGTTACAGGGACTGGAATTAGGTCTTTCATTCTTTGCTAAGCTTAAAAAGCCATACCCCCATTCCCCCATGCTCTCTTTATTCTTCAGCATTTACTTTCCTATCTAAGCCTTCTGCTATATAGAAAGTACAATAAAGCAAAGAAAGTAAAGAGAAGTCGAAACTGGAACTCATTTTTACAGTCCCAACCATGTGAGATAAACACATCTGTCCATTTTATGATTCTGAGTGCATTCAATACATTACAACTACTTTTTTTTATAATCCCTATTTATAGGTAACTAAAATATGTAAAGAGAATGTAGAAATTTACAAGGTAATGCATGGTCAAAACTGACTTGTGTCAGACAACACAGTGTGTTTCTCCCAGTCAAAATCCTGTGAAAGGGAAAGCCTACCAGCATTTCAAAGATATGATATGCAGAGTTGATAATCCCTCTTAAACTGACAAAAACTCAATCATTTTGTGATTCAAATAGCTGCAAAATATATATGTTTCTGATATGAGCTGTACTTAAGGTATAAAAAGGCTATTTTCAAAGAGCCATTTAATGTTCAAGAGCCTCACAAATAGGATCAGGTGACTCATGGTGACTGAGAAGATCTATTTCTTGTTTCAGCCTTCAATGTGCTGAAATGATATCCAATTCATAATGCTACTATTGATATGCCCAGAGGGTAGAATCCTGTGACTACTTAATCTCATGTTCCATGAGAGGCAAAGACTGCATAATCTTTCATTGTGTGCGGGGACCATCACTCATCTGAACATTTCTCTTTCTCTCTCTCTCTCTCTCTCTCTCTCTCTCTCTCTCTCTCTCTCTCTCTCTTAGTTGTTTCTTTGCTTAAATGAAAAGTTATTTTATTATTTTCACTCCAATTTGATAGACAAAGGTGGTATTTTACTTTTAAATGGGGTCTTTTATTGTTTACGAATCTGAAGTATGTGTATATTAAAGTTTTGTTTTAATTCAGTTTATTGTGTTCTGCATCATTCCATTGCTGTTGTTGCCTTTTCTTCAGTGACTCTATAAGTTCACTGATAGTCAGGATCTTGGCTGGCCTCTTTGGTGCTGTGTGTCTAGTGTGTCTAGTTTCCAGACCAGTGTCATATATAAAATCAAGCTGGCTCAAATAAGACATGTCTCCTACAGTTTACTTTGGATATGTGTTGATGGTGTCAATTACAGCTTTCTTCAGAATAAGCGATTTAGAGGTGCTATAGACCTGTAGTATGAGGTGCTACTGTAAATAGTGCTGAAATAAGTTCAGGTAGCAGATATCTCTTAGGTATGTTGATTTCATTTTCATCTTCATCAGAATGTGCACCTGGAAGTGAGATAGCTGTGTTATATGGCAGATCTATTTTGTTTTCCACTGTAGCTGTATTAACTCATTTTCCCACTGAGAATCTGCATATTTCTACTAGTAAGATCATGTGGGGTAATTTGTTTTTGTTTTATTCTGTCTTACATATGTGAAAATATATGAAAGATACATATTTAAAACAAAAGACCATGTTAATAAATTAAACATAAGCAATCAGATGAAAATCTATGAATAAGAAAATAAAGAAAATTTATCAATGGAATCACCAAATAACAGGGGAGACAAAGCCCTAAGGAGATCTCTTTCTACCAATGGAAACTTCAGTGCCAGAAACGAGTTATGTTTAATTGAGTTGTTGGCCAAATGTACCCCATGAAAACCCCCCAGAAACCCAGGTTGTTACCAGTTCACAAACTGAAGGTAAGGCTGTATTGCTGAATAGAATACCTACATAATTCAGTGAACACGGAGAAGTCAAGCTGGTGCCTATCTAGAGCCTTCACTCCTACTGACCAGTGCTCAGGATACTGGAAGGTATTCTGCACACTACCAGAGGAGAAAGGTAAATACTAACCTAGCTACAGATCCATTGATCTACAGTAGTGAACTCCCTGCACGATACACTGGTGCAATGGCAGCACAAATGTGGTAATAACCAACCATTCTCTGATTAGATTTAATCCCCGGATGAAATCCATGCCTGGCACTGCTCTGGTGTTCAAGAACAAGAGACTAGATAGACATGATCCTAAAGGAAAACCAAATACTACTGTTTTACTAATGAAGCATAACAATAGAATTACTTCTAATGACGTTCTGCTATACTCCTAGTTGAGTGCCTTGCTCAGCCATCATCAGAGAAACTTTCTCATGCAATAATAGATGGGAACAAATACAGAGACCCACAACTGGACCTTGAGCATATGAACTCACATAGACTGTGGCAGCATGAACAAGGCCTGCACAGATCTAAGCCAGATGGGATCCCAGTGCTGAGAAGAAAAGCCATCATTCCTAACCCCAAAGCTATCTCCAGTTAACAACCACTGACAAAAGAAAGCCTGTTTTCATCAATGGAGTCTCAGCAGGTGCACAAGCCATGCTTAAGAACAGGCCCCATTCCCAGCAATGGTCTACCAAAACCAAAGGAAATGGTAGTTTTGGAGGGATTTTTGTCTCATAATACCTTTTCTATTCATTTTATAAAACTCACTGGTCTTTTTTTTCTATATTATGGTTTCCAATTTTGTGTTTTTGTGGAATTTCTGTATATACATCTATGTTTGTGTGTGTGTCTATATCTGTATGTTTCTTGTGCTTTTTTTCCTGTTTGTTTTTTTTTTCTCTTTGTTTTGTTCTATTCTGTTTTGCTTGTTTTTCTTTAATTGTCTGTTATTTTCTAATGAGTGAGAGCAGACAAGGTGTGGATTTGGGTGAGTAGGGAGGTGGGAAGAATCTGGGAGGAGCTGGAGGAAGGGAAGCCATGATAAGAATATATTGTATGAAAAAAAATCTAATTTTAATTTTTAAAAAGAGAAGGAAAAAAGATGAAGATTTGGTTTTTTACTTCGGTGATTTCAGCATGAGAAAACAATGGTGAGAAAAACAAAACAAAAAAAACCCCAGAAAACCAAAACAAAACAAAAAAAACACCATGCAGACTCTGCAAACAATTAGTACCATTGTGCATTCCAGAGAGGAGTATATAGCACTATCAATTTCAGCATTTGGTTTCCTGCTGTAGTCTTTCAGACACTCTTTCTCTCATCTCTAGCCCCCCCACCCCAGCACTACACCCCAGTATTTACCAACAATGTAATGTGCTCCTGTGACAGTGCTAAGTTATGTCTTAAATGTACATGATATTGTCACTGCCTTCTTCTTTCTCATTTGTATAATATTCTCCCCAAGCTTAGATAGTTGATTGCCTAATTTTAAATTCTAGTTTTTTCTTTCTTTTTCATTGAATTTTTTTATTTATTTTATATACCAACCACAGTTTTCCCTCCCTCATCTCTTCCTGTTCCCTCCACCTACCTTCAGTCTATTCCCCCACCCCCATCCACTCCTCCTCCATTCAGAAAGGGGCAGGCTTCCCATGGAAGTCAACAAAGCATGCACATCAAGTTGAGGCAGGACTAAGCTCCTCCCCTTGCATCAAGGTTGGACAAGGTAATCCAGCATGGGGGACAGGTTCCTCAAAGCCAGCTAAGCACCAGGGACAGGTCCTGATCAAACTGACAGGATTCTTCTTACAAAGAGACCAAGCTACACAACTGTTATCCACATGCAGAGGGCCCCTAGGTTGGTCCCATGAAGGCTCCCTAGCTATCGGTTCAGAGTCCGTGAGCTCCGGCTAGCTCAAGTCAGCTGTTTCTGAGCTTAAAGATGACATTTTTCAGTCCTTCATTCTCACACTGTTGAGAAACAAAAAAGCCCCAATTTCTAAAATAAATACTCATTCTCTTCAGATAGTCATTTTTTTGTTGTTGAAAAGATAAAGTATAATCCAAATAAGAATGTCAGGTACTTATGTAGCTCTCATAGTGTTCTCAACACTTTTCTATGTTTTGTACATGTGTTCTCAGCTTATCCATTTAACATATCCATTTAATCCAAGTGAAGTATTATTTATCTACATTACAAATATGAGAAAACTGAGTTTGGGACTTCTACCAAATAAATAAGTATGTTTCCATTACTAGGATATGAGCAAGTGAATCAAGGCCTAGACCTACATAATAACTTAATGTTGTAAAAATGATCAAATAAATCTATATTATTTGGCATGGAAATATATACAATATTTTAAATTTTAAAAGTTGTTGAAGTAGGCTTGATTATATGAAGAGATTGTTTATGAAAAGATTCACTGAAAAGATTTCTATATCAATTTGTTTCTATATTTACCTTTGACCAATTCTATATCATCCTGTTTGTATTGATTTCTATTTGCATAGGAAGACTTCTTCAAGAAGGTTCTTCAAAATGGCAGCAGAGTCTGTTTCTGAGTTATTAAGAATTGATGTGATGTAAAATTTTTTTCATTTTTCATAAATTTCTGAAATTTGAATTTTTCAAATGGTCAATGTACTTTGCTCCTAGATTTCTCTGCATCACAACTGATGATACCTGTGTTTGTGGTTTGTTTTTTTTTTTTGTATCAGACCCAGCATCTTGCATATGATAAGTGTGCATGCTGCCACTAAGGCATATTACCAGCCCTAAATCTTGCTTTTGAATGGAAAATATATAAGTAATATTATGGACTAGCCATTCACTATTAAATTTCATCAATATTTCCTATGTTTGCATGATCTCATTACTATTCATGTTCACTCTCAAATGGTACACAGTATTAATTAATAGTATAATTAGTGCTATTTCTAGGCAATAGAATTTGGGCAAATTCAAAAATATTTTCTTCTTTTTTTTCTGAATTTCTCAATTTTTCCTTAAAGTGCACATTTTATTCATCTAGTGAGCATGAGTCCTTATCACAAACACATTGAAAATTCAAATGCCAGTCACACACATATCTCACATTCATAATTCCTTTTATTGCAAACACTGCCTCAATGCATACATACAGTATGCGTTCTCAAACCTATGTTTACAAATCCCTTTTCTTGTAACTGTGTGCCTTTGTAAGAGCCCAGTATACTCATATCTGACCTCTCTTTCTGGCAGCCCTTCGTCCTTATCACCAATACGTGTGTCTGTGCGATTCCCTTCTTCATTCTGCATCTCTCCTGCCGATCCCAGAGTTCAAACTCATCATCATTAATTCTACAGCCTTAATGTTGCTCTTTATTGCTTTCAATGCAGATTTCTATTCTTTTATTGCAATTTTAATCTCCTTCCAATCTTTATCATGCCAACCTATTTTTGCTTTTACCTGCCTCTCAGGCCCCTCCCTTCTTATCTCAACTTATTTTCATATAATCTCATCTTTCATCTCCTTATTCAGAGACTGTAGATATTATATTTTTATTGAGACTACAAAGCACAAAAGAGCTCCAATTTCTGGTTCCCTTTGTAACTTATTAAGTGTTTGCTTTCTAAGTCTTAATTGCTTTTTAATTCTCTATCAAACATATAGATTTGATATTAGTATCAAACATATGGCAGACTGAAGTGCTTTACACACAGCATCATACAGAACTTCTCTAATTCTAAAAACATGTTTGATCCAGGTCTAGCTATGTAGCTGGCCCCAAACTGAAATGCCCAGTCTTCTTGCTTCAGGTTCCATTAGGATTATGGGTATGTGTCACCACCTCTAGACTGACTATATTTATTTCTATATTGCAAGTGAAATTATTGGCAGTTTTATACTAAGTTAATCATGCAGGGTCACATGGCTTGTAAAATGTAGGAGGAAATTTAGAATTCAAACAGCATGACTGCCCGCAAGTTCTCTATTTTCATTGTTTATAGTAAATGTTTGCTAAAATTATGACCTGAAAAAAAATTTATCTGTGGGTCATCGAAAGTAGTGAGTTGTTTTTCTTTTCTAAATCAATAATGCCAATTATTATTGAGGTTTTACCCAAAATATAAATATGCAGCCATAAAACTCCACTGCCCTCAGGTGTAAAACATTCTCCAAAATTATTATCTCTTAATGTATTTAGAACGAGCAGTTAAAATTGGGTAAAGTGCACATGTATACATACATACATACATACACGTGGATACATGTGTGTGATCGTTTTCATTTCCAATGCATTTTTGCAAAGATGCACAGGTACATGCATACACACACACACACACACACACACACACACACACACACACAATGCACGCAGATGCTTTGGAATCAGTGTTTATGTTCTGTCTAATGCAGCTCTGGCTCAACAGCCATCCCATGCCTGCTACCTGTCATGGATTTTGCATTTCCAATCCAAATAATAGGAAATGCAGAGGTCTGCTTTCTGCTCTGTCCTTCACGTTGGCAGTTTTGATCTCCTGCAAGCGACAAGTTATGTGCTAATGTCAGCTGACAATTGTGTTTCTCTTTTCCACTCTATGAATATTGTAATTAGAGGAAATTCCTCTAAGATTTTGGCAGTAGATTAGTTGTCAATCTTACTTTCTTGGTTTATTATGCACTCTTGTCTCTTTCTGTGTTTTCCTAGATATTGCATCATGAAAATCACAAAGGCTGAAATGGGGAATGATCTTCAAAAGCTTTCTTAAGCTGCATGCTTTTCTGCTCCATTCATCTTTTCCAAGTACTTATATGTACACATTTACCCCCCCACACACACGAACAAATAGCTGCGAAGTCTGAACATGTTGTTTCTAATATAATAACAAGCAGAACAATGTCAGCATAATATGGAAGAGAAATGGAGTAAGTTCCTTGAGAAAGTTTGCTCAACCCCCTTACTCTGGCAGGAAAAGGCTCTGAAGCTAAGAGAGATAGAATAGAGAGAGATTTGTAGATTATAGGAATGGATGCTTAAAGTTATATGCCATCTTTCTCAGGCCATGCAATGCTCAGGATCTAGCTAACTGCTATCTGTGGGTATGTTTATAAGGATATTTCTAGAAAATATTATTGTCTAAATTCTTAAAGCAAATAAATCAGATGGCCCTCTGTACTGTGGATGGATGCCATCCGACTCATGGAAGAGCCACATTGAACAAGAAGAGGGAAGAAAGATGGTCTATACTCTTTCAGGATTACTGCTTGAAGCGGGACTATGATTTCCTGTTATTGCCTTTTTTGTTCTCACTTCAACATCAGACTGGCACGCTACCATTGGCTGGCTGACTTTCAAGAACACCATAAGTTTCATATACACCACAGGCTTTCTATAATCACACAAAACCACTCTTCTTCTCTTCTCTTCTCTTCTCTTCTCTTCTCTTCTCTTCTCTTCTCTTCTCTTCTCTTCTCTTCTCTTCTCTTTCTCTTTCCTCTCCTCTTCCCCTCTCCTCTCCTCTCTTCCCTTCTCCTCTCCTCTTCTCACCCAGCCTCCTGGCATCAATACTGAAGTTACTGTATGTGTTTACTGGTAATTAGAGGGTCTATTTTTGGGGAGTGCCCTAGTATTGATAACTGAGTACTTCCTTAACAAATAAAAAATTTGTTGATGCCTTAGTACTTTGGTAACTCTTTCAGTGGCCAAATGAGTTTTGAGGTTCATAATGGAACCTTATACTTCTGCACTACCAGAGGGATCAGATAAGAGTGAAACAACCCCCACACATACAATCTTCATTTTCTTATAAGACACACATAATTTTGCAGGCATTATTATGAAAAATATTAAAGATCTGGCAATCTCTCAGCCAATTCGTAGTGCAGAATGATGAAACAGGCTCTAAGTAGGGGGCTAAGCAACCCTTAATAAACGGAGTATAATTGGGAACTAAGAACCTCACCACCCATTTTAGCAGAGCTAGTGCAGAGACAGGTTATGTCAACATAAGCCATGCCAGCAGAGACTAACAGAAACAGAGAAACCAGATGCAGACATAGCTAACCTTTAAGGAAAGAGGACCCCATGAGGATTCTATGGTCATTAAGGCTCTAGTTCCTACAATAGCCCTAGAAAAAGAGCTTTTTTTTCACTGCCAAGTGTAGGATTATGTTTCTGGTTTTAGAGGTCCTGGATGTTTCCATCCTTCGCTCTACAGGAGGACCAGAATTAGTAGCAATGTGAGTGGAGTCATTACAAGAGAGCAGAAGCACAGGAAAGAAATTCGCCAAACTGTAGGGGTTACATGACTACTCCAATAGCTGGCAGGGCTAAGAATGGAGCCAGAGGATTACTCCAACATCTAAGGCAGTATGACCAAGGACAGAAGGCAGCAGAGCTCATGTTTTGGCTTAAAAGATACAGAATCCTGAACCCATACTTGCCTCAGATACCAAGCTTCAGAGGAAGCTGGGTCCTGTAATCTTCAGCCAAGCAACCCTATGCCATTGAAACACAGTGAACCTTTTACCAAAATAGGGAGGCAAAAATAGAAACTTGAAGGAAATGACATCCAATATAGATCACTAGTTCATAAGTTGTACCAAAGCTGTGTGGTGAGCTAGCTCTGAATTTGAATCTTCCACCTTCCATTTGCCCTCTTCTCCAGCCCTTCCAGAAGTGTACTATACTGCTTAGTTATTTTTTTTACTCTGTAGAACAGGGACAGAAGGATGAATTCCTGCTCTTAATCTCTAATAGTCATCCAAATGGCCAAATGACGTTTTCTTGGTTGTTCTAGAGCAATAACACAACACATTGTTGGAAGACTAATGGAATCATGGTTTTAATTTGTATAATTTTCTTCTTTGTGCTGTTTGATAGTGTTTAAATAAACATATGGGAAGTGTCACCTATTTTTTTCTTCCACCGTGAATCCTTTGTTATCTGCTAATAAATTCTATTTGATGGTTTGGAATTAAATCTCTAGCTCAGAATGGATCATGGCAGTACAAGCCAATCATTGCATCATCCCCCTGGCCCCACACACATACCAAACATACATTGAATGGTTGAATAACAGGAGAAATCAAGATCCTGTTGGCTGGATGTTTTTCTTTCCAGATTAAACCTGAAAAGTTGCTTATACTATTAAATTTGGTTAAACAAATGGAAGAATAGACTAAAGGCTTACACACTATAAAATTAGCAATTTCAAATGACAATAGTAATCAGACTTTGAAGTTGGAAATTGGCTAGCAAAGAAAAATTGAAAGTTCATATGTCAGTGATTTTGTATTACTATAGCAAACATCTAAGAGAAAACATGTCAAGGTGGATGGGCTTGTTAGTTCGCTAGGTTTATAGTTTATAGTACCCAGAATGAACTGCTTCCAATAGAGTAGGCCTTAAGTCCAATTAGAGAACTGAAGTTTATGCCCAATATATAAGTGCCACTGTTGCCCCTTTGAAGACATCTTTCTGTGCTGGCCATTGTTATTGTTTGTAGGCTTTATAGCCAGGTTGGATTATTGTTTGCTTTTCCTTCCTTGGAAGATTGCAAAGCACCTTTAGATACTGTGAGAGCTAGGCCTTAGGTGATATGCTTCCTCTAAAAGTCATCTAACAAAGCCTAGTGCCAGACATGGGAAATTTCTTTTGGAGATGATGGTCAGGGAAGTCCTAGGGACTTTCCAAACAATATGAGTTTCTCTTTGCTTTTGATTGCCTTCTATTACTTGAAGGTAAGATGTTATTATTGGAGACAGCACACACTTCAGACACAGGACTTGAAGGAGTTGAGTTGTAACAGACTAGGAATTCTCCTCCCTTGTTACTCTCAAAGTATACAAAGGTGCTATGGAAGTTTTCAAGAGAGAAAAGGAACAATAGTCCTATTCAGATGTAAAGCCTATGAATTACAACAATGAACACCATGACACCATGTCCACAAGCAGGCAACAGTGGCACTTACATTTTGGTGGTAACCAAGAGCCATTCAATTTGACTAAAGGCTCAGCCAGTAGGAAGGGATTCATGCCTAGTACCATACATTTAGCCAACTAACTATGGCTGGTAATGTCATAGTCCCTAAAGGAGAGCCTACTACTCTCATTCTCCTAAACTAGTATACTTTCTAACTGCATGCTGAATACTTCTCTTTATAACCATAGATAAGCAAATTTCTCAGCCCTCATCAAGGAAGCTTCTTTTTGCAGCAAACAAATACCATTACAAAAAGGCATAATTGGTCAAAATTCAGAGAGCAAACTGACCATAGGATACTCAAAATAAATTGCTGCATTTACAATAAAAAATCCCTATACCAAAGATCAGGAGATATCACAGAGGAGGGGGCAGAAAGATTACAAGAGCCAGAAGACCAGCATGTTTGCTGCAAGATAGTGTCTTCTAATATATGACAAGGAAGCTGCACCCATGAATATCAGTTGATATGCCAATGTGATGGGAGAAATCTCACAAGGACTTTTCCCTGATTAAGAGATGAATGCAATGAATGGCTGCTGAGAGATGAAGAATCAGTCTTCTCCAGGTCTGATCCACAAATAATTTTTTGATCCAAAGTAGCCAGGCTTACACTTACACACACACACACACACACACACACACACACACACACACACCACGAATCTTAAAAGGTCTTATTAATAAAACCAAACCCGGAGGCAGTATTGTGGTAAACGTGAAAGATCAGAGAAACAGAACAAGCCACAGCTACCTCACCTTGCCAATACCTCAGCTGATCTCATTTCCTCAGACTGGAAGCCTCTGTATCTTCATCTGAATGGATCTCAGCTGAACTGCTGCTCAAAGCCTGAAAGCTTAACCAGGCTCTAGTTCCTGGTCCTCAGGCCTTATATATCTTTCTGCTTCTTGCCAGCACTTCCTAGGATTAAAGGTGTGTGTCATCATGCCTGGCTGTTTCCAGTGTGGCTTTGAACTCACAGAGATCCAGACAGATCTCTGCCTTCAGAATGCTAGGATTAAAGGTGTGTGTGCCACCATTTTCTGGCCTCTATGTCTGTCTAGTGGCTGTTCTGTTCTCTGACCTCAGATAAGTTTATTAGGGTGCACAATATTTTGGGGAACACAATATCACCATACATACACACACACACACACTTGTGAGTACATGCGAGTATGTGCATGTGTGTGTGTGTGTGTGTGTGTGTGTGTGTGTGTGTGTGTGTGTGTATAAGCAACATTAAAGGGACTTGGCAGTTTTTATTCATGTACATGTGTGTATGTATATCAATAATAATTTTAAATGAAGAGGCTACAGATTCAAAAGAGTGGAGTGTGTATAGGAAGAGTTGGAAGGGGAAAAAGGAGGAGTAGAAAAGATACTACTACAGTACTCATGTATGAAATTCTCAAACACACACACAGATGACATGAAATTGGGAAAGAGATGTGTTGGGCTGATATGGAAGAGGACTGATGGGGAAGTGGGGTGAATATGATCATATTTCATTGCATATATGTATGAAATTCTCAAGAATAAAGGAAGATTGCCAAAACAAAAAGGAGATTGACAACTCCCAGCCAAAAATAAGTTTCAAAAGCAGAATTGGTTTTGTAACTCAGGTGCTAAGAAAGGACATCATGTATTTCAACTAATAGAGAGAGGCAGAATCTTCTTTTTTTAGCTGGCATCTTACTCTGCAGCCTGCTCTGGCCTCAAACTTATTATCCTCCTGCTTCAGTCTTGTAATTCCTGCATTTTCAGACGTATACATGCTCAGTGAGACAGAAATTTAGGAAGACCCATCTCTGTTGAAATAATAGGGTTAATATCAAACTAGATAAACCTATCCTACCCCACATCCCCTCTCATCTGTTCTAATGTCACTGTGTCCTGACTTTGAAATTCATTTATCACTTTCGCCTGTGGGTTCAGGGCATAGATGTGTGTATGGGCACATGAGCACTTCCTAAATTTTGTTCTCTTGTCATCTTTAAGTCTTTTCTTTTTATTAATTTATTGTCTTTGTTTTGTAACTTTACAACTTAATACTCAGTCTGGACAGAGATCATTGCAGACACCATCTTGGTCTGGTTTGATTTAGGCCTAATGAAGGGGAGATTCAACAGAGGATCAGCAGGTAGAGACTGTTAAGAGTGTTGTTCAACCTTTATTTTTCATTGATGGGAGGCATCAGATAAAGCCAGCTTGCTAACCAATAGAAGAACAAATGACTTTCTCAGGACCATGCTGAAGAGGTGGCTGTTTTATTGAGATTCTTAACCTTGGTTAGATATTTGCAGTGATGGACTAAATAGAATGTTTTCTTTCCCTGATTACATTAGTTGAGACAATACCAGAGGCCCAATTCTCTACTTGGCACCTGGGCCTATCATTCTGTCTTGTTCTACTTGTCAAACAAGTTTGAAACTGTCACCAGCATCCTGACCAATTCACCCTGCCATGTCTTCCTCGGCCCAGACATCTGGAGAGTTGAGGCTTTGCCGTCAAAACTCAAATTTTTATTCTCCCTCAGTCCCAGCAATGCATGGCCCTGGTTAAACGGAAAAGATAAAAACCCCACAAATATTGGATACACGATCATCCAATCTATGAACTCTCAATTCACAGTCACTTTTCATTTTCTGCTTCAAAAAGTGATTATGTGTTCTGCTTGGGGTGACCCCTGTGCTCTGAACTGACCTTTTGGACCATGTTATGTGGCTTAACTCCCTCAAGCCTTCCCTGTGCTCCCTCTGGCATCACTAAATCATCTTCATTCTCTTTGCCAGTAGTCTCAATTATATTTCCATGCCTTCTGCCTCAGCCCCCATTCCTCTTTTGTATGTACCTCCATTCTCTAACACCCCTAACACATCCTATATGGCAATTTTTCCTCATGGTGGCAGGGGAGAGACGGATGAGCTATTGCAAAATTTCTTTTCAAGACTCACAATTACTTTTCAACAAAAAAAAATTATTGATTGCTAGACACTGTCCCAGGTTCTGATGATAAAGTGATCAAAAAAGACAATTCTTCCCCATAGGAGATCACAGTCCTATGCAAAACCAGAAAGATGCATAAACATGTATTTACGACACAATGGGGGAAAATGCTACAGAAGAGACATCCATCAAAATTACAAGAATATCAATGATGGGAAAATACAGCTTTTGTACAGGTGAAAAAAGTCTAATCTATTCCCAGTAATTAAATAGTTGTTTTTTTTTTTCAATATGCTCAAAGAATTTATATTGAACTGAAAAATGGCAGAGAGTAGACCTATCTTCTCTGATCTGTTTTATATGTAAGGACACATACTCCAAAAGGTCAAAGTGAAGTCACTGCTCAGAATGTATGTTGACCAGAAAAACTGACAGGAATTGTTAGATAGATGAACAGAACAATGGTAGCTGCATCAATGATAGTGTGTCTTCTATATGAAACTGGGTGGTCTTGACTTCTTCATCATATTGGAAACATGTTATTAGGAAAACATAGTCTCTAAGATCATTCTAGTAGGTGAGTAATTATGATATTGCTGAATTTTGGATGTTGAATAGGCTTCTTAGTCCCATATATTAAAGGCTTGGACCCCATGGTAGTACTACTGGTAGAGAGTGGGACATTTGAGAGCTGGGGTCTTACAGGATACGTTCTTCCCAAAATTTGTTGCCATGCCATAGACAAAACCAATAGAACACATAATGGACTGGAAGCTTCAAAATTATGAGCTAAAAATATAGCTTTCCATTTCATAAGTGGATTGGCCAGTTCATTATAGTAACAGAAGGCTAACACAGGATTGATATTGCCTTGTTAGTGCATTGACCTTGAAGTAAAAGACATCATTTTGTCTCAATTTATTGATACACACAAACTTTATTGTTGTATTTTGAGAAATATATGAGAATATAGGATAGTTGTTGGATCTAAACTATCTTTGATATACCCATCCTCTTTTGATAATATTGGATGCAGTATCACAGTGTTGTCCTCAATATATATGTTTATATATGTTGGTGGTAGTAAAGCACAAAGGTCATTTATGATAAGTGGATTGGCCTGAGTGTGGTCATGCACTCTTTTAATCCCAGCACCCAGAAACCTGAGGTAGTCAGATCTTTGTGAGTGCCAGACCAAACAGGGCTACATGGCAGACCTTGTTTCACAAAACAAAAACAAGACAAAGAAACATAATAGTTTGGCAGGAAGGAAGGAGGTTGGATGGATGGTGGATGGATGGATGGATGGATGGATGGATGAATGGATGTGATTAATTACTGTATAGTTTGAATGGAAAGTATCCCATAAGTCTTAGAAAATTGAATATTTGGTCTACAGTTGGTGGCCATTTTTAGAAGGATTAATGGGTATGGCCTTGCTGGAGGAAGTATGCCACTGAAGGCAGATTGGAGGTTTCAAAAACCTCTGACCATTCCCAATGTGTTCTCTCTGCTTCCTATTTGTGGCTCTCAGCTGCTGCTCCAGGCTTCTGACACCTGCTACCTCTACTCCATCATCTCTCTTTCCCTCTGACCATAAGCCACAAATACGCCCTTTCATCTCTAAGCTGCCTTTGTCACAATGTTTTATCACAGCAAAAGAAAAGTAACTAGTAGATAGCATTGCTTATATTAGTCTTCTTAGCTAGGTTAGTATTTATTTTCAATCCGTTTTCCTTATAAGTTGACCCCAGTGTTTTTCAATTATAGTATGTGACCATCCTTTTGTGCAACAGAAATAAAGAAAATTAGTGTATCATGGAAAACCTTTGTGTTAATCACTTTGTGATTATTACTGTGGAATAAAATGCTGAGGGCAGTAAATATTATCAGGGTAGCTGTCTTTGAAAGAAAGGTCAATAATATACCTGCTTGCTGATTGGTAAGATTAATATACTCTTCCTATTATTAATAATATTAATTAAGCCCTACTGCTTGAGCTGATCCTTTGGTCCCATTTACAGGACAAGTCTGATATTCTCTCTGAGCATGATTTGGCATAACTTAGCACATCATTGACAGAACTGAAAAATCAGTGCCAAGATCTTATCATTTTATTAGCTTTTTGGCACTTGGATTTTAAATGTGTATTGGGCTTCCTCTGAAACACCTAGGAAATATTTTTGTGGGAAAGAAGACCTTTGCTCAGTAGCATTTCCAATTGAGTGGAGAAGTTTTGCTCTTTGCATATTTTGCACTGCTCAGCATAGCTACTCTGTTACCAATGAAGAGGGTCAGCATCCTTTCCCAGACAGCAGATACATGTAGCAGAAAGCTTGTCGTAGCTTTGGAGATGAGGCAGTGACAGGCTTACATGGAGGTTATTTTGGAGAATCTTCTCAGTATTGCCAGCAGAGACAGGCCTGGTTACTTAGGGACCAAGGGATCAACTTCTCTTTTACACTCACTCCATCAAGTTCACCTTTGAACGCTGTGGAACATGCAAAAATGGAACAAGATGGTCCTTATTTGAAAATTAATCTCACAGAGGGTAATTTAGAGGTTTCCTCATTCAAATGAATTCCCCTCCATATTCTTTCCTGTGCCTTGAATTTTCACGAGTATTTCCAATTTTGGATTAAGGCATTAAAGGCTTTCATTAAAACGAACCAATGTTACCTAGCAGGGGTAAAGCATTTACTCTTTGTCTCTAATATCTTACTGTGAGTAATTAAAATAAGTCTTCTTCCTTCAGTGAAGCCTTAAGAAATAATAATAGCAATGTCGAGAAACTTAAAATTTATTGCATGCTACCATTTACAATGCAATCTTATTTACTCCATGTGATAGTCTTAGGAGATGAGAAAGGCATAAGTTAGCTGATATTCTTATTGAACGGAGGTAGACTCCGGGGCTCTGAGTAGTCAATTGGTGGTTCAGGGACACACAAGAGGGCTGGATTGTAGGATGAGAGCAATGGGTGTAGGAAAGGAGGAAGTGGGCACAGCCTTTGGGAGAATCAGCTTTCTTTGGACCAATAGAGGGCATACTAAAGGAAGTGTACAAGGAGGGTTGTGAATATCAAAGAAGTTTAGGGCATTGAGTGATGCTCCCAACCAACCCAGCAGACTCATCTGCCTGTCCTTAAGGATCTGTCAAGGGTTAAGTGCCACACTAGCAACTCACATACAGTTTCACATAATCTTCTTCTATAATCTGACAATAGGAATAACATCCTGTGGTCCCAGATCAGGACATGGGCATTTAGGAAAACATTAAAAAATATTTCCTTAAAACTGGCAAAATATTTTCCTCTTCCTAAACCCCCAGATTTTTTTTTTTTTTTTTTTTTGGATACATATGCTACCAGAGTACAGGAAAGCGAATGGAGAAAAGGTCACAGCAGGGCCTTGGAAACAAATTTCCCTTTCTTCACATCTGTCTCAGGCTTGTGCTTTCTGCCCTTCACCTTTCCATTGACTCTGTAATCCTACAAAGAACAGAAATGTGAACACACGCTGACCAAAGCAAGGGCTTTAAAATTTTCTCGCTGGGGACTTATTTTTCCCATTTCAAAATTTCTAATTTCCTTCCTCAGATTCATTAGGGATGAAGATGGGAACTTTCATGTTGTTTAAACAGGAACGTCCCCACTTTTGAGATAAAAAGTAATGAGTTACTTTTTCATTTTGTATTGTTTTAATGAGACACTTTTCTCTCATATTGAGTGATGTTCCCCCTACACGTTTGCTGCCTACGTCAAGAATTACCACCAACTACTCTGAGATGAATGTATCTTACCAAAAGTTTCAGACCAGAATTCTCCCAAGCAAGAAAACATCTAGGGGCTGGAATGGTGGCTCAGTGGTTAAGAGAAATTAATGTTCTTCCAGATGACTTTTGTTCTTAGTACCTATGTCAGGCATCTTAAAGCTGCCTGTAACTCAAGCTCCAAGGTATCTGACACCCTCTTTTGGCCTCCTTGGGCACCCACATACATGTATACACAGAGAGAGACAAGCATACACAAAGGTAAAAATAAACAAGTATTTTCTTTGAGAAATAAGGCATCTAATATGAGAGATGTTTGATACAATGGGAAGCATCCTGATTTTATTTTGACAGTAGCTCTTATTTTTGCTGTCAATGGGATTTACTCTCTCTGATCGAAAGGTGGCCACATCTTGGGTGATATGTGAATTCTGCTTAAAAATACACATTAAGAAAACAATAATCACTGGACGGTGGTGGCACACGCCTTTAATCCCAGCACTTGGGAGGCAGAGGCAGGTGGATCTTTGTGAGTTCGAGGTCAGCCTGGTCTACAGAGCAAGATCCAGGAAAGGCGCAAAGCTACACAGTGAAACCCTGTCTCAAAAAACAAAAAACAAACAAACAAACAAAAAAACAAACCAAAACAAAACAAAACAAAAAATCAACAGGCCCCAGTAGCTGATTTGGCTTAGACGTGATCTACAAATTTTCTCTCCCTGTGGAGTGACCTTGGGGAGCCTGCATAATTTCTCTTCTACTCAGTGTCCTCATCTGTAAAGTGGGAATAATAACACCTGACTCACAGAGGCACTGTCAGAACTAATAAACTCAAATAAGGGTCTCTCAAATCCCAGGGTGAACGGTATCATGTGACTGCAAATGATTAGTGTCCTTATTATTTTGACATTCACCCATAAAGCTCATCCATCACATACAGTTCCAGCTGAACTGGGCAGAGCAATGGATTCTGCAACTGCATCCAATGGCAGCTTGCCCTGAAGATAAAGTCTGTCACACACAATCTCTCCCCAGAGCAAGCTTAAGCTGGCTGCAGTATTGATGTGGGTGATCTGCCTGCCAGGATGAACAGAGGCAGTTTAACTAGAGCTAATTATGGATAGCCATGGTTCCCAAGCCAGAAGCTCACCTCTGACCATGATGAGATGTGCAAAGAAACTCTCTCTGTACAGGATAACCAGGTAGAATTTTGCACACACTGGTATGGGCAGACTTATGAAGAAGGCCAAGGATACCTCCACTTCAGAAGACTTTGATAAATATTTCTCCAGAGAGATAGAAACTCCTAGAGGAATATTGCCTTTGTAGATTGCTCTGTTTGAGGCTTGCCATTTATTTATTTGGGTTACTGCTGTTGTGGCACAAATGTAACATTCCTTCCTAGGGTAGAAGTGAAGAGACAAAAACATTGACACATGAGATAAGTAATGAATGGGTGTCCCGACTATCATAAGAGCTTTGGATCTAAGAAGAGGCAAAAGAACTGTGAGCAAATTGATGAAAGTTGGAGCAGTTGAGAGCGCTAGGGGCTAAGAATTTGGTGTGATATGACTGATATCATGATCAGTCATAAGGTAAAATACATATGGCATACCTGTCTAAAGAGACTAATTCTATGACTACCACTTTAACGTAAATCACCATCTTTTCTGGTTACCTATATTGATAACTTTGCAACTGGTTAAAATGTTTTCAACCTTCATTCTGTTATATTCATTCAAGACACACCAGCTTTCTGAGAACAAAGGTCTATCTTTCAAAACTCTCTTCTCTATTCCTCTTAGTACCAAGGTCCGATTCCTACTATTGCTTCTTGCTTTCCATAGTTCATCTTTAACCATATTCCCCAAATATGCTGCTCATTAAACTTGAGCCATGTTCATTTTCTCTTGGCTCTTTGAAAGCCAAACCTTCACCTGCCCCAGGGCTTTTGCAAATATCCTTCTGACATGTTACTTCTTGCCTGAGTTACATCACTGTCCAAACCCCAATCCTTATCACTTGTCAGTGCACAAGTAAGTCACCTCTTTCCCTTGCTAATGTGCTACTTCTTATTACTCCTTCATGGGCTTTTCTACACTCTGTAATCATTGATTCATTATGTATTTATTCCTTAGTTTACTTGTTAACTAGTTAGTCCTTCAGAAGATAAGGTCTCAGAGAGAAAGAACTTGCCCTCAGCCTGGCTCTTAGGGAAGCACTAGGCACAAAGAAATGTAAAATCTACTAATGTTGCTTGTTGTGTAACAAGTGCTTTTATGGAGTACCCATTGCATGTAACAGAATACAGTGTCTTCTTTGTACACAAATCACACATTCCATAAACAACCTGGAGGAGTTGGGCTTGGCTGCAGTTGTCATACAGCCGAAGTGAGGCTTAGGGACAGAGATTCATACAGCATGGATTTAGTGCATTGTAAGGTAAGTTTTTCAGTACCGCCTCTAAAGCCAATCTGCTGCCACTGTCCCCTGAGTTGAGTGACTGGGTGAGCACTCTAGATGAAGGAGTTGATCATAAATCTTCTCTTGACAGCTCTGAACATTGATGGGCTTAGAGGTATTTTGAGTATTTTGCCACCTAGGAGCAAGCCCTAAGTTACTAACCACCTGATAAAAGGCCTAGAACTTTGTAAGTAATTTGGGGTATATAGGTATATAAAGCAGGTATAGAAGTAAATAATTTAGTTACTCATACTAAATCCCAAATCAGTTTTTAACTGTTCAGTGTGCATACAATCTCACATTTATTAAATATGAAGCAAATTTGCATACTAATGAGATGGACACATTTTTAATATAAAGAATTAAATGTTGGCTAAATATTTGATACTGCAGAATATAGAGAATATTCAGTGTTTTTCAGAGTTGACTAATATTTTGATTTCATAACTGTCAGTGCTGAGAACACAGCTTCACATAAATACACATTTTAAAAAGGCAGAAGTATATGTAGTGCCATTTCAGAAATTGTTGGAAATTCTGTCCTAATCCCAAGCCAAAATTCATTTAATGATTCTGAATGAAAATCAAGTCAGTAACTCAAACAGAAAAATTTAAAACCAAACATTCTAACAAAATACAACCCAAAAATACAGGAATTAAATTCTTGCATGCTGAGCAATGATATTTGAGAAAGATTAGAAATCTTTGCTTTCTGTAATTATACCAGAACCTTGTTTTTCTGTAATTATGCAGAACCTTTGTGTATATATGAAGACACTGTAGTTCCTAAAGTACAGTCATCACTGATGGGTGGCCAAGGTGTTTTCAGAGTCTGGTGTGAGGCGTGTGTGTTGCCAAGGGCATACATGGTATGTTCAGAACCAAGGCTTCTGGAAAGTGGCACAATGTAGACACTTTCAAAACACCTCTGGTTCATTTTCTATTGGATTTCGAATTGAGTTTTGGTCATTGTGCGTTCAGAAGCCATTTACTGTTGAGAACTGTTTTATGAATCCCACATTCAGTTATTCAACCCCAGGTAGCACTGTAATCTACAGTTTAAGAAGCTTGTCTGTAGAAGAGAATTAGTAAAAACCTTGAAAAAATGAGTGTAATCCACATCTTCAGTTCATCTTAGGAAAAATTCTCACTTCTTTTCAAAGCATTACTTGCCTGCAGCATCTCTGTCTTTGGCTCCTGATTGCTGTTTCCTGGAGGGAAGTTTAGAAAGTGTAAAAATCATTTCTCTTCTAGGTTCACTTGATTTCAATTAAGAAGCCTGAACATTTAACAGTATAAATACCTATAGAGAAAAAAGCCCTGGTTAATTAAAGTGTAAAGAGATTGTGACTTTTCCTGAACTTTGGCATTTTACATGTGATATTTTGTGTGTGGGTTGAAGTGCTTTCATAATTAATACAAACAAACATGATCAGTTTTCATAAATGAGACAAGCTTCCAGGAGCACAGCAGCACTTTGTCAGTCCTTTTATTAACTTATGTGTACGTGAATAGAGATTTCTAGAGTCACATGGATGCTTTTCCGAAGACTTTTATAATTTCTCCTGAGATTGTTTTGGTGGTTGGTCTGCAGTCGCCTTGGAAGGTAGAAAAAGATACAAAGACAGAGATGTAGGTGTATTTAAAACACCAGATCTTAACTGGATTCATCAAAAGAACTTCAAAGACGCGTGGAGATGGAGTTAACAACCATGGTGGTCCATCTGTGGGCTGCTGCAAGAGGGAGCTAAATTAAGGCCAGAACAGATGGTTAAAATGAGATGTGCTTGGATGTCAGAGCTCACCAGGCTACACTCAACGTTTTGAGATAGACTGGCCTTCGAAAGCTGCAGCTAGTCTCTGTGGGCTGGGCTGGACTAGTGGTGAAGACAGGAGTGATTCTCCATCACTGCAAAGTGGTCCTTCTTGATCTCATAGGCACTTTTCCTGTACCCCTGGGTGGTAGGTGGTACTTCAAGTATGAGAAAAAAAGAGAGGTTCAAGCAGCTTTTGGAAGCTCACATAGACTAGGACGTCTGAGAGGCTTGATTGGGTTTTATTTAGTGATTCCGTGCTCCCTCCACCACACTGTGGGACCTTTGGAAAACAATATTTGTAGCATAATGCATAATCTTCCAAGGGCCAGAGGTGTGCAAATAGGAGCTTTGTTTTGTTTTCCTTTTTGCTGACTTTATGAGATGGTCTTCTTTCTTCAAATTTTAATGTGCTGCG
Source organism: Peromyscus eremicus (assembly GCF_949786415.1). Taxonomy (NCBI): domain Eukaryota; kingdom Metazoa; phylum Chordata; class Mammalia; order Rodentia; family Cricetidae; genus Peromyscus; species Peromyscus eremicus. Next base: position 44,841,631 of record NC_081426.1, on the reverse strand, counting down.
TCAGGAGAAAATATATAATGAGTGCTCTGGATTTTCTATCTTTTGAGCTGATTCTGTAAGATGTGTCACATGCCTCTTCCTTAGAGAGAGTAATTAATGGGGTGTATTGTTGTTTCCATCTGATATCGTCTCGGGAAGAATTTTGTTTTGGGCACACAGTGTGGGAGTGAGAAAGGAAGAGGAGGGGCACTGCTAAATTTTTGCATCAGTATTGAGTAATTTTTCTAATAGGATGTGCAGTCAAATAATAATTAAATGGGAAATGCCCCTTGATCTTCATAGAAAGATTTTTTTATTGAGCTAGATTAATAATTCTTTCAACAAGATCACTGTCCCTTGGTGTTTGACTATAGACTGATAGATTATGGGTAGGGTGGGTGTGACATCGGAAAAAAAATCATCACTAAACCATCAGCATCAAACCAGTGATTGCTCCTTAGGCTAGCTCAGTGCTCAGTTCATCCATGCCACACAGGGATCCTCGGGAATTATTGCTTTCCTCTCAGCTAAACACTGTATTTGGTTACAGAGTTGAGAAAGGCAAGCAAATAGAGAGGGGGAGAGTGTATCTCATTTTATTACCCTTTTGTGTAATAGTAGTAAAAGTTTTGTAGGGAGGATTGCATACAGTAAAACAATCACTTGTCAAAGGGTAATCTTACTGAACCGATGTCTGCTTTAAAAGAGCCCTTGTGTGCCATACAGCACATAGTGTTCATAAAGAGTTGGACTCCAGGGTTGGATATCCTTGTTTCCACAATTACTAGAGTTTTCTGGTGTCTCCAAGGAATGAGGATTAAACATCTCTTGTTAGGAAGCAATAGGTCACACTTTATTCTGTGCTGTGACACAGTAAATAGGCTCTAAGTTTTCAATTTTAGAACCCATTAAACCTCACTGACCCCCCAAAAAAAACAAAAAGAAAAAAAAGGGGAATGAAAGATAGCAGTGTGACATCCAAACTGACAACAGAACAGTTGAAATTAGGAGGAGGAGGAGGAGAAGGAGGAGGAAGAAGAGGAGCAGGAGGAGGAACAGGAGGAGGAGGAAGAAGAAGAGGAGAAGGAGGAGGAGAAGGAAGAGGAGGAGGAGGAAGAAGAAGAGGAAGAAGAAGAGGAAGAAGAACAGGAAGAAGAAGAAGAAGAAGAAGAAGAAGAAGAAGAAGAAGAAGAAGAAGAAGAAGAAGAAGAAGAAGAAGAAGAAGCCAGAATGTATGCACTGTGTTTTAAAAGACTGCTTCCTTGTCACTATAGTGAGTGGTATGTGGAGTTGTGTGAGACATTAGTTACGCTGGTTGATTAGTTACTAGTTTATGTAACAAGAAAGTCAAAATTGGTGACTTTTCATGTATGTGTTTTGCATGGATGTGCATAGACGCCTGGGGTCAACTTTGGGCATCATTCTTTCAACATCACTCACCATTCTCTTTTTGAGACAGGGTCTTTCCCTGGCCTGGAGCATAGCAAGCAGGCTGTGCTGGATGAACACCAAGCCCCAGTGTTCTTTCTCCTGCCACCTCTCCAGTATAAGGGTTACAAACATATGTGGAAGCACTAAGCTTTTCTGACATGGCTTCTGAGGATAAAATTCATGTTCTCATGTTTTTGTGTCAAACATTTTTCCTACTGAACCATCTTTCAACTCTGGCCCAGAATCGATATCTTTAAACCTCGGTTGTCAGTGGAGAACTGGAATGACTCATGTAGCAGATGAAGAGAATGAAAGAAATGAATGAGAGTCCCTAAAGATAGAATGGCAAGGATGGAACACCTCTAGATAACCACTCACAGCAAGAGTGAATTTGAAGAAGAACATAAAAGGCAATTTCAACAACATGCTCATTCAAAAATTCAAGGTTCAAAGAGCAGTGTGAGCTACACAAAATATCAGTAAAGTTTAGATATAGTCTTGAAAATACAGATTGCCAGCTGCAGCTCTGATATATGAAGTAATTGAATGTTGTTACTCACAATCCTTACAAGAGGCATTCAGGCAAAACTCAAGCTTTAAGTGAGTTTGCAGGGCAACACTCCACTCTGTGTTTTTCAGAGGAAGATGAATCTGCAAAGACACAGCCTAGACCTGCTTACTTGGAGCAGATGCCCTCAAGAACTAAATAGACTGGAACGCTTGTGGCTTGTCTTAGTCCATTCAGCCTGCTGTGATAAAACACCATAAATGGGGTGCTTATAAAAAAAAGGAATTTATTAGCTATAGTATTGAAAGCTAGCAAGCCCAATATAAAGGTATAAGCATATCTGGTTTCTGTTAAGGGCCAACCTCTCTTGCTTATATATGGTCCATTCTTACAATGTTGGTATGGAGTAGATAGAGCAAACACACTAATCACACATAAGAGGTAAAAGTTCATGACCCAGTTATCTTCCAAAGGCCCACTTCTCAATATTTTGGGGGTTAGGATTTCAACACAAATATTTTTTTAAAGTGTTCAACACCATTGTCTATCATGGAAATATAAATTAAAACTACCTTGAAATTCTATATGAAACAAAAATCCAAAACAAACAAACAAAAACATATGACCACTGATACTGCTGAGGGAACACTGGTTCACTTGGTTGGACTAGAAACTGTTGTAACTGCTATGGAAACCAGTGTATAAGCTTCTCAGAATGCTAAAAGTGGAGCTTCCATATGACCATACTATACTACTGAGCATATACAAAAGTACTTTATATCCTGAACATCTATGCTCATTTTTGCTCCATTCACTGTGGCAAGAGTATGGGACCTATACGTCCATCAACTAAAGAGTTGATAGTGAAATTATGGTATAGATATACAATGGAATTTTATTCAGTTGTTGGTAAAAGTGAAATGAGATTCAGGAGAATGGATAGAACTATAAAATGTTGCATTAAATGAGGTAACTCGGGATAAGAAAGACAAATATTGTATGTTCTCTCTCATCTACAAATTCTAGCTTCTTTTATATATGTGAATTTTTCTGTGAATGTTATGGAGCGCTAGAAAAAGGCCTAGACAGGGGAAAAACAGATTCTTTAAGGCTCTGAAGAGGTATCAAGAGTTATAGAACACATATGATACAAGAATGGAAAGCCAATGCTCAGAGTTATAAGGTTTGGAGGGCAAAGGAATTGGGGAAGAGATTTGGGGGGAGGGTCAATCAAACTAACAGTATACAAAAATCCGCCTGAAAATCTTATTCTTGGTAAACTAATAAAATATTGTTTTTAACTAAGTTGAAATGGAGATACCCTGTGTGCCAGGATAAAGATACTCCCCAATGCTACAGGTTATTAAATGAAAACTCTAGTGCCAGGGATGAGCTACTTCCCTATGTGTAGATGGAATAGATTTATAATCTGTTTTCTGCCTCAGAAAGACATCTGAAGTCCCCCAAAATATAGACAATTGCCACCTGCTATAGGTTGTGCATCAGATCTGGGTAGTAAGAGCCCACTGTTGAGGACACAGCATGCCTTAGTTATAGGACATAAAGAAATCAAACTAGAAGTGGTATAGAAGCTGTTCTCCTGCTGGCTAATCCTTATAGTGCTAGTAGTTCCTATATAGGTTGCTGGGTTTGACATCAACAAATAAATAAAAAGAATTGTCGTCAACATTTTTACTCAGCTGTGAACTCCATGTACAACAATATTGATTGGGCCAAGTGTGGGGATACAGAGGTCCTTGTGCTTACAAATACTCACTAGGGAAACCAAGAATGTTAAACACACAGGGTTGCCTCCCTCTTCAAAGGAATAGATATATAATCTCTTTTCCATCCAGAGGCTGGAAAAGGATGTGGTTAATAGCCTGGTGACTTCTGGGATACCTGTAGGGCCAGGCTATACCTGGCTCCCCCAGATTCCTATGTTTATTTCGGTCATCCTTCCTAGACTTATCTTCAGGGTTGTTTCTAATCTATAGAACTGAAAGAGGTCATATGTACTTAAAAAAGAGTTTCAATGTAATCATATCTTAAGCTTTGCTGTACACATGGGATTGAGTTAATTATCAGTTTTTTTTCTAAAACTTTACTGTGTTTAAGCTTAAATGTGTTTAAAATAAACTGCCCAGGGTCAGACTCTTGAAGTTTATACCAGTATGGCTACTGAGTCATGCTGAATTGAACTTCCCTCAAGCCTCACACGGATGGACATTCTGCTGGCCATGGTGCTTACAGAGGCCCCAACGGCCAAGCAAGATGAACCCACTGGTGCAAAAGAGGTAAATCTGTTAGGGGGCAACTAACTGGTTTCTCATGGGATTTGATATCTACTCTACAGGAAGAAATTTATACCTGATACTGCCAGGGAGGTCATGTGCTTAGTGGAGAAACTACTGCTGATCCTTTGCTGAGTGAATATGATATGCCTGCCAAGTTGTTTTCTGAATAACTATCTTTGTGCTCGTACATTAGTGATGCTGTAAAGTTTGAACAGAAAAGCTTCATTTTTCAGTAGTCAGTGATGACTGCAGAGACTCAAAATTGGGCAAAGAACTCATAATAAATGTCTACCCATAAATGGGACATCTGTGTCATCCCCTCACAGTCTCAGAGAACAAAGAAGGGGTAGAAAGTATGTAAGAGTTAGAGAAAGGGGCACGGGAGTTGAGTTGAACACCTATTCAACAAGGGGGCATGACATAGTTGTTGTAATTGTGAACTCAGAGCATCTGCGGTCTCCTGTACGAGACCGATGGGTGAGGGGTTGAAGGGACCCAATCCCTCCTGAGTATTTATAGAGAGCTAATGATTGGTGGAGGTTGGAAACACATGTTCTTCAACAGTGTTGCCACTGATAAGGTGCCCATGCTTCTACAAACAATCCTAATGAGACTCACTGGCTCACACACAACTTACAAAAAAGGGCATGAAAGCAGAAGGAGGCTGGCAACCTGGATGGGAGTGGGAGTAGGAGGCAGATAAGAGGGTAACAGGGTTGAATTTTTTCAAAATATATTATGAGCATATATGAAGGTATCAAAATAAAATCTATTATGTATAATTAATATGTACTAACTAAATAAATAGAAATATTTAATGATTAAATAAATGAATGGAATATGCAAATGTATCATAGTAGAGAACTTCAAATAATGGATGTGAATACTTTTCTCTTGGGTGGGTCAGGCTTAACCCCTCATCCTGCATATGGACAGTACTAGTGGCTTGTTTCTACACAGGAGTGAATGAAGAGAGAAAAGATAGTAATTCTACAGTGGAGACCCAAGATGAACAATATCTAATCCATGGAACCTAAATAAAATTCAGCATAAGCCATGTCTGTTAGCCCGTAACCCCAGTCTAACTGAGAAAATTTCAAACTCCAACTGAAAGACCTTCTGTCTAATATTCAACTGTGGATCCTCAGAAGTAGGATCTCTCAGACAGAGGACATGACATATAACAACTTTGGTCTATCTAAACAATAAGTATGGTATGTAAAATTCCATTTGAAAAGAATATACAAATTTTGGCCTACTGTTCAGATATAAGGTCCATGAAAGCATTTGACTGTTATTTCTTAAGATGCACATAGAGCATATCCATTAGTACACTTCTCATGCTTTTTGCCAATGGAAAATCCATCTTTAGCCATAAAGCAATTGATTTCAGAAGTGTCTCTTTCATACCTTACTGATCTGTATTCTACCAGGCCTCCATTAAAGGCTGGTTTGAGTGTTACCCACTCTCTCTTTTGCCTTGGGCTTTCTGGTTTATTCAAGTTACCCAGGAATAAAAATAGCCGCGTTCTTGGCAGCATCCATTCTCTTTTGCTATAGGGAATACTCACTATTTAGCAATGAGCATTTTCAAATGCAAATGACCCTCCAAATTAGGGCAGTCCTCCTTCTTCGAGCCACTACTAAACTACCACCTGCATGTGTTCCTATTCAAAGCTGCTCTACTCAGCCCATATGCATCTCCTCTAGTGTTTTATTTGACAATCTGTTTCAGCTTCACAAGGGAGCTAGCAAATTATGTATTGCTCATTTTGTCAAAGTCATCATTGATGACAATTCCGGCATCAAGAGGCTCATTTTATTCTGCAGATGTTTTTATCAAATAGAAGATAAATCATGGTTTCCCGTTTTGTTTTGTGTTGCACTTCTGGGAATAACAGAGGGCACAAATCAAAACCTTTTCATTAATAAAGAAAGGAAGGAGGATACCCTAAAGGATCACCACTGCATGACTTTCAGATACGCACTACACACACTGGTAAGAGATTATATTTAGCACCAGTGCAGTAGGATGCAGGGAGTGGTGGTGGTGCCAGCAGAAGTGTTATTAAGTCTTTAGATTCATTTCCTCCCATTACTTTGGGCCGAATGGCCCCAACGTCACTGAATTTCAGTGAGGACTAATATCATTTTCTAGAAAGGCATCACATCACATCCCTAGTAAAGTAAACGGTTAATCTCATTGGCAAATATTTCACCGTGAGATATTGCTTAGATGTTCTTGTGGAATGAGGTTCAGGTGCCTGGTTTTTAGACCTCAGCACCAGGGATCAATGTCTGTCTGATTTAGTCTGCAGAAGAGCTGGGTGAGAAGGGGGCAAGAAAACAACAACAGCAAACTAAACAGGGCACCCAGTAGGGATATGGATCTATCTTGACTTGCTGGAAAGTAGGCAAAAGCAAAGAAAGTAAAAGTAGGATTCACAATACATATCGAACACATGCAAGGCATTGATATTCTAATAGGATCGCACACGTGTGATTGAAATGGACAGGAAAGCTTCCTTGTAGTCTCTCAAGGTCCCAGTGCAATGTGGAGTTCACTGGGGTTGAAATCAGAAGAGAATGAACACATATAGAGTAAATCAACGTCCTTCATGATGGACTCACATAATGAAAAGCCAGTCAAGAATGGAGATTATTTTGGAAATTCTCTGGAGGAGGCTAGGAACCAAGGAAGTTTTAGCGAAGCTGTTGAAAAATTGAGGAGCGCATGCGTGAGCGCGCGGGGGTAGGTGGGTGGTGGAGGGGGGGGGTGCGGCTCTTCCTTTGGATGGGGCACCATTATTGCCAGTGATGTCAATTATGTGTGAGACCTGGTACTTAGCCTGAGTAGCACGACTCTACAACAATGAGTAATGCATATTATCACTCACTTTTTGAACGACTACCTCCTCAGATTGTACTGTCTTGGACAGAACAAGGGGAGTTCCCAGAGGCTATGCGCTTTACCCGACTGGTGCTTTCCAAAGGCCTGAAAGACACTAAGAGCAGAGTTTGCCTTTGACTCTGTACTATAAGAACCACCACGATCTAGCACAACTTTTAATTGAATTGACTGATGTACTGGTATCATCAGTTTACTTATTGGCATGCTAGTTTTCCTTCATTGTCTTTTTAGAAGAGGTTTGCTTCTTTTTTTTTTTTTTGGTTTTTCGAGACAGGGTTTCTCTGTGTAGCTTTGCGCCTTTCCTGGGACTTACTTGGTAGCCCAGGCTGGCCTCGAACTCACAGAGATCCGCCTGCCTCTGCCTCCCGAGTGCTGGGATTAAAGGCGTGTGCCGCAGTGCCAAGCATTCTTCAATAAAAGGAGAACCTTATAAGTACAGAAATATGTATGGAATAATTTGCGTGAGAAGGGGGTTGGGATGCAAGCTCTTGGCTTTTTGTTTTGCTTTGTTATTTTGGTGTCACCATGGATGGACATTTTACTTCTTTTCCATCCTAGTCTCCCTTTCAAACTCTGTCAGGTCTTTCTAGGAAATGCTTATTTTTCCATCAGTGTTGCAAGTTAGTATATAAGGGAGACGTTTCTTTTTATTTCCCAATTTCATCTCATCAAATCTGAATAAAACCTAAGTTGGTCAGTGTTAAAATAGCCACAAATCCAGCCACTGAAGTAACTCTACAGTTTATTTCCTTTTCCTGCCTTCCCTTTACTTCTCTATGATTTAATACTAAATTTAAGGCAAAAACGACCCCAATAACAACAATAACAAAAGAACAAGAAAAGCAAATGAGATTTTAACAAGCTTTCAATGGACTGACAAAAGGAGACAGGGAACTCGAAACGTGAAAATAGTAAGCAGTAACTCTGCCAAGAAACACAGTCTCTAAATGGATCCTGAATGAGAAATTTACTTATTTATTGGCATCTTTCAGTTCAGTTTTGTGTTGACTATTTTTCTCCCTCTCATGCTGAAGGCACTTGATTTCTTGCATGGCATGGTGTTTCTTCTCATTTTATTTGTTTGTTTGTTGTTGTAACATACGAGCTCCTTATTTTAACATCTCTTTATGCTCATATTTTTTAGGCACCATTTACATGTTGTTTTTTTCTCTCCTACAAACAGTAGAAATCACGGAAGACTGAGAGTTATTTTTAGTGTTCAAATAGCTTAAGACAGATCGTAAAGTCCCTAGTGATCAAGGGACTGCATAATGCTGACTGGCTCCAGCAGCGACAGCAAAAATTTTCATAAGCCAGATGCTTAGCTTTCAGCACAGCCTATCATTGTAGCCTCACCACGTGGGAATCCCCATTACTATCCCAAAAAGCCTATTGTCATTCTGACCCTTGGAGAGATGCTGCAATTTCTGGGGTACTATCCCAGCTTCATTCTGTCCACAGCTGCAGATAACTCAAAATGATGAGGATAAATGACAAAGAATAAAATGACAAGGATGTACTATAAAAGATAAATGGACATTATTTTTTTTTACCAGACATAAGCAAATTCAGATAACAGAATTTCAAAACAGGAGACAAAAAGGTCTCTTGAATAAGATGCTGTCATTTGCAGTATGAGAACTTAGACCTTCTTGCAATCACAGGAGGTGAGAAAGGCTGTTGTCATTTTCCAAAGAGCTTTATTGGATTGTTTTATGAATTAAATGTTCAAATTGTCATGACTTACAGTTCATGAAGATGAGGCAATGTTAGCTTGATTTTTATTTTAATTAACTGACTAGCTTTAATAATCTCTTCTCAGTCTCTATGAAAACTTTGTGGAATCTTTTTATATCTTGAAGACAGCTGTTAAGCGAGCTCTACATATTTTTTAAAACCAAATAATTTCAAACGCATTATATGGTGCTATTACATCAGTCTCCCAGTCATCAATTAAATCTAAAATACATTTTGTTGAAAATATATAGTATGTTGAGAAAAATTTCTACATAAGTAATAGTCAACTAACTAACCACAAGGATAGCAAACCAAATAAGGGTATCTTTCTATCTTTAATTAAGAAATTATTTATTCATTTTGCATACCAATCACAGATCTCCCACTCTTCCCTCCTCCTGCCCCTGCAGCCTTCCCCTCAACCCAACCCTAATTCCCTCCTCCAACAAGGTAAGGCTTCCCATGAGGAGTCAGCAGAGCCTGGTACACTCAGCTGAGGCAGGTCCAAGGCCCTCCCCCTGTATCAAGGCTGTGCAAGGTGTTCCACCATAGGTAGTGGGCTCCAAAAAGCCAGCTCATGTACCAGGGATGGATTCTGTTCCTACTGCCAGGAGGTCCCTTAAGCAGATAAAGCTACGCAACCATTTTGCTTCTGCAGAGGGTCTAGTCCATTCCTGTGGAGGCTCCACAGGTGTTGGTCTAAATTTCATGGGTATCTTTAAAAATTAAAAATAAAAATGGGAGTCAGCCCTGTCAGTCACCTGTACCCAGAAGAATATGACAGGTGGTAGAAAAGAGTGAAAGCATCTAGACTGAGGGCTGAGAAGGTGACATAAAACACAGTACTTGAATTGCCACAACAAACTTCTATGAGCTGGCTATCTTATAACACTTATTCTTTCATGCAAGGCTGGAAATCTTGAATCAAGGTGTCAGAAGAGCCCCCGATCTCTCTTTAGCTCCTGGTAGAGAATCCTCCCGTGCCTCTTCCACCAATAACTGGCATTCCTTGCTTGTGTAGGCATTGCTCCTACATATGCCTATTTTGCATGTGTCCTTCTCTACTATGAGCCTGTCTACCTGTGCCCCAACTCCCCTCTCCTTATCACATCAGTATACACGTTAGTGTTAGGGTCCACTTGTGCAGGAAAAACTATTGACTAGTTTTCACCTACTTTCCCAGCACCCAACACTTCTATAACCTCAAAAGGTATGGATATTTGTCCCATATGCCAAGCAAGTTGTCAGTTCTACAGTAGACATGAACTGGATACCAGCTAATTCAATTCATCTGGGGCATGAACTACCACTGCCTCATGCATCAAAGCCCATAAACCAAAGATTCAGTCATCCAAACCTTACTGTCTTTGTTGTGAGAGCTTCAAGTGTAGGGTTATTTTAACTGTGTTTCAGGTTTTGGTCAATGTGCTTAAGTGGCTCACAGGATCCAGTGTAATGCATCTGTTCACCAGTAATAGATCTTATAAAGGACACAGATGAAGAGATGGTCAGGTGTTCTGTTAGGAAAGAGACCTTCCCTGCCTTCTCTGGACATACCATCTTCTAGGTTCAGCTCAATAGAAGGATTTTGAACCCTGTTCCCTTCTTGGGGTTTATGGGAGACTTATTACATAGGCCCGATTGATTAAATCATTGGCCACTAGAGAGAAATATAACCTTTAATCTCTCTCTCCTCCTAGGAGGTTGTGAGGTAAGGTTGAAAGCCATAATCTTCTTTCTTATGATGTACCCTGTCAAGCTAATCATGTTCCTCTGAAGGACTTTCAGCCACTAGCCAACCCAGTATTTCATATAATCATACTATCATACAAGAAATTTCATGGGCTTTTTTAGTTGCATGTTGGAAATGAAAACAAAGATGTATGTATATATGTATGTATGTATGTATACATATATATGTAAATATAAGGATTACATATAATATATATATAAAACAATCTTAAATCACTATCATTTCATTGTAAATAATTAGATCGTCAGATATTTTCATTTCAAAGAGGGTTTTATTCAAAGGTTCCAAGTAGATGCGTTTGAAAGCACACTATTGAACCAAGCATAGTAGAAGTCTATGTTCCATTTTGGGTGGCATGTATCTGAGTCATCACAAATTAACCTGTATAAATCCAAACACCAGATCCCATGCCCCAAAACAGATATAAAACCAGTGTCTTTGGCATTTTACTTAACAACAAAACCCTTCTGTTATTCAAATCCAGAAAGTTAAAATTGTTCCTTTCTGTGATTTTCATTCATTGCTCACATCGAACATATCAAAAAGTTCTCTTGGTTCTCTCTGAAAACGCAAGCTGGACTCTGGCTAGTCTATGTACTCCTTCTCCAATGCTCCTGTATAGGGGGAGCTGTCGTTCTCCATGGACCACCTCACCAGACTTTCACCTGCTTACTCTCCGTGTCTACATTCTCCAGTTTTATTTTAAATACCAGTTTGTGGGATCCTTTTGAAGCACAGGTCAGATTATATCACTTCTCTCCTGAAGCCCCCTGGATCTTCCCCCATATCATTCAGAGTAAAGATAAACCTCTCAGAAGCTCCTGTGTATCCCTCTCCCCCACCTATCTGACTTAATCTCTCCTACCTTCCTTGTCCTCTGCTCTATTTATATCCCCTGGTCCCCCCTCTCTCTTACACACACACACACACACACACACACACACACACACACACACACATACTCGCACGCACGCACGCGCGCACATACACACCCCTCAATTTTCAATTTTTTGCTCCCAAATTAGGGTTTATGTATAACTACTTTCTCCTTCCAAAAATTGTTTTGAATCACTAAAATCCCCACACTGATTTAGCCATCAAAGATAAATGGAACAAAAACATGTTCAAATTGATTCATTATATGGGATTTTAAAAAAATACCTCATTTCTATCATTTGGACTCTCTCTCTCTCTCTCTCTCTCTCTCTCTCTCTCTCTCTCTCTCTCTCTCTCTCGGTTTTTCAAGACAGGATTTCTCTGTGTAGCTGTCTAGTTTTGGTGCTCTGTAGACCAGGCTGGCCTCAAAGTCACAGAGATCCACCTGCCTCTGCCTCCAGAGTGCTGGGATTAAAGGTGTACTCCACCACTGCCGGCATGGAATCTCTTACCAAGAGTAATAACAGCATTATACTTTTAAAATACCTTTACATATGTATAAGACATTTTGTTAAGTGCCTTTTCATGTGTTATTGTAGTCTATGACTTCTTAGTGAGTCTGGTGTACATCAGGATACTGAAAAAATAACCTTTGAGATAGATACATGGGAGAGTACATCATAGAATTACACAGAGAAAAGAAAAGACCCTTTACTTTGTCCTTCAACTTAAATGTATGAGCTCCTACTGCCAAATCCTGGTCTCACAGTACCCTGTACTTTACATGGGAAGTAAGAATTTATAGAAAGTCACAAATTTTCTGTAGAAATATTTCCATCCAGTAACCTGGCATCTGTAACCTGTATTCATTTTTAAAAAAAAACATAATTTAATAAGAAATTATTTTCATGCACTAAAAGAACTAAGGCAACACTAGATGGGTCTAGATAATTAATTAGCCATGTATTCAAATGCCACAGGACTTAGGTATTGAACCAAGGAGAAGAACAAACAGGATGTCAAACAAAAGACATTTCCCTTAAAGAAGAGATTCTAAAATAATTATCGCAGTGAGAACAAAACAGGAAAATTCAAGAAGGATATGGAAGAGAACAATTAAAGAACCAGGAAGGAAACTCAGTTAAGAAACACAAAGAGTACAACTTAAACTGGAAGTCTGTCAGGAACATGACAAGTGGGCTTGAGGAAAACGCACAGAAGGGAGTAATGTAACATTTAATGTTGTTTATAGAAAATCTTCCCAGTGTGGAAGACAGAAAAAAGAAAGGGAACACATGTAATAATAAAAAAGCAGTTTCCTATTCTGCAGATGAAAATACAACATATGGGATATTTTTAAAAATTAAAATAGACAATATAAAAACTATCTTCAAGTTTAGAGAAAAGCTTCATTTGCAAATGAAACTAAGATAAAATAATAAAACTCCTGTGCCCAATTCCCATCCATTCAGTCTGGTGAAGTAACTGAATTTTAAGGAAATTAAAACAAAGAAAAATACCACTGATAAAAACAAAATTATGGACAGCTTAAGAGGTCCATGTTGTTTGCAATAATGCTTTTCAAAAGTTGACAAAAACTTCTGTAAAACACATTAAAATTTTAATTGCATGTGTTAAATATGTGGAAAGATACTGAGGAGCGATGGAATGAAAACTGTGTGTGTGAAAGTAGAAGGATGGGGCTAAATGATACCTTGAAATGGTGAGAGAGAGATTTGTTTTGGGTATATTTGCTGCTGCTGGCAAACCAGAAGCTTGGGTTTTAGAAAGCAGACTTCATCTCCCATGGAACAGGAGACATTTCCACATTGCCCAGGGAAGATAAATGGTGACCGTGGTGTCACTCTGTCCTTGCAGATCTGAAGTATTTTGTCTTGGTGCTGAAGTGATAAGTGCAAGAAAAGAGAATAAAAGAACAAACAAACAAACAAACAAATCATCAATTGTTTTCTGTGGAATTCTGGTCCTAGCATTTCAATTGCTTAGTTTTGTTGACCTGATTCACATAGTGCAGAGATTCCAAGTAAACTCAAGGTTAGATTTGGGGTTACCACAGGTGAGTAGAACTGACTAGACTATAATTTCTTCCTATTTCACAGAAAATTCAAGCCCAGAAAATTTATTTCAAAGACGATGAGCAGTACACAATTAAAAAAAAATCCAAATGTAATATGAAACTAGGGACAGTGATTGAAATTCAATAATCCTTATTAAAAGAGATGTATAAGGATCTTAAACATTGAACTTATCTAAGGTCTTTTACAAGTACATTGTTTTTACTTTAGTTAAACAAATCAACAACACATAAATTATGTATAACTAGTGACCATAACACCTATGTGCAAAGAAAAAATATTCAAAATTTAAAATGACAAAAAATAAATTTAAAAATCTATGAAAAATTTAAAATATTCTTTTAATATCTATTTTATTAAAACACACTTCTTAAAATAAATTCTATGGAGCTACACATATACAATATCAAAGCATAAACTTTCATACATTTTGGGATATATATATGCAATATACACTAGACTATAACACACAAGTTATGGAATATTTCTGTCATTCTCTGCTTCTTTTACTGTGTGTAATGGATTAAATGATCATCTGAAAGGGATTGCTCATAATTCTTGGAGATTGTAAATACTACTCCACAGTAACGGTTTTGAAAATGTGTTAAAATCCCCTTATTGGTTTCACGTCATATTTTCATCTTTAAGTCTGTTTTGTCTTCTATTAGTAGAGATATTATAGCTATATTTAAGTCATACATTACCTGATGTGTCTGTGTCAATTATTTACTTTCAATCTGTGTTGGAATTTAAGGTTTGTATTATTGACAACATCTAATTGGATATAATTTTTAACCCATTTTCCCTAATCACTGGCTTCTGATTAAGGAAGTTATCCCATTTACATTTAATGTAATAGCTGGTAAACTAGGATTTTAGGGTTTAAAAAAGCAATTTGCTACCAGAAATACTTTTGTCTGCCCCTTTTCTCCTCTCTTATAATTTTGTATCATCTATCATGCATTTGTTGGTTTGCTTAATGGTGTTCTATGACTTTTTTAAAGTAGAATTCATTACATAGGAAGGCTTTTGATTCATAGTAAAATTGAAGGGAAAATGGAGATTTATTTTGCCTTTCCTGAGATGTGCATGACCTCCCCTCATAATTGATATTTCCAACCAGACTATTTTATTTTTACAACTGGTTAGCATTTCTGTACAAATAGTTACTTCCCAAACTCTATGGTTCATGTAAGACTTTTCTTGGTGTTTTATATGTGTCTGGGATCCATTTTCTGTAGCTACAATAAAATACAGTTATAAAAGCAACTTCAGGGAGCAGAAGTTTATTTGGCTCATAATTCAGGGTTACATTCCAGTATTATGGGGTGGGGGTGGGGTCAAAGTGACAGGAACTTGAAGGAAACTGGCCTCATTACATCCACAGTCAAGAGTAGAAAGCATTGTACTAATGTGGGTATGCATGTGTTCATCTCACTTGATTTACTCTTATATGGTCCAGGATCTCATACCCAGAGATTGTGCTGGCCATAGAGAGTGAATCTCTCCACACTAAGGGCAATTGAGCTTATCTTTCACAGACATTTGTAGCAGGAATCTTAAAAGGTCTTATTAATTAAAACAAACCTGAGCCAGGTATTGGGGTGAATGCTGGAAGATCAGAGAAGCACAACAAGCCACAGCTACCTTACCTTGCCAGTTCCTCAGCTGATCCTGTTTCCTCAGACTGGAAGCTTCTGTGTCCTCATCCGAATGGGTCTCAGCTGAACTGTGCTGTTCAAAGCCTAAAAGCTTCTAGTTCCTGGTCTTCATGCCTTATATACCTTTCTGCTTTCTGCCATCACTCCCTGGGATTAAAGGCGTGTGTCACCATGCCTGGCTGTTTCCAGTGTGGCCTTGAGCTCACAGAGATCCAGAGGGATCTCTGCCTCTGTAATGCTAGGATTAAAGGTGTGAGTGTGACCATTTTCTAGCCTCTGTATCTAGTGGCTGTTCTGTTCTCTGACCCCAGATAACTTTTTTAGGGTGCACAATATTTTGGGGAACACAATACCTCCAGAGACATTCTTAGTGATATTTTTCTCAAGTTGCTAATATTGTGAAAATTTGTCAATTAAAAGCATCCCATAACTATCCTTTCACATCTTGACATACAAATATATCACTTTTGGCCATAGTCCTCAATCAATTATTATCAAATCTCATATTTATCTCATACTTTAAAATGTAAACTCAACTTTAAATGTCCTTATAATTAGGGAGATGGTTTAGCAGTTAAGGGTGTTTGCTACTCTTTTGGAGGGTTAGCATTCAGTTCCAACACTGATATCTAGTGGCTCACAATTGCCTGTAATTCCAGTTCCAGGGAAATAAATCCTCTCGAATGCCTTCTGTGGACACTCACATGCATCACACATGCAAATACACACACAAATACTTAGCCATAAACACAAAATAAAATAAATCTTGGAAAATAATTCCCCAGTCTTTAAAATCCCCAACCATTTGAAGTCCAAAGCTTCTTAACTGTGAGGGCCTATAAAATCAAAGTAAGTTGTATGTTTCTAACACATAATGACACAAATAAACATTCTTATTTCAAAATGGAAGAATTGGGTCACAGGAAGGAGTAACCAAACCAAAAAGCAAAATCCAGCAGTGAAAATAAAATCTTCCAGCTCCATGTCTGGCATCTGGGACCTGTAACGTAATCAACTGCTTGAGCATTCCCAGTTCTCCAGCTCTGCAACCTGTAGTACACACAATTTGTCTCTTACGCATAGTCTGGTTCCGTCCACACCACACTTGCCATCAGATGAAGATGTAGCCTGACCCTCTTAGAACATAGTTGTATTTGTTTCTGTTTCCTGACACTGAGGGGATAATCTTGTCCCAGTACAGAACACTTGATTTGCCTTTAAGAGTTCTCAACGTTTTAACCGTAAACAACTACTTTGTCTACATGTTCCTAGTTTAAAATTTCAAGCTTGCCCATGCACCCTTCATTTATCAAAAAACTTCCTCCCTTGTCTTTAAATTCAACATCAAGCAAATTCTCAGACTAATGGCAGGAAGATGCCAGGTTCTTGGCCAAAATATAACACAAGCAGACCCTAGCTCCATTACCAACAGACTACTTTCTCCCTTTCATAATTCCCTGAGCTGGGCAGCCACTGTATGCATTTCTATCATAATTAGTGTCTCCAAAGCTATTTCTTATTGCTGAGATAAAATTCTTTGACAAAATAAGGGAGGAAGGATTTATTTGGTTCCAATTCAGAGTCACTGTGGGGAACTCGAGGTGGCAGGACCATGAAGCAGCTGGACACGTCCACAGTCAAGGAGCAAAGAGCAATGAATTAGTGCACACATGCCTAGGCTAAGGCCACTTTGTCTTACGTAGACTAGGAGCCCATAGCCAAAGAATAATGCCATCTATAGTGACAGTTCTTCCAACATCACTTAAAGTAAGCAAGGGAATTTCTCATGGGCATTTCAGAGGCTCTTGTCCCAAGTGATTCTGCGCTGTGTCAAGCTGATAATTAAATATAACCATCACAACAGGTGTGTACAAACATTTATTAAAATATTCCATGGCCATAACATCAAAGAGTATCTTCATTTTCCCAAAAGTGTGCTATATCTGACCCTTCATTTCTGATTTTCAGGTTTATTTTTATTAATTCTTTTTAATTTCAATTCCTTAGACTAGATACATTCACTACATCTGTCTTCAAGCACATTAGTTTTCTGTTCTGATCACTCAAATCCAATTTTAAGTCCTTTGTGAATTTACTGTCCTTTTCAAGTTCAACAATATCTATTTGGTTGCTTTTATAGTTTTTGTATCTTCATAATCTATTTACTGAAACATCATTTTCACACTTATATTTTTAGAATGATTTCCATAGTTCCTTTGGGTATATTTATCATAGTTAATTTAAGTCTTTGTCTATCATTTCTTTCTTTCTTTCTTTCTTTCTTTTTTTTTTTTTTTTGGTTTTTTGAGACAGGGTTTCTCTGTGTAGTTCTGGTGCCTGTCCTAGATCTCACACTGTAGACCAGGCTGGCCTTGAACTCAAACAGATCTGCCTGGCTCTGCTACCCTAGTGCTGGGATTAAAGGTGTGCACCACCACCACCTGGCGTATTTCTTATTTCTGCTTTTTTCTTTGAAGTCAGTTGCAATTGATTGCTATTATTCTTCGGCTAGAATCACAGTATTCTGTTTTTTCATGTGTTTCATAACTCCTTGTTAAAAACTGATAATTTTCAATAATCACGTGGCAAAATTGGAATTCTTGTTCAAGATTTCTGACTTTTCATAGATAGTAAATAGACAGAATATTTCTTTCTTTTTTCCATTATTGAAAACAGATTTTTTTTTCCTTATATCTGTATTCTGATTTCTCCTCCTTTTACCTTTCCCAGTTCCTCCACCCCATATAGATCCATCCTCTTTTCTCTTTCAGAAAACAAACAAGTTTCTAAGGGATAATAATAAAATAAAATATAGTATTATAAAATGAGATATAAGATAAAATAAAAATTAGCATACTAGAATTGGAAAAGACCAAGAGAAGGAAAAGAGCCCAAGCGGAGACACAAGAAACAGAGACCCATTGATTACACACTCAGAGTCCCATAAAAACACTAAGCTGGAAGCCTTACTATATACATAACATACCTGTAGGGAAAAAGAAAGAAGGAAAACATATATGAATAAAATAAAATTCAAATTAAAAATATAAGATAGAAAGCTAAAAAGGAAAATTCCTGAAGTGACCTTGTGAAACAAGGAACCTCCAAAAATGCCTTTATGTTTGTGTCAACCATGTTGATTTAGAGAATCTTATTTTATTGGTATTCTCCATCCCCTCTAGCTCTTACACTCTTTTTGTCATCCTCTTTTGTGGGGTTCCCTGAACCCTGAGGTGAGAGATTTTTGCAGACCTCCCATTAAATGCTGAGCGTTCCAGGGTCTCTTACTCTCTGCATAATGTCTAGCTGTGGTGGGAGGAGCTCTGTATTTGTTCCCATCCGCTGCAGGAAGCTTCTCTGATGATGGCTGAACAAGGCACTGACTATATTTATCTTTTGGGGTCTGGGTTACCTCACTCAGGATTTTTTTTCTAAGTCTACCCATTTACCTATGAATTTCATGCTTCTTCTCTTCCTCCTCCTCCTCCTTCCCCTCCTCCTCCTCCTTCTTCTTCTACTTTTCCTTCTTCTTCTTCTTCTTCTTCTTCTTCTTCTTCTTCTTCTTCTTCTTCTTCTTCTTCTCCTCCTCCTCCTCCTCCTCCTCCTCCTCCTCCTCCTCTTCCTCCTCCTCCTCCTCTTCTTCCTCCTCTTCCTCCTCTCCTCCTCCTTGAGTAACACTCCATTGTGTAAATGTACTACATTTTCTTTATCCATGCTTTTGTTGAGTGACATATAGGTTGTTTCCAGTTTCTGGCTGCTTCCCTGGCTGGAGTTTATAGAGTATTTCCTTAATAAGTCTTCCAGTTTTTATATGACTCTATGTATTTGGGTCACATGTTCAATATCCTTGACTTTACAATTCTAATTTAAATTTTACTTCTGCCTGGCATGAAGTCCATAGTCAATTAATGATGAAAGATTGAGACTTTCCTTGGTACATAACTCTCAAATGCATCTGGCCTTCTAGATGTCTAGAAATGTGTCAGTGCTACTAAAGGCATCAATGAGTAACTTATTCTTACATCTTAAGATTCCTAATAATTGTTTTGTCTGCTCCAGTTGGTATATTTACCCATGAAACAGCAATGACAAAGAATGAACAGTTATTCGCATTATAAGACTAAGAGGAGAAGACTGCACGTCAAGTAAACTCTGATTTAGGCCACATGAAAACAAGTCATGTGAATGGAGATTTTTCTAGAGTTGCCTAGCAGGTTAAGCCATGGCATTTCTCTGTGACAGAGCTCTGGTGTGAGCTGCCCATCTTCTTAGAATCTCCTAGTAATTGATTGGCTGCTGCTTTCTACACCTCCGGAAGATATGAAGCTCTAAATTTTCAAGCCCACTGTTTGTCTGTTTTCCTTTTAATGCTAGGGATTGAACCTAGACTTATAGATGTTAAGTGTAGACTCTATTATCATTCTCCTCAGGGCTACTTTGGATCCATAAAATTGGACAACCAAACTATCCTAAAATTTGTTCCTGTTGTCAACATATAGTCAGTTTTCTTATTTTAATCCTTCCAATTACTATAATACCAGTTCTGAAGTTTTTGATCTTTGATAGTTTTGTTAATATTTTTATTGTTTTTATCAACAATAAAGCTCCCTTCCATCACCTATTTAGATTGGCTTTATTTTTTTAATGTTTTCAATGGGCAAAGAACCTGAGTATGATGACAAGTACTTCATGAAAGGTAGAAGCAGGAAGATGGGGAGTTCAAGGTCACCTTTATCTTCAGAATGAGTTGGAGGTCAGAGTGGGCTACATGAGGCCTTTTCTCAAATAAAAAAAATGTCAAAATAAAATAAAACAAAGCCAGTCATAGTGACATAGTCTTAGTACCTGGGAGCAAAAGGATCAGGTATTTAAGGTCATCTTTGCCTATATAGTGAATTCAAGATCAGCCTGGACTTTAGGAGATCTTTTCTCAGATAGAAAACAAAACAACAGAAGTTACAAACACAAAATTCTGGCAAGTCCTCTAAATGGTTTTACCATCATACACTCCACCAGCAATGTTAAGAAGTCAGTTTCTTCAGATGCTTAGAATTATTAACGCTTGAGAAAGAGCAAGAGTCACTACCCAGGAAGAAAGGATCAATTAGAGAATGAAATGGAATATTTTAACATCTTAACAGCTAGTTGGTATAATTATTCCACTATTAAACTCTTGCAAATAATAAATGGAAACATGGAGAGAGAGAGAGAGAGAGAGAGAGAGAGAGAGAGAGAGAGAAGATGTAAGAAATCACTATGCAAGGTTAGAACATAGAGATAAAAGGAAGATCATAAAAGCTTTTGAGAAAGGTCAGGTGCCTGGAAAAGAGAAGAGTAAGCAGTGATTTATTCAAGCAAACTCAGTTCTAGAAAATATAAAGCATCACATTAATAGAACGGAAGAAAATTTCCTTCTTTAAAGAAGTATTTAGCCAAGCAAATTATCTGTCAACTATATGGTGATAAACTAGACGGTTTTGAAACAAAAATATAAAACGTTTTACTGCACTCTGCTCTTGTAATTATCCCTCATGGTGTACTATATACTCTTCCACCCTCAGGAAGTTGCTTCAGCCTGGACTCAAGCATGGAGAGAGGGAAGACCACAACCACCAGCCAGCAGCATTTCCAACCAGGGAAGTACTGCAGAAGGTGAATCTTGGGATCAGAATTGAGCAGGATGTCCAGTGCAGAGGACTACCAGTGTGCAAGAGAAGGAGAAGGCATTCTCAGAGAAGACTGTCCAGGAGGAAGTGGTAGACTGTATGAACTCCCTAGCAGACCCTTCAAGTCTCAAGTGTTTAAAGTGAATAATTAAATATAAAACAAAGGACTTAGAACCTTTAAAAAGAGAAATGTTTACATCAGGAGAAAATGTTTTACCTCAGCAAACAGTGCATGTATGATCAGTGTGAGTGGTTTGAATTATGACCACCATAGGTTCATATATTTTAATATTTTGTCCCCATTTGGTGAACTTGTTTGGAAAGGATATGAGTTATGGCCTCATTGTTACTGTTGGCAGGCTTTGAGGTTTCAAAAGCCCATGCCATTTATAGTTAACTCTCTCTGCCTTTCTTTCTCTTTGCCTCCTATTTGCAGATAAGGATGTAATCTCTTAGCTACTGCTCCAGCACCATGTCTGCCTGCCTGCTACCATGCTCCCCACCATGATAGTCATGAATTCACTCTCTGAGATTGTAAGCATTCATAAACTCTTACTTTTATAAGTTGCTTTTGTCATAGTGCTTTGTCACAACAATAGAAAGGGAACTAAGACAATCCTAATAATTTTACATTCAAGAATTAGATTAAACCTTTTCTAAAATTAAATCTAAAAATTAAAAAAAATAAGATATTAATGAAGGTTGAAATAAGCTTCTCAATGCCCTGCCTCTCTGTTACCCTGAGAAGAGTATTATTCCAGTGAATTAATCTGGTAACAACAATTTAATACATTTTCAAAATGGTTAAGCATGAATGTATCTAACACATTTGTAACTGTGCTAAAAAGCATGGCCTGATCATAAGCAGTTGAATAAAGATGATTCAGACTAGGAAAATAGTATCTTTTAAGATGGAGAGTTTACTGTTGATTATAGATCCATTTAGACTACCTAGTCTGAAGCTAAACACAATGAATTTTCAGCTTTTGGGGCAATACTTCAGACACAGCCAGATGGTATAATTATAGTTGCTGAAATTAATGATAGTATTATAAACCTTGACAATGTGAAAGTTAGTGTCTTGCTGAAAATTTGGTTGAAAGGACAAGAAATATGAATGATAAAACTGAAAAGTATCTTATAAGTTAAATAAGAGCTCAAACGTCAAGGTTTAAAGTTTATAAATATTGTATACACTTTAGTGTTCCTCAATAAAATTGAGGCACTTACAGCAATTACCTGATAAGAATAGGGATCAGAATGTCACTGGAGTAGAAGATGGCTTTCTTTTATAAGCCCTGGTTTTTAAAAATTATTTTCCTATCTTTTGCATTTATTATTTCTATAAAAGTCAACTTTCTGTATAGTATTAATTTGCAAATCATCAGCCTTCCCACCTATCTACTGGTCTGGTTGAAAGCAAACTTTAAAAGTCAATGTGCTCCATCCATTTCAATGTTGAAAATAGTGTCAACATATCCATTCTAGATTCCAATAGTATTTACTACAAAATACCTACTACTTATAATTTTCTAATTAAGAAATTAAACTCAGAATTATTGTGAGAATTAATTGAAGATATATTTACATACATTACTTGGCTAGCATTGAATATGGGCTTCCATAGGAGAAATTACAAGACACTGAGTTTCAAAGCCTTTCAAAAATACTAACATGCCTTTTATTCCAAAATTTGGCACAGAACCTGTTCTATAAGGGGCAACTTGAGGACTTTTGGCATTCTGTGCACTTCTCCCATTCCCATTTTTCTCCACATTAATTAGGTTGTAATGAAGAGTACTAAAGTTGAAAACTCCAGTTTTTTTACTATAAAGATATGAATGTGATAAAACAGTTGGGAAGACTCTGAACTTTAAGGTGATCTCTATCTTATCTAATGTCTGTAAATACATACTCCAATTTCCATTTTTCTTAATTTCTACAGTACTGTGTGTGATAGTTGTTGGTGTTTACCACCACTGCCCTGGTTGTCAACTTGAAAAGATATAGAATCTTCTAGAACACAACCCTTTGGGTATGCCTATAAGAGATTGTCCAGAATAGATTTATATGGGAAACTTTAGCAATGAGTGGCACATCATTCCATGGTCTATGAACCTAGAGTGATACAAAGGAGAAATCAAGCTGAATGCTAGCATTCATCATTCTCAGTTTCCTGACTGTGGATACAATGTGGCCAGTAGCCTTAAAGCTAACACCAGGTCCTGCCTAACATGATGGACTTCCTTAAAATGCAAGTCAAAACAAATCCTTCTTTAGATAAGTTGTTTTGTTCAGATATTTTATTATAATAAGACAAGTAACTAATATGTTCAATAAGACTGAGTTTTTTCTTCAGATCTCTGCTGTCATTATTAAAATATTTTGCTTGAAGTGCAATCCATATTCACCCTGCCTCCTGATGACTCCATCTCCCATGCCTTTCAAAAACCTAACATACCTTTTTATTCCAAAAACATCTATTACTCTATTGAACCCAAGTTCACCATATCCAAGGATCCTTTGTTATCATTCCTGATGCTCCTGCCATGTCCACCCTCCCTCCAGAACCCTCTTCTTCTCTATCTCCATTCTGAAGCTGTTCTCATTGACTCAGTACCCTTCTCTGTGTGCTCAGTGAGATTAGACACATCTGCCTTTTTTCTCATGATGATAGTGGCAGGGTGGAGATTGATTTATACGCATGAGTCTAATTCCAATGTTGCATAAAATGTTTAATGAACAATATACTGAGAGAATTTGTGAATGAACTGGTGAGCAGACTAATTATTCTGATGATTTTATTGGTATCAATTTCCCAGTTAACTCACGATTTCTGTTTGTTTTGTAGCAACTTTATTGGCATCTAATTTATATACCACAATGCTCAACCACTTGAAGTGAACATCTCAAGGTTTTTTTTTTTTTTTTCACTTGCCCTTCTGAATGTGCACCTCCCATGATTTTGGCAAACAACATTTCTCCTAGAAGTTTTACACAGGTCAACCAAAGAGCTTTAACTTAAGGATGAATAATGAATGAAGAGAGACAAGAAAGGGAGAAGAAAATGTGACATAATCACCTCACTGCTGCTAACAACCACGCCAACGTGAAATATGTGATGCCAATCACTAACTGAGGAGAAGTGAACTTCTCAGTCAGATTTGTTATATGTCTAATCTAGGACAAGGATGCTAATTATCTCTAAGTTTCATTCTTTACACCTTTTAATATATCCCTGTCTGGGCCCATTTTTTGCTACTAACCAAGACCACCCCACACTGGGTAATTTGTAAAGAAAAGACATTTATTCATTGAAGTTGCGGAGTGTGTGAAGTTTATGATCACAGGGCGACATCTGTCAAGTACCTGCTTATTGGATCTTACCATGGCAGAACACATGGTATGGAGAGAGAGAGAGCGGGGGCCAGGCAATGCTGATTCTGAACAGGCTCTCTTTTATAGCAAAGCTACTCAAGCATAATTTATCCACTGTAGAATAGGATCAAGATGGACACTTGTGGTGTCTTAAGTGTACAGCCTTGTGATGTAACCATTCTTTGAAGTCCCTTGTTCTAAATACCATCACAGAGGCAACAAAAAGTTAACACAACTTTGCAGTAAACATTCAAATCTAGGCAAGGCTTATTTCTGGTGTTAGTGGGGTCTGGATCAGGTGTTTTCAGGTTCTTGGTTTTATATCCAAAGAATTAGAAAGAAGGGCTCACACAGATTTGTGAAAGAAGCAAGATAACTTCAAACAAATGTGACAGTGCTGATTACAGAGGGAAATACTGTCAGGATTGACAGCAGGTCACAGGGGTAAGAGTACTCATGGGCTCTGGGCTACCCTCTGAGGTTTCTTATTATGGGGTATAAAGGAAGGAGGAACTGACAACTAAGGGACATAGTTTGAGTGTTTATCTGTTTTGATTATTAGATTGGATTATATAATTATTCTAGGCCTGTGTGTGTGTCCTTTCCAACAATGCACTGATTCTAATAATATGCACTCCCTATTATGCATAGGCATAAGATTTGTGAAAGGAAATCCTCCCTAGAAGCTAACTAATGAACATGTTTTTGACTTATTGCACATGCATACAGAAATGGCTCAGGCTGGAATAGCTTTTCTATACTTCATACCCAGATACATTGCAAATACACTGCCCAAATTTAATTGTTACCAGAAGAAGAGAAACATATGATTGCTTAGAGATAGGAGCGTGCGTAGCCAGATACAAGTGGGGAGTTGAAGGTTCCAAAATGCTGTTAGGGGCATTGTGTGCAGAGGGGTATGTATGCACAGTATGTGCACGTGAAGGAATGAGGCCAACATGTGAATTAATACAAGGGAGAGTGTGTACCCCTAAACCAAATGGGGTCCCAAGCTCAGTTATCTCTTGCCTATCTCAGGATTTTCTACACATTGTTACTTTCTACTTTGCATAGCTGAAATTTGGAGAAGGGAGAAGAGGAGAAGTGTGAAATACCTAGAGACCCATCATTCTTTTCCAGATGGTCTTCCCTAAAGCTAGCTGGACAGCAGGGGTCTGAGGTAGAGTCAGGCTTGGCAGTACAAAGGCAACCCTCTTTCCTTATGGCCTGGTTGCTTTGATTACCTGGGCAGCTTGGGTTTTGTAACATTCTTGGAGAGAGTTGTATTTCTATGCATTGCCTTTCTATGTCTCTTCTCAGGACTAATTTCCTGTAATAGAAGTGACATAACCACATAGTGAAGTAAGCTGAGGCACCCTGAGGGTCCAGTGTTCTTTCCCTCTGGGAAATGACAGATTAGCTTGTATCACGGATACATTTTCACAAGTTCTAGCCTTTGACTCACGGCTCTCTGTAGGTTGAAAATGGCCATGGGCATGGTAGGAGGAAGCTAGATTCTCCACTGATACAGAAGACAGTGGAGCATAAAGCACAGCAGTGTCCCAAAGGAAGTTCTTACACAGTATCTTACAGAAGATATATGGGGGGAAAGCAGCTGGCAAAATAGAAATGTGGAAAACCTCAGTCTCAAGCTCACCAAAATTGACCACTGAAACAGCCATGCAGAAGCACTCCAAAGTATTTGAAAAGAGCTGTCCCCATAGGGTCATGTATTAGAACACTTTGTCCCCATTTGGTTCTGTTTGTGAAAGTCATACAACTTTTAGGAGGTGAGGATTTGCTTTAAAGTTTCATAGCCTGACCTGTTAGTTTTCATTCATGCTGTGACTTCCCCCACAAGAGACTATCTATCCCTCAGGAACCAGAAGCCAAAATAAACCTTTCTTCCCTAAGTTGTTGTTAGTCATGATACTTTATCACAACAGAAAAGTAGATGATACAAGACCTGAGACTTCTACTACTAAAATAACTATCCTTGGGTGGAGATTTAAGATAGAAATGAGCATGGGAATCATGAAGCTGGACATAGAATTATATGTAACAGGCAGAGGGAAAAGCCCACGATATGAAATAAGGCCAAAAGCACACATTATGCAAATGAGCCCTAGAATCCACTGAGGTCACATAAAAACTTAACACTTTGTACAGGTGTCCGTGGAGTTGCTGAACTCTGTGCCTGCTTAGTACCCTCATACTTGTGAGTGTATTATCACGTACTAAACCATCTCTGCTTCTACAGCAACTGCTTCGCTCTACTCAGACCCTTGTTCAGGGACCTAAGAACCTCGGACCCTGATATCAGTTGTGGATATCACCCCTCCTCTCCATCAGACCAAACTGCTAAGAAATCCATTTTCTTTCACCTATTTCTTTTTCTTAATTTCTTTGGGATACAGGAACAGTTCAGCACGAGGTTTATGAACCTCAGTACCGAGTAACAAGATCACAGCCTTTGGGGCTTGAAAAATCTGAATATCTAAGGCAATCATTTCTAAGACTTAAAATTTTCATTTCTCTGCTTCAAACTGCAAGCAAAGATTGGTCCTTTAGCTACTTCTCATTCCAGAGGAGCAAAAGTGTGAGTGCATCCCCATTGTTGTCAAGATCAATTCACCCACCATCCCTGATGAGAAACTGACAAGCTTTAAATATTCCCTGACAACCTCACATTACATTTTACTTAATGGTAAGAATCTAAGGAGAATAATTGGAGTTGAATCCCAACCATGTTTTAAGAAATAATTAGCTAAATGGAGGGAATAAAATAGTGCTAGAACTCCCAACCCCCATTCTGTTTCCAACACCCACTACCCACCCCTTCTAAGAAAAAAAATACTGAATATGAAAATTGAAGGATTAATGTAATTATTTGAGTCTTGTGATGCTACCATACCCCCTTGGAGTCTGGAGGTCAGTCTAATTCTTGATTAACTGAATGCATATTAAATTGGATCTCTATGAATTTGGGGAGTTGTCCGCCAATAATTAACAGCTTGTTAATTGTCTGTTGATGTCTATGCCACTTAAACTGACAATATTTAATTTCTCACTTCTGTCATTTAGTGTTTACTCATGTACATTCACATTTCTGGGCCCTTAAAAGTAAAGCATCCTTTATCAGTATTCACTCCTATGTCATGGGAGTGTTCCTTTTGTTGTACTGCTGAATACATATTCGTCAGCATCACAAGTTCCTTTGCCACAGTTGTCAGGCACACTCTGTTGATTGCAAGGCCATCTACTTCGCAACTGTGCTACAAGGATCCTTTGCAGAAAGGCAGGTTCTAAGACAAAGTCATTCCTTCTGCAAAGCAGCAAATGAACAGGGTGCTGCATTGTGTCCTCTATAAGCAATAATTGGCTGCTTTGCAATGCTTTGGCCAACTTTGCTTAATTTGTAATGCACGAAGCTCTGTTCAAAAGAATAACATATTCCATTTCTGTTTACAGAACTAACTCGTGATGCAAAGCAAGATAGAAAATAAGATTGGTCCCTTATTGGTGATAATTATAGCAACAATACTGAGCAAGAGATGGAAGGGTTAGATAAAAGCAAATGAACTTACTTTTTAAATTGAGTTTACTAGATGTAATCATATAACGAAGTACAAATCTTTTAGCGGTTCAATTAAAACTACCTTATTTTTCCCAATAATTTAGGAGTCCACTTTTATATTATTTTGCATAAAGATTTCAACCAATTTCCATAAATTTGCATTTTTGTTCGAAAAGCCCTAATGCCAATTATGTAAAGTAAATGTAATTAATTAGTACATTCCATAGCAACTGCATTTCAGTCTCCTTTGTTTGGAGTTGAGATATCAGAATGCCTGAGCATAGGAAGTGCTGGGTTGGTCAACTCGAAAAGTCCAAATTATAGCTTCCCTGTTCCAAAATAGAAGAAAAGATGGGGATTCCAGAAAGATTCATATATATGGAATATTTAAGAAGCTTCATTTCGGTTAACCTAATTTGATTCCAAAAATAGACTGAACGATCTAAGAGTGCCAACATCATCATCTGAATGGAACCATCACTTTGCTATCTAATTCTCAGGACAACTGAGTCATGATGGTCTTCTGGTAACTCTCATTCTGAGCTTCCCAATACATCCTTCTGCCAGAAGGTAAGATGAAATCTCATGTTGTCATCTGAAATTCTGTTCTCTATTTCAGGGTTTCTTTAGGAAGCTACTGAAATGCGTTTTCTATTCAGGCCCATCCAGGGCATATGCCTGACATTTCTCATTGTGTTCATTTAGTCTTTCACTGAAAGCCTATTTCATGCAGGTCCATGGTGTGTGTCTGCTAATATGAAATAGCTAACTAGACACTAACAGTCCGAAGAGATTTGTTTGTTTGTCTGTTTGTTTTTTCAATACAGGGTTTCCCTGTATAGCCCTAGCTGTCTTGAAACTCACTTTGAATCAGGCTGGCCTCGAACTCAAAGATCAACCTGCCTCTGGCTCCTAAGTGCTGGGGTTAAAGGTGTGCACCGCCACATCCAGCAACTGAAGGGTATTTTTTTTTTTAAACTGGAAATTTGGGGATGTCTCATCTGGAATGCCATAGGTTACTGGCGAAATTGGTGTCAATTTCCAGGGTTCTGGATCTCATTAATAAAATAATTTAAAAACTCACTAAGAAAGATGCTAGAGGCAAATTTTATTAGTGTTTTAAAGAAAAAACCCAGAGCAAACAAACTACAAATATCGGCAACATCTTGGATGAGGAAGACCGAGAAGAGAAAGGGAAAACCATGTTAGGCCTGGAGGGTGGCAATAGAGTTCAGACAAACAGTTTTATGGCAGACATTTGGGCTGGGTAGAGGCTTCTAAGGAAGAATAAGAAAGCACATGGTATCTAGACAGCATGTCCAAGACATGCTCAATATAGGAAAGAAAGAAAAAGAGAAGGAAGGAAAAGAAGTTATGTTTTTTCATAGTAATTCAGAAAAGTTGGATCTTGGTGGAGTCAAATGGCCTGGGTTCAATTGCCTAAAATGAAAGTCAACACAATGGTCTTTTTGGACATGACCCTTTCTCACCCCTTGATGGTACCTCATTTTACTTTGTAATACATCCTGTTGCCGATGCTGAGCTCTACATGTTTCCTCTGAGTTACTTTTGCAGAGATCATGAGGATTAGACTCAAGGAGCCTAATGGTAATAATACAAAGTAAGAATAACCTAAAGTCTATTTAAGGTTATTTGCTATTTGAAAACCTGGGCTTAATAATTTTTAAATTTTCTAAACAGAATCATTAGTGAAGTTATGGAAGAAACATAGTAATTGGCAACACTAGGCACTTCAATTAGGTTAGTTTAAGTACACGTATTCACAATCTTTAATTCAACGCAGATTCAAAAAGAAAAGAAATGACCATCATCCCACCAAACTTCAAGTTGCATATGGGGTTAATTCATATGTGAACTTAAGTTTCTGGAACAATGCTTCATCTACACTGAGAGTCCCCAAAGGCTGACTGACTTGATAGATGTTGAAATGTTGTAGACTGTTTTGATTACTGTTCTACTGCTATGAGTAGACACCATGATCTTGGACACTCTTATAAAAGAAATTATTTAATTGAGGCTTACTTACAGTTATAGGGGTTTAGTCCGTTATCATCATGGCAGGGAGCACGGTTGCACACAGGCAGACATAGTGCTGGAGAAGTAGCTGAGAGTATATCCAGGTCGACAAGCAGCAGGAAGAGAGCAAGGCTCTAAGCCTGGCTTGGGCTTTTGAAACCTCAAAGCCCATACGCAGTGACACATTTCCTCCAACAAGGCTACATCTACTCCGATACCTTCTCCTACTGATTCTTCTAGGTAGTACTGTTCTCTAATGACTAAGAATTCAAATATAAGAGCCTATGGAGGCCATTCTTTGTCAAACCACCACAGAGACCTAAAATCAAATTATCATTGGTTATCTTTATCATCCTTCATAGTCATTCATTGCCCACCTCTGTATCTCACTCATCATATTGTGACGACCATATGGAATTTGGGGGGTTGTATTAACTTAGTAGACCATTAGCTTCCACTAACCCCAAAGCCACATTGTCATCAGATAGCATTGAAGCCTATAGTAGAGTTTTCCTTAGTTTGCTGCATCCTGCCTGTCTGATATATCCCCCAATGCATTTACAAAATGCCTTGATTTATTACTTTCTTTTTTCAGTAGCTATAAAAAAAACTTTATGAAACTATCGCCACATTGTAATACGGAATTTGGGAAAGTCTGAATTTGTGTTCCCATGCCATGGTCACTCATATTTGACTCTAAACTAGCTCGTTCCCTTTGAAGTAAAAGCTGAGACTTTTAGGTTATCATTGATCACTTTAAACACATTCTTTCATAAATGTCCCCATAGGGCGTAAGTATGTACTGTCATCAATTGTCATTGACTGGGAGTCAGGGGTGCATGGTGTCCTTTCTTGGTGAACACAGGGATTTGTTTGAACTTGAAGACAAAAGCATAAGAAGCTTCTGCATGTGGGAGCTTCATTTTGTCTTATGCTTCCTTTCAATTAACAATGACAGCACTGTGAGGATTGGGTGGCCCTGGGGTGGTAGGTCATACAGTGGGGCAGAAACATCCAGACCGAGACTCATGGGACTCCCTGCCACTCTGCACTCACAATCTTATCTGAAAGGCTGACAGGTGGCTGTGCAGCTGCCAAAGTCAAGTACACTGAAGGCAGCGATGTCTTGCACTTTACATAGAACTGTTATGTAGATCATGGCTGAGGCTGGTCAGGTTGGGACAGAGTTAAATAAACAAACAAAAAAATCCTGACCTAGTTAGCTGTGCCTTCTGGGACGCTGTATATAGGATTAAATATTGCCATACTTCCTTGGTTTGCTCTTCATATTGGGGCCAGAGGTTATCATAATCACTGTTTCTTATAAAGCAACTGGTTCACATAGACTTTCTATCTTCAATAGTTGTAAGTATCTCATTCCTCATGGTATTAAGTCAGGGAAGATACAAAATCCATTGCCTATATTTCCAATACAACAGTGTACATTGAACTCCATTAAGTCCACTTCTGATGGAACTGATTGCTTGGAAATAGTTCATAGTTTACACACCACATGGCAAGACAACGCAATGACCTGTGAAACAAATCCCATGAGTCTCTGAGCTGCAATTCTCCCCATCTTCTCTCACCAAATCCAGTGGAAGGGAACATCACAGTAGAAGATTTGAGGACTTCTAAGGGAAGGGGACGATCTGTGTCACCAGAGATACTTCATGACCACTGTATCTTCACCTGGGATTTTAAATAATTTCTGTGCTGGGTTCTGATTGGCTCATGAGGAAGCTAACTTTTCTGCTGGAGAGCAAGTCTTATATATGTTAACCAATTTCTAAAGAAAGAGGATTTCTGACAGTGAAAGTGTCTATTTGGGTGGGGCTCTAGCTTCTAAGAGCACATATTAATAGGCACAAGTCTGAATGTCTCAAGAGTTGGCCTCAGTACCTCCTTCTAGACTGCACTCCCCTGACCAGCTAAGAAATGTACCCAGTGGGGGAGAGTATTTGATGCATCCTGGTGTGGTCTAAGTAGACACTTTTGGATGAAAATATCATTTCTATAAAGCATCTAATTTCACAAAGCAAAGAGAACATCACTGACATTTTGGCATATGTTCCTCTTATTTTCCTGTCCACCCTTGAGTTTCTTCTATATACTAATTTACAAAATAGATTGCATCTTGGGGTAGATCAACTTAAAGTTGGTTTTTCTTTCACACAATTTCCTGTATGCTATTTTTGTTTTCTTATACATAACAGAGAATATTTACAATTTCTTATTTGTTTTATTTATTTATTGGAGAGCACATATACCACAACATACGTGTGGTGGTCAGAGGACAACTTTCAAAGATCAGTTCTCTCCTTTTACTATAGAATCTAGAGATAGAACTCAGGCATTCAGGAATGTGAGGCAAGAGACTTATGGCAGCTGAGTCATTCCTACAGCCTGATGTGGAGGAGTTTATACAGCATACAGATTAGCTCCAAATGGACCTCTGAAAGAAATATGGTCTATGTTATCCTGTGTAAAAGAAAGAGCTTATAAGATTTGTGGAGAATCATGTTAAATGGCAGATTGTGGGTACAAACTGGGACCCAGATCATATGCCCTATGTCAGCTTTGACAAAACTATCTCTATGTTTATTTTGATCTAAGAATGATGGGTCCTTTGACCAGAGGGCCCTTGGTTTATTGAGAAGAGTGATATGAGTTAAAGAAAAATTGGAGCAGTGATTACTTTGAAAACTAAATATGGTTTGAGGAAGGAGAAGAAAGGTATAAAGGAAGACATTGGTGGCTAGACCAGATAAGAAAGTCATCTGGAATTAAATGGGGGTAGAGGCAGGCAGATAAAAAATTCAAGGCCTTTTAAAACTGTACAAAGAGTGTGAGGCCAGCCTGAACTACAAGAAACCTTATCATAGGAAAGCCTAAAAACAAAAAAGATCAGAAAAGGACAAAATTAGCAAAACAGACAGATAAGAAAGGGGACACATAAAAAACATACGTGAGGCTGAGCTCAGGATCTGCAATATAAAATCTTTCATTTTCCTCCTAATCCAAAACCTGAAATGCTGTGTCATACTAGAATATCCTTCATCTGTGTCAAAGTGTTATTTTAAAAACATCTCTTTATGTTATTATTTTTTAATCTAGTGTTGGGGGTTAAATCTTAGTTTTTGTGCATGGTAGGCAAATTCTCTGCCTCTGTGTCATATCCCCAGTCCTGTGTATCTCCATTTCTTAGGTTAGTTAGGAGCTGCTCAAGAGTGCCTTCTTGTTCCCATGATCTCCCACTCTGTTCTTACCTGGAAGGTGATACATCGTGAGTGTCCACTACACTCTGTTGACAAAAAGTGCAATCAATATTTAGAGCTTTCATTAAAGTTGCCTCACAAAAGATATTCAAGGTTAAAACCATCTCCAGCTCCTAAGGAAATGCATCATGACAAAAGTCTGTGTTCATACTTAATTAACCTCGTCTCCGAAGTGGTTCACAATGGATATATCCCTCAGCCTTTCTGTTTTGTTTTGTTTGTTTCTAGCTGCAATAATAAAAGCCTATTGTGAACAATGTAAGCAGAAGCAAATTTACAGGAAAGATATTGGGTAGCTCCTGAAATAAATGTACAGACTAGAAAACAAGATCACACACACAAAGTTCCTAACAGAACAGGAGCAATCAGGACAGGAGGGCTATTCAGCCAGGATATCAAGAGAGTCAGGTTAGGATAAATGAACATCGGCCACGCTTTCAGATCTTAAATCTCTCTTGCTGAGATTCAAAGTTCCAAGACAAAGAATCTGATTAAGTCGAATGCTCACTTACCCTCCTGCACAATGAGCTGCAGAGAGAAGACTTGGCCAAAGCAGCCTGCACTGTTTCTAAGGATTTCTGCAGCTTTTATTTGTAGTGCAGGGAATGAGTGAATTGCAATGCCATCCCCACTCTAACCAATGAAAGACAGTTGATTTCATGAAAGGAAATATAGGAACTTCTGGAAAGCACCCAGGGATGACCAGCCACCAGCACAGCAAATACACAGCACTGGTGTACCTTCCCCAGTAGTTTTCACATATCCGAAGGGGGCTGGGAGAAAAGCTGTGAATGTGGCCCAAAGTGACAGCCTGCAGATGAGAAAGAGGTAAAGCAGGGTCTTACACAACGATACCACACATACACACATACACACACACACACACACACACACTCACACACACACACACACACAATCACACACACTCACACACACACTCACAGAGAGAGAGAGAGAGAGAGAGAGAGAGAGAGACAGACAGACAGACAGACAGACAGACACAGAGAGAGGGAGACAGACAGACAGAAATGGTGGGGAGGGAGAGAGACCAGAAAGGACCACACAGTCCAGAAAGCAACCAGGATTTTCAGAGAGAACTTTTTTTTACAGAGGAGAGAAATCCCACTTCTGGAAGGGAGAGGTTTTCAGAAATGAAACAAATGAGGACCCTTGTGGGTTGCTTCTTTGTGTTTTCCTTTTGTCTTTGAACTGTTTTCCCTAGGTGCCTTGAAGCCCAGCTTCATTTATCAAAGAAATTGTACTTTCCTCCATATTGCAGGATCCTCTTTCAATTTCCAACAGCTGTCTATCTTAAAGAGGTTATCTAGCAATTTAAAAGCAGCTAAACTAGTGTTGAATCTTGATTATGAATGGCTAAGAAGAAACCAGTACCGGAGCTGGTGAAGACATGGCTAGTTTGGGAGCCCATCATTTCCATCAGTCACTGACAAGTCACCAGGACACTGTCATTCAGACTCATTAGTCATGTCTTCTTGAAGCACAGAGGTAACAGCTATAAAAAAGCAGCAGGCACTGATGTTTAAGGAGGAGAGAGTCTTTCCGTGTTCTGGAGACTCCACAGATTTAAAACCCAAACCCAAACAAAACAGTGCCAGAGGCTGGCAATCCCATGTTAGAGCCAAGCCAATCTATTCTTATCATGAAATAAAGCTGCTATTCTGCTGATTCAGAATCCTATAGTAGGAGACGGGATTCTGATAATCCTGTCCTAAAATTGCCATTGACAAGATTACCTAGGAAGGTGTCATTTGTTATTTTTTTTTTTTGTAGGAAAGACTAGACTGTTAGAAACTTCTCTAAACCTCAGAGAGATAATACATACAAGGAATATACAGAAGCATCCATCTGAAGCTAAACTGATACACATGTCTTGCAAACCCAAGCCAGGATCTGTTATTCTGCCTCATAGGAATTGCTTGCAAACAGCTCTGGATATGTGCAGAACACATAAGAATTTGCTGAAAACCTAAGTACTGAAGTGTTCCTTGAGGTAAGATTTCCTCAGCCATTCACTGTGTCAAGGACTTTCAATGCAGCAAAAGGAGATTCTCTTCTTGCAGCTTAAAAATGACAAGAAGTCTTGATGCAGACCTGCACTGGATAATGCAAACCCTTTTCTGAAAAGTGTGCATTTATGCCTCTGGCTAAACCAGGCTCTATCAAGGGTATATCTGAAATGAGGAGGAAGTGCTTTACAGGGACATTTCTAAAAGCATCTTTCTGCCCTATCCTATTAAATTATATAATTTTATATGAAAAGACATAGCTTGTATTAAAAATTATTCCTCAGCTGAAATGCATGAGAATATACCAGAAAATGCTCATGTAAAGAAAACAGAAGAAACTCTGAGATGGATGACTTTGGAACATTCTAGACATATGACAATACAATAGCTCTTACATTGGTTCTTGTTCACATATCACAGAAACAGGGCAGGGAAAAAACCAAAAACCAAAAGGCCCCATAATCTTGGTAGAATGTCAATTGTTTTACTATCAACTCTCTGTTCTTTACCATCAGGCATGTTTCAACATCAAATAGACAGGTGGACATGTTCCATTTAGTCACCGATGTTAATTTTCTAGTACAACAGTGAAACCTGGAGTTGCCTGGGCCCCAAACCTACTTTCCACTTGCAAAGTTAAAGACCTAGAGTTAATTGGTGCTCCAGTCAAACACATTGAAAATGGATCCAGAATCATGCCACATTGAGTTTCCTCTCTCACTGCTTCATGTGAAGGGATAAGTCATCGCAAAGTGTCTCTAGGTTAATCAGCATTCCTAACAGATGTAGTGAAGATATAATCTAAATATTACAGAGATTCGTTCACATATTTCTACTCTTTCGTGCTAATCTCTACTGTATATTACTGAGGGAGGAAGCAAGCACCCTGTCAATTTCCCCAAACCTGCCTCGTGAATGTAATGTTAAGTATACAGTGAGGTACCATGTTTTCTATTAAAATCCATATGCAATGGCATCAAATACAGAATCATGTGGTGGAGAAATATGCAGTTATTTAGACAGTTAACAACAGTGTTTAGAGGTCTCCGTTCTTCACTCTACACATTTGAATGCAAAATGCCTTTGTGAAACACTTGAGAGATGAATGGTTTCATAAGAAGTTGTTCTAATAAGTGATTCTGTGTTCAGAAGACACCACCTTGGCTATTGCAGTGTGCTCTAGGGACCCAAGCCATACAGACAAGGTAATCGTATGGTTTTTAAAGGGGGTCCTGCATGAATCAGAAGGGAATGGGCCCATGGGAGACAAACCCTGGCATCTATACTTTCTCCATTCCTGAATGGTGGTGTCATAGTAACCATGTCTACTTCCAAATATTCAAAATTACTTATTCCCACCGTGTGTTGCTTCAAATGTGTTCACATTATACACAGGGCCTTAAGCCCATCCAGATAATATAGCTTCTGTATTCTTTATGCCAGCCAGTAGTTTGAGGAGGGCCAGGGCTGGCTAATCTATAAACTATTTAACTATTTCACTAAGTACAATCAAAACTTTCAGTCACATAAACTACTTTCTTTAATTAGACACTTATTTAGAAATAAGGATTTGAAAGTTCATTCAACCACTTCTGTAAGTCTGTCCTTTTAAATACTTGGATCAT
Organism: Peromyscus eremicus; assembly: GCF_949786415.1. NCBI lineage: Eukaryota > Metazoa > Chordata > Mammalia > Rodentia > Cricetidae > Peromyscus > Peromyscus eremicus. The sequence continues at coordinate 44,804,794 of NC_081426.1, read as the reverse complement.
CATCTTACATTTCTTAAGTACAGATTCAACAGCAGGACCAGAAAGGGATCTGTGATCTCTGTGCTTTGCATCAGCAATGGAGGAACTTCCTAACTGATGGCCTGGCTCAGATTGTGTCTCTAAAATCCAAGCTAGAGATGACCATGGATTTATACAGTCTATAAATTCAATGATGAGGATTTTTTAAAAATATTTTTGTTAATCTATATATTTTAAATAATTTTAGCAATAAAATCTAAGTAAACAGAGTATTTCATTAAATTCTAATTTTGGCAATATTTTTCTGGTAACCAATATGCTAATTAGCAAAGAGGTATTATTAATAGTTTGGGTAGCCAGAGGACAGGTAGATGGCACTTTTAAACAAAGTTTTCTTTTCTTAATTTTCTTTGAACTTTAAAATCTATAGAAATAAATGCTTATTTTCTCTACTTTCTTTTTAAACTCTTTTGATAAAATATGATTAACCTATCGAGAACTATACATACTTAGGGCCAGCACAATGGCTCAGTGGATCAGAGTGCTTGTTTTGCAATCTTGACAACCTGAGTTGATCCTTAGAACCCCCATAAAAAAGCCAGAAGCAGTGGTATACATCTATAATCCTAGCACCCCCAAGAGAAAATTGGGAGATGGAGATATAAGAAGAATCACCCAGAAGCTTGAGGCAGTATCCTGGAATATGCTGTATAGCAGAAACAAGAGAGATCTTGCCTCAATAAGGTGTACAAGAAGAATGGAATCCCAAGGTCATTCTCTGAACACACATGAGTACCTGGGCACAAATGTACCCTCACCTCACGGTAACAATAATTAATTATTATTTTAAGTTTAAAGAGCTGTAACTATTTAATGCATGCATCTATGTCTCTATGAGTTTATAGATAAACATATACTTATAAAATCATCACCAGCATCAAAACAACAAATATATACATCCCCTCCAATGTTTCCTTTTACCTCTTTACTAATGTTGTTTATTTAAAGTAGATTTTAATTACAAAATACAATATTATTAATTATAGACACTATGCCATGCAGTAAGTTTCCAGAATTTATTTAGAGATATAAGAGTTTTCTAATTAAAAGTCTAGCTAGTTGCCCTGGAAGGATAATTCCTGAGCAGATGAATCACAACGAGTATGGGTTATAGTTTAACCTGCTAATACCCTTGAGTAACAGTATTCTCTTAGTCAATATAGTTTAAATTCCACTCATCTCATGAATGGAAACCAGCTCTTGCCATGCTGACATTGGTATAACAGAGTGTTACATTTTCACTCTTGGCCTCATACACTGCTCAGTGTTTACTTATCAATGATTCATTATCATCACCAGTTTCTTAATGCCTACATAGAACACTGACTGACTCTGTCCAAGCCAATGTCTAAAAATAATATGTCTGTGTATAGATAAAGGCTCACGTTTTCAGAACTTTTAGAAGTTAATGATGGGTAAACATTTCATTCCCCTTTGTGCATATACTTCTGTTACATCCTTACTGGTTACAATGACATCTCTGAAGCTGGGTATTATTGTCCCCATTATAGCACACTTCCCCAGACTTTGTACTGGGAATTAAGTCTGCAATATATCCTTCTGGCTAATGCACTGAAGTCATAGTAGTACATTTTCTCCAGAAAAATTTTGAGAACTAAACGTGCATCAAAGCATTACCTCATAAAAAGTAATCAATTAAGAAAATGAGTCACTATCTTCACAAAATTCATTCTTTGCTTTTACACCATACAAACTGAACTAAATTAATTCTGAATTAATGTTAAATAAAAAAATTTACAGGGACATCAAGACATATCAGTGGGTAAAGGCATTTGCTGCCAGCCTGATGACCTGAGTTTAATCCTCCCAAACCATATGGTGGAAAGAGAGAACTGATTCCCACAAGTTGTCCTCACGTGTTCAGTGACGTGCATGGTCACACAATAAATAAATAACATGTAAAAACATACCCTTCAAAACATTTTTAGTATACATCAGTTGGTCGATTCTGTGTTAGAAGTCTATATCACTTAACTCACATAATTTATTCAAAAAGATATTACACAGTATGCCCTTTTAGAAATCAACACTCAGGCATTTTGTCACAGGTATCTGTTTCTGTAGTAGATGCATATTATGAGTCATTATAACAAAACTCCTATTGTTCTCCACATATTGAATGTTTACCCACAACTGGTATTAATGCTCCCCTCCCAACTTATTATATGATTATTTTGAGACAGGGTCTCACTGTGTAATCTTGGCTATCATGAAACTATGTGGATTAGGCAAACTGAAAGAGATCTGCCAAGTGCTGGGCTTAAAGGCATGTGCTACCACACCCAGCAGTGCTTTATAAATGCCGTAAACAAAATTTTTTAGCTCTACTTTTACTTGGTTTTGAAAAACTGGAACTATGTGATCCTTTTTAATATTTCCTGTGACATAATTCACCAGTAGAGTCTTTTCAACATCACTCAGAATTGTTGTGCAGTTTCTTTGACAGATTCTTCTCTCAACGTGCATCTTTAACTATTGGAACTCCACAGGGTCTAACCTACACCCACACCCTTTAATATGTCTGCACTATCCTGTATCAGTGCCTTTAACCTAAATACCTCTCAAAGATCTTGACTTATAGTTATTTATTATTATGTTTAGTTGCCTACTGGAATGCAATATGCTACCAGGCCTTCATATTTTAGGTATCTGAAGCTGTACTCATCAACTTTCTATAGACCAACACTTTACTGCTAAGCTTCAGCAATGATCCAAATCCCTATTATTTATCCTATCCACTTCTACTAGGCTATTTCAGTAAAAGGTGCTACTTCTGCCTGTATAGACGAAAAGGAATGTCACAACTGATACATCTCAACACTGTCCAAAGCCTGTGTCTGTCTTTCCTCTTACTATCCTACAAACCATTGTTTTGTCGTCATCCTCACCCTTATACTTAGACATCCTCAACTCCTTCTGGAAGGCTGTTTCACTATTGAAATATCTTCACTGCTTTCTCTAACTCTTCAATGTGCACTATACTCTATTTCCTTAAATTTGATGACCAAGAGAGGCAAATCTGTTTCTGTTAAATCTGGGCTTCTAAGTATCACACTAAGAAATTTTGCACAAATGAGACTTATATGGGCATGCTTTAGATATACACATTTTGACAAGTCCCTTTAACCTTTTGAACAAATATACTTAAAAAATAGTGATATGTGAGTCCCTTTATAACTTGGTAGTGGTCTGATTTTTTGACTTTATATGATACCACTATTTTGTTACTTCAAATATCTAATAACATCATATAGAGCAATGGTTCTCAACCTTCCTTATGCTGTGACCCTTTAATACAGTTCCTCCTGTTGTAGTGACCCTCAGCTATAAAATTATTTATGTTACCACTTCATACCTGAAATTTTGATACCGCTATGAATCATAATGTAAATATCTGTGTTTTCTGATGGTCTATGGCAACTGTTGTGAAAGGGTCATTTGACCTCTGAAGGGGTCTTGACCCACAGGTTAAGAACCTCTGATCTATGGCATTTAACCTGATAAATTAATGAATGAACTTTTCAAGAGAGTATTTGTTCTCAGGTTTATCCTTTCCTGAATGTCATGTTTTATTACTCATCAATCAGAGAAGTTGCTAAAAGTGGTTAAGGAGAGTACTGCAAAGGATGGAGACTCACGACACTGAAATCTGGAAACGGGTCACTCTGTCTCCCAAAATATTTCCATGTTGCAAGTCATGACTCAATGATACATAGAAAGGTGCTGTGTCTCTATTATGCTCAAGTCCTTTCTTAAACAACTGGAGTAGAAGGATGGACAGATTTATAGACAGCCTCAAGTTGTTCCTGTTCTAGTCTGAGAAAAAATAATAGTGATATAAGATGTGACAAATCCTTGGAATATTAAGTTTTTGAGTACAGAATTAATTTTATAAATAGTGTTGGGATTCTTTCAGAAGAAGATTTCTCTTTCTATCAAGGGAGTACATTTGATGAGAATGTGAAAGTCTAAGCCTGAGTAGTCCTAATTTGTAAGTGAGAGGGAAAGCTCTAGCTTTGGAGAGCAGGTCTTTATAATATACAAAAATATCAGAAATATGTTGATGGACACAGTTCAACTAGACAAGAGCAAAGTGTGTATGTACATGTGCGTGTGTGTGTGTGCGTGTGTGTGTGTGTATTCATGTGTGCCTATATGTGTGGAGACAAGGTTGAATTTAGACATCTCTCTAGATTCCTCTCATCTTATCTTTTGAGACAGGTTCTCTCACTGAATGTTGAGTTCGTCAATTCAGTTAAGCCCATCTGGCCAATGAGATTTAAGGGTATTATTGTCTCTGTCCCTCCCTTCCACCCTAATAAGTTATGAACAAGTGCTCCCACATATGCCTTTTACATGGTTCCTGGAGATTTGAAGTCAGATCTTCATGCTTCTGTGGTAAGTACTTTATCAACAAAGCTTCTCCCACAGGATTTTATTTTAATATACAACTTTACTCAGTAATAATATTTTTAATAATATAAATTATTTATAACACATACACTGGGAAACCAATGTGCATGTCTTCCATAAGAGGTGACATTATCAGAGATAAATTTTATACCAGGAGTACTGAACCATTTTTTTAGTATTCACACATGTTCTAAATAATACAATACACTTAAGACTCTGAGACATCAATGTGATTTTGTAGATGTTGACTGTCTAACTTTCAGGTGACAATGACAAAAAAGTATGTCCATCAGAGAATGCTATTACATCTAGAAAATGCTAATGAATCTGAAACTAAATGAAAATAAGAAGAATAAAACTTATTCCAAAATCACCATCATATTTAGCTAAGAATATACATGTGACTCACTATATTAGCTTTTACATTTAATTTTTTATTTATTTTTGAAAATTTCATACATATATAGAATGTATCTTGACTACATCCACATTTTGTACTTTCCTTCAACCTCTCCCAGATTTTCCCCAATTCATTTCTCTCTTAAATTTATAATCTTTCTTTACAACTTTTTATTTGTCACAATAATTTATAAAAGTTAGCTCCCACTGGACTTTCAGTATTGGAGGAGAATTGTAAGATGGATTGCTAAATGGTCTTATTAATAAAAACCTGGAGCCAGATATTGGGGTGAAAAACTGAGAGATCAGGGAATAGGACAAACCACAGCCATGTCTTATCTCACCAACTCCTCAGCTTCCAAAGAGACCTACTTCCTGTATACCCAAGCTTATGTGCCTTTCTGTTCTGCAATCTCACTTCCTTTCTCTGCCCAGCTACATCACTTCTTGTCTGTCTGTATAGATCTCCAGACCTCTAGCATTAGTGCTGGGATTAAAGATGTATGTCACCATGCCTGGCTCTGTTCCCCTGTGTGGCCTTGAACTTACAGAGAACCAGATGGATCTCTGCCTCCTGAAGGCTAGGGTTAAAGGCATGTGTTAACATTGCCTGACTTCTATGTTTAATATAGTGGCTGGCTTTTTCCTCTGATCCTCATATAATCTTTATTAGGATGCACAATATTTTGGGGGACACAATATATCACCACAAAGAATTATTTACCAAATGGAAAAAAAATCGGAATTAACCTGTAGGGAATTGCATTGTACTTATGAAACACTCCATATTGGGCAGATGTTAGAGGAAAATGGAAGATAAGTGGAACAGTGAATCACTGCATCAATTAAAGTTATATTTAACCACTATCATATTTTTAATAAAACAAATTATTTGTAACAAATACATTAAACTAATATGCCATATTTCAACTGTGGGATTGCATTACATGAGGACAATCTCTCTGCACTGACACAGCCAAGTCTGGGGATGATTGAAAGAAGTTTCACGAGTCATCAAAGACTGGATCTTGAAGAACAAGCAAGATTTTGAGACATCTGAGAAGATAATGAAAAAGGTACTAGAGTCACATGAGCCCTACTGGTTTCTAGATATAGTGTTAAGTACATACCATACATTTTATGCTTTTATTTTTCATAGCCGGCCTTGAAGACATGTCATGCTATTTACTTAAAGTTGAATAACAGAAGCTTCAAGAAGTGAGATAATTTGCCTGCAGCACATATCTTGTACTTGGCATTCACCTGGGTGAAGCACAGTCCTTTCTTGTTCCAATAATTATGAATGCTTTCCCAACAGAATAGTGCAAAAGTGAGGAATGATAAGATGAAAGGGAGAGGCAAGGGAGGGTGTTCATGTAAGGGGTGATAGGACAAAATATCAACAGGAACCCATAGAGATGAAGCATTCCTTCACAGGTAGTTCAGAGTTCAGGGCTATTCCTGAGTTTATTCTCCTTTAGTGGAGTAACTCACAGACCTCCCTTAAAGCCAACTCTTCTAACATTCAATTGCAGATTGTGTTGCCTCCATTTTGAAAGTATCTAGATCTTTGTCTGAGTATCCACCTGTATCCAAATCAATATGTTTATCTAAATGTTATCTTGCTATTTATCTAAATCTTTATCTATATACTGTTTTCTATGTTAGCTTAAGATGTTTTCTGTATATATGTATATATATGCATATCTATGTCATAATTTCTATATTTAAGTCTGTATCTATGTGGATCTGCCTCTGAATCTGTATGTATGATTGTATCTATGCCTAAACACCTATACATATGTATAGGGCTCCATACTTAATTTATTCAAATACATGTGTATTTATCTACCTTCATATGTATGCCACATTGAATGAACCTAGTCTAAGATTTAATCACCTCATACTTTAATTATCACTATGGTAACTTTGCTGCTCTTCCACCTGCTGTTTTTTTTCAATTTTTTATATTTTGATAATTTTATACTTCGCTGTATTTATATCATTTCCACACCTCCCCTCCAACTCCACCCATGTTTCTCCACTCCCTCTCAAATTCACAACTTCTTTATTATTTTTACATATAGCTACATAGATGTGTAACTATATATGCATAACTATATATAACAATATGCAATTATTATTATTATACACACACACAAGCTGTTGAGTCTATTTAGTGTTTCTCACATGTACATGTGTTTAGGATTGACCAGATAATCTATCAGGGAGCTCATCCCTGGAGAAAATGGAATCTCCTCTTTAGTAGCCATTGATTACCCATAGCTTTTTATCTAGGAGTAAGACCTGTGAAATTTCCCTCATCAGTATTGGCATGTTAACTAGAATTGTCATTTTGCAGGTCTTATTGAGGCAACCATGCCATCAAGATTGCATGAGTACATCTTACCTATCTATGTCTAGAGTAAGTGCTGCTCATGAGTTTCTGTGATCCTTCAAATATTTAATAGTTCATTGTATTTTCAAAAACTTCCAGTGTCTTCCCTCACACTAAGGATAACATTCAAATTTATGTCTGGGGTTTATTGATCCTACTTTTCCTATTCTACTCCTCAAAGTCTGTTTCAGAGTCATAGCCACCCGTGCAGTCACTCTTTCTTCAAATACAACACTCACTTATGAGTCGTGTTCTTGTTAGTCCCTTGGTCTAGTATGGTCTGCTCTCAGAAGGTATTGGCATTTAAGTTTCTTTTTGACATTTTGCAGTCAGTTGTCATATCATCTCCTGAGAAAAATCATACTCTATCACTCCATACTGTGTCACAGACCCTGTGGGTGATTACGTATGACTATTTATGTCTTTACACTTCTTCCCTTGAAAGGCAGGCATTCATACCATCTCCTTGAGTCTCGTGGAGTCTGTTAATATTTATATCAAGAGAAGAGGCAAGAGGGGTGCTATGTATAGCTGTAGGCTCTGACACGAAATGATTGGGAGTTTACTTTCATTAGAAGTCAGTTAGTGCAACTTTCTTAGGATGACTAAAATTTAAGGAGCTCAAGTGACATGGAGATCTCGAGGATGATGCTGTGAGACAGAGAAAGAAACAGAGGCACACATGAGAAAGAGACAGAGACAGAGACAAAGAGAGACAGAGACAGAGAGAAAGAGAGACTCAACTGAATTCTTCCAGAATTGTCAATCCAGAAAGCTTTTTTTTTTTTTTGTAAGTACCATCTTTTTTAAGTCACAAAGTTTTGGAGTTGAGCACTACATGGTAATTGTTGGTCAGAAAATGCACCAAGCATGGTTGGTACAGCACATTGAATTTTTTTCCTAATTATATTGCCAGCAATCTCTTTCCCCTCCCTCATCTCCCTATTCCCTTCTTCTTTCTGCCCATTTTTCTTCCTTTATTCTTGTTTCATCTCTCCTGTGCTCTTTCTTTTCATCTGTTTTGACTTTCCATTATGTGTGACCATGTGCATGCCATAACACATAGGTGGAGGAAACAGGAGTCAGTTCCCTCCTTCCATCATGTGAATCCCAGAGATTGAACCACCATCATCAGGCTTGGCAATAGGACCATTTCCCAGTGAGCCATCTCACTGGCCTTCTCCATTACCTTAAGTTTCCTTTTGAGGTACACAGTTAGGACCTTGGAGGGTCTCTTTCCCCTTGCATCTCTAGCACCTAAAAGTGTTCCTTGTGGACCAGTGAAATCAGTCAGTATTTATTAAATTAATGAAATTAGCCATGTAAGCAATAGTTCTAGCAATATATGGTCATTAATTACTCTTTCAAATGTAGCATAGCCACTCTGTACACAAACAAAAATAATGCTGCTAAAGGAATTCCAGTTCTAAATGGGGAAAGAGTACATGATCTATCTGATCCTGCCATTTTGTAATGAAATGAGTTTCTGTGAAACAGGATGACTGAATGGGGTAGGAAAATTATAAATCTCTGTTGTTCTTTGATGTCCGACTTGATAGGATTATCAATAGTAGGCTCAGTGTTATAACGAGCTCCAAAGAGGGAAAAAGACATCCTCAGGTTTCAAAGTCACTTACAGCACACTCTCTAGCTAGTTCACGCTAGTGCTTGTAGCTGGGTGAGTCCTACCCCCTTTCATCAGCTACATGATGACCTAAGCAGGCCATGAGGATCCTGGAAGTCCAGCTGCCTGTGATCTGAGGAGCTGACACAGAAACAACTCATTCTGCTCAGAGAGGACTCTTCACAAGACACAGTCAGTACAGCTCTCCAAATGCCAGTGGGGGTGCCCTGAGGACCCCTGCTGTGCAGAAGATGAGGTTTTCAAGATGTAAGAAGGGCACCTTTCACATCCTCACCCTTTGTGCTCAGTACAAAGACAGGAAGGCAAGAGAGTTAGGCAGAGACTCCTGTCATCCCTAAAGTAACTAAACTGATCTGGTGACTTTAGACCCTCTAAGCATGCTAACCAGTCTGTACCTTACCCTTGACTTTTCAGATGCTCTCTTCCACACTTCTGTGGTCACAGGGGTGAATGGCCACCTCTCTGTGGCTTCTTCAGTGTGTGGTATAACCCCAAGACCTAGGACTTATGCGTAGGCTATTCTGTCTGACTGGAATTGTCTTAACATTGGCCTTGCTCACCCCACTCAAATCAATGCCCCTGTTTAAATGTCACTTCCTCTGAGAAAGCTTTCTGCTCTCTTGGGCTAGGTTATTGCTCTTTGCTACACAGTGTCACAAACCTCTTCATAGCAAGGAAAACCTCTATTTTGCAGCAGCTAATCCACTCCTTTATGTTATTTCTGTGATTAACTGGTAGATCTACTGTGTAGTATAGTCTTTGTTTGGCAGTAAGCTCAATGAAGTTCCTTTACATAACCCAGAGGCTTTGTATGGTTCCCAGTATAGAGCAAATATCTGGTAATTAGTTATTGAATAAATGAATGAATGATTTTTAGGTAGATAGATGTCAAGAATAGTCTTACTTATGGTTTCTGTTGCTGTGATGAAACACCATGACCAAAAAAAACAAGTTGGGGAGGAAAGGGCTTACTTGGCTGACACTTCCACATTGTGGTCCATCTTTGGAGGAAGTCGGGACAGGAACTCAAACAAGGCAGAAACCTAGAGGCAAGGATATGATTCAGAGGCCATGGAGGAGTGCTGCTTACTGGCTTGCTTAGCCTTCTTTCTAATAGAGTCTAGGATCACAAGCCAATCAGGGTAGACTGATCCCTCCCACGTCAATCACTAATTGAGAAGATTCCCTAAGGTTTGCCTACAGTTTTAGCTTACGTTGGCATTTTCAGCCGAGCCTCTCTTCTCGCAGATGACTCTAGTTTGCATCGAGCTGACATAAAACTAGCCAGCACAACTGATCTCTTGTCAACTTGACACACAAATACTTCACATTTAAGCCACAACCTTCCCTGTCTTTCACATATCCAAGATCCTGCATTGATAGAGACATTGCATTATAAAACATTTTACAAAAGTAAAAAAGTTCCACAGTCTTTACAAATTCGAACACATTAAAATTTCAGCTTGTTTAAAATACCCAGTCTCTTAAAGTCCAGTCTTTTAAAACTTAATGTCCGTCAACAATGAGTGCCTATAAAATGAACAATAAGTTCAATACTCTGTTACTTCAAGAGAGAAGAATCAAGGCACAGTCATAATCTGAATGAAACCAAACCAAACTCCAACTATAAATAGCTCAGTATTTAATCTCTGGGATCCACTGATGATCTTCTAGGCTCCTCCAAAGGGCTTGGGTTGCTTCTCTTGCTCTGCCCTCTGCAGCACATATAGCTTGTCTTCTAGGCTCCAGGTGGCTCCACACCACTGATGATGCTGTTCTTAGTGATCATTGCATGGTACTAGCATCTCCAAAATGCTGGGGTCTCATGCTGAAGCTCGGTTGCACTTTTGACAATAGCCTTTTGTGGGCTACATTTGTGGTGGCAAGCCTCAACTTTTCTTCATGACCATTTTGTTCTTGGGGCTTCTACTGCTACTGAGGCTTCAACTTCACCAATTGCCTATCTTGGCCTCTCACAGTGCCAAGCCTCAGCTGCTCTTCATGACTGCCTCATGCCTTCAAGGTAAGCACCACTTGGGAGACTTACATAGTGCCAAGTTTAGCAGCTATACAAGTTACAACCTAGGCCGCCTCTAGAATACAGCTTCGATGTGCTAAGGCTCAGGAACCACTTCCTAGCAGATGTCACCTCGATGATGCTGGTCTCTTCTCAATCACTGCTGATTCTTTAGTGCCAACAGACTGATATCCATTATCCCAGCAAAGCAAAGGTTTTACATTAGTGGTTCTTGTCTTTCATTAATGACAGCTTTATTCTTCATCTCTAGCTAACCAGACACCACAGATTCTTCACATAAATAGAACAGTAGAGTTTTTGCTTCCCTTTGAAACTTCACAAGGCTAGCCTCCATCATCTAAATTGCTCTCAACATTCTTATCTTCCAAGCTATCACAGAGCAGGTGGCCAAGATTTGAACACTCAAAGACTTTTCTCAAAGTCCTTCCATAATCCTCCCCAAAACACATGCTCAGTTCTGTCACAGCAATACCCCCACTATCTGGTACCAATTTCTGTTTTAGTTATGGTTTCTGTTGCTGTGATGAAAGACCATGACCAAAACCAAAAGGATTTATTTGGATGACACTTGTAGCTGAGAAAACTTCAGCTACAGACACTTCCCCATTGTAGTCCATTATTGGAGGAAACCAGGAAAGGAACTCAAAGAGGGAAGGAGCTTGGGGCAAGAACTGATTCAGGGGCCATGGATGGGTGCTGTTTACTGACTTGCTTAGCCTTCTTTCTTATAGAACCCAGGGCCACAAACCCAGGCTGGCCCAACTCACAATGGAATGGTCCCTCCCACATCAATCACTAATTAGGAAAATTCCTACAGACTTGCCTACAGCCCTATCTATGGAAGCATTTTTCAACTGAGGCTCTTTTCTCTCAGATAACTCTAGTAAGCACAATATGTTTTATTGATTTCTATCCCCTGCATTGGATTATTATGTGTGTCTCAAGTGAATGTAAGAGATTCTGGGATAATTTTTTTCTAATACTTATTTATAGACTGCCGATATGTTAAATTTTGCCCTGTGTGCTATACCAGTCTCAACTGGAAAGAGGGAAAGGATGAGAATTTCCATTTCTTAAAAGAGTGGTTCTCAGCTATATCAGTCTTAGGCATATACCCAAAGGATGCTCAATCATACCACAAGGACACTTGCTCAACTATGTTCATAGCAGTGTTATTCATAATAGCCAGAACCAGGAAATAACTTAGATGCCCCTGAACCATAAAATGGATAAAGAAAATATGCTACATTTACACAGTGGAGCATTACTCAGCAGTAAAAAAAAACAATGACATCATGAGATTTGCAGGCAAATGGATGGAACTAGGGGAAAAAAATCATCCTAAGGGAGATAACCCAGACCCAGAAAGACAAGCATGGTATGTACTCACTCATAAGTGGATACTAGATATAAAGCAAAGAATAATCAGGTTACAATCCACAGTCCCAGAAAAGCTAGGTAAAAGGAGGACTCTAAGAAAGACATATGGATTTCCCTAGGAAGGCTAAATAGATGAGATCTCCTTGGTAAACTGGGGGCAGATAGTGAAGGGGATGAGGGAATGGGAGCATTAGAGATCCGGTTGGATGAGTTGGGGGAGGAAGGAGAGGAGTAATTAAAGAGATATCTTGATAGAGGGGGCCATTTGGGGGTTAGGGAGAAACCTAGTGCCAACAAAACACCCTGGAATCCACAAGGATGACCTCAGCTAAGACTCCTAGCAATAGTGAAGAGGGTGCCTGAACTGGCCTTCTCCTGTAATCAGATTGATGACTACCCTAATTGTCATCAGAGACCTTCGTCCAGTAACTGATGGAAGGAGATGCAGAGATCCAAAGCCAAGCACTGGGCCAAGCTCTGGGAGTCCAATCGAAGAGGGAGGAGGGATTGTACAAGCAAGTGCAGAGGGGGGTGTCAAGATCATGATGGGGCAACTCACAGAGACAGCTGACCTGAGCTAGTGGGAGCTCAAGGACTCTGGACTGACAGCTGGGGAGCCTGCATGGGACCAACCTAGGCACTCTCTGCATGACAATGATAGATGTGTAGCTTGGTCTGTTTGTGGGGCCCTAGCAATGGAATCAGGACCTGTACCTGGTGCATGAGATGGCTTTTTGGAACCTATTCCCCATGCTGGGATACCTTACTCAGCCTTGATGCAGGGGGAGGAGCTTGGCCCTGCCTCAACTTGATATGCCATGCTTTGTTGACTCCCATGGGAGTCTGTCCTTTTCTGAACGAACAGGAGAAGGAATGGATGGGGAGTGGGGGAGACAGGAGGTGGGGGAGGGAATGGGAAGAGAAGAGGAAGGGGAAACTGTGGTTGGTATATAAAATAAATTTAAAAAATAATAAAAAACAAAAGCAAAAAAGAAAGTGGTTCTCAAACTGTGGCTCTTAACCCCTTTGAGAGACAAATGACCCCTTCACAGAGGTTGCCTAAGACCATTAAAAAAACACAGATATTTACATTATGATGCATAGAATAATTACAGTAGCAGAATTACAGTTATGAAGTAGCAACAAAAATAATTTTATGGTTGGGGATCACCACAAGATGGGGAACAATATTAAGAGTCGCAGCATGAGAAAAGATGAGAACCACTGTAGTAAAACTTTATGGTATAATGTCTATCACCATGAACTCTAACTCAAGAATTCACATTCTATTATCCATTAGTTTCTTTTTAAAAAAAAATCTGTACTTCTCAATGAGGACTCTGAAGCTTTTAGTGCTGAATGCTGGGATCTTTTATGCATTCTTTTAGGGTCCACTGGGATAGAGGAAATCCATGACACTTAATTCAAATCTGAGCCCAAAGCACATCTTTGGTTATTAACATGTATGTGATGGTTTAGCTCAGCCCTTGCTGTGTGGTGAGATGATTGGTTGTTCATTATTAACAGGATTTATGATTATTTATCAATGTTGGAGCAACTGGAACAATGTGTTCTACTCCCTATGAGTTCCATACCCACTCTTTCATCTCCATCAGGTCCTGTCAAATGGATCAACTAATCTTCACCCTGACCCTAGTTTGTGAATTAATGATTTCCTTTTCATGTTGACAGTGTTATTCTCTGTAAGTAAATTACAAAGAACTAACATTTTAGCTGGGCGGTGATGGCGCACACCTTTGATCCCAGCACTCAGGAGGCAGAGTCAGGAGGATCTCTGTGAGTTCGAGGCCAGCCTGGTCTACAGAGTGAGATCTAGGACATGCACCAAAACTACATAGAAAAACCCTGTCTCCAAAAAAACAAAAACAAAACAACAAAAAAACCTAACATTTTATTTACTGAGGTTCTGTTAATCTGTGTTGCAAATCCCAGTGGCAAGTGGATCACTGGTGTAGCACGAATTGTTAGAAGATCTTATCAATAAAAACAAACCTGGGTTAAATTTAGAGATTATTGTGATCTTGAATATTACTTTTGTGTTCTCCAATATGAAGTACTAAGTGCATATTCATTTCATCCAAGTGTCCCAGATCTCTAACAATTAAGAACCTAGACACTAGGGTTAGATAAGTTTTGAACAATGGATGATCCATTAACTTATTGCAAAATTTGTCAACCCCTAACTTGCACTTGTCCATTTATAAAATGGAAATAAGTCATAATAACTAAGTGTGATGCTATGAGATTGAAAGACTTTTGCCAACTTGTTCCTTTCTTAGGACAGTACTATCTATAAACTTGTAAACACCATTTCTCTTTTTTATTTCTATTTTTAAATTGATTTTCCTTTCTGAGACAGGGTCTCCCTATATAATTCAGGTGTTTCTTAACTCGAATCTTCCTGCCTCAGTCTCACAATTACAGGGATTCACAGGTATGTGCCAGTGGGTCTGGCTTATGACTTTTTTTGGTTTACTCTTAATATTGGATGTATGGTGTTGGGTGTGTCTGGTTCAAGTACTCTCTTGTGTATTAAGTGAACACTAATTGCAGATTATGATTTTCTCTGCTCTTTGGGAGACTGAAGAGATGCCAATGTTATGAATCAATACACACGTACATCTTGAATCCATGCATTTGGACAGGTTGGCCACAGTCACTATGTCATGTGCCAGGCAATCTTTCAAATTAACAGGTCTATGGATTTTTCATAAAATAAACCAACTACATGAAAATTAACTATAGATGATGTTATTTTAAAAGCACTGTTAACAAGGCTTCTGCTGCAGGAGAGTGGAGTATTCCTTTCTTCAACCAGTAAGCATAATTAAGAATACTAGATCTGGAGACCTAGATCAGTGGATGAAGCGTTCCTGTGCCATATAAAGTAGACATGGCAATTTTTTTTGACAGCCCAATGTTCAAGAGGCAGAGGCATAAGAGTATATACAACAAATAAAAAGTTAGCTTATATCTCAAAAAAAAATAAACAAAACCTATAGGTCTTATGTATAAACCTACTATGGGCCATTTCTGAAATATAATAAGATGAAGGAGGACAAGTTAGAGAACTTAGTTCTCTGAGCCTTCATTTTTACCTTATATATTCTGACTCACAGTAAATTAATATTTAGGATCTTGGAGGATCCAAGTAGCACATAAAGTAAAAACACTTACCAAAAGCCCTAGTCTAAGAACTAAAAATGGTGAGGGCTAGTAATGTAGAAAACCTCCAGACAATCATTTTCTGTTTTATTTAAAACTCTGGCCCCTTTCTACCTGCAAAGGCTGAGTGGAGACCAACTCTAGGCTGTAATAGGAAGTTCTAAAATTCCTTCTGATAATTTTGGGTGAAGCTCAATAGAAATCTAGAATTTAAATTGCTGGCAGCCAGAAATGAGTCTTTCTACACAGAGAGTCAGTTCAGACTATGGAAATTCCATATTCTCACTCATACCTGGCGCTTCTGCTCTTTGGGCTTTACTCTTTGGAGACAGTCTAGCGGTGACAAGGCAGCCCTCACTGCTGTCAGCAGGGCTGAAACTAGAGCTTCTCAGCTCTGCCTATTGGTCAGGAGGGGTTTGCCCCCACCTTGTGTGTTAGAAGAAAATGACTAGAAGAATTATAAATCTATTTCTATCTGGTCCTAAAAAGGTACCCTACTCTTCCACCAGCTGTTACAAAAAAGCAGGCAGGCAAGAAATAAAGGAAGGAAGGAAGAAAAAAGAAAAAGAAAGAAAAGGCCACCTAAAAAAGTAAAAGAGAAGACTTAAGACTGAGAATCATGTAACACAAAAATGTCCAGATTTCAACCAAAAGTTATTTGTCATATTGAACACTAGGAAGAACTCAAACAGAATTTTTTTACATAATGGAAATCAAAGGATGCCATCACCATCACCACAAAACTGTCAAAATTTTCTAAGATGTTAAAAGAGCAGATCTGACCCCACCACCACCACCAAAATGCTTTAATGAACAATATAAATGTGCCGGTGACAAAAGAAATGACAGAGTGTCTCCATAAACAATTAAAAAATACATGAACAACCAAGTGGAAATTTCCTAACTGAAAGAACCATTACTGAAATGAACAGCTCAATGGATAGACTCAAGAACAGAACAGATGACACAGATGGTGTGTACAGTGAACTAGAAGATAGAATAATGGAAGTCACTCACTAGAAATAACAAAGGGAAAGTCGAATTTAAGAAATAAATTGCATGACTTAAGTTTTAGAGGTCTCAGGGACTGTAACAAATGATCTACCTTTCATATCATTGAAATCCCAGAAGACAGTGCAAAGAAAATACACTAAAATATGACTACAGCAAGTTGCTCAGATTTATCAAATGACATAAAACCACAGAATCAAGATCAGTAAGCCCTGAGCAGGAAAAAAGATCAAATAAATGTAGACACATTATGATTATTGTTTTTGAAAACAAGACAAATAAAAATTCTTTAGAGTAGTCAAAGAAAATGACACCTTACTTTTAAGAGAAAAACAATTAAAATAATAGTTTCCTATCAGAATTTATGGGATCCAGAATGAAGAGACCAGACATTTTAGTAAAAGAAAAAAAATAATGTGTATCTCCGTACCTAGGTAAAATATTATTCAGGAGCAAGGAGGAAATCAAGATGTTACAATATGGGAAAACTGAGAGAATGTGTTCACTCTCAGACTTTATATAAATGAATAGTCAAAGCTGGTTATCTGAATAATATCAAACAGACATAATATAAGAAACTCAAAATGCCAGGAAAGGTGAAGTAACAAAGAAAAAAAAAAGAGCGAAGGAAAATATAACAGTGATTCCTTCTTATCCTGAGTTTTCTAAAGTTGTGTTTTGTTTTGTTTTGTTTTTTGTAGTTGAAGCAAAAATTACCATACTGTAATGTATGTTTCTGAATATATTTAAAGGAAAGTGTTAAGACAACACTAAACAAAAAAAGAACATGAAAAATTAAAGAGAGGTATGGTATCTAGATTTCCTTTAAATTTATTTTTCCACATCAACTAAAATATGACTTTTTTTTTTTACATTTTTCCTTCTTTTCTCAAAAAATATGTCCTGATTACAGTTTCCCTTTCTTACTCCTCCCATTTTCTACTTCCTTTTCCCTCCAAACCAATTCCCTTTCTGTATCTCATTAGACAGCTTCTAAGAGATAACAACTGAACAAAAAAATTAAATATAATAAGATGAAGCAAAAACTATATCAAAGTTGGACACATCAACTCAACAGGAGAAAAAGAGTCTCAAGAACAGGGTTCCCCTCATTTTCATAATTAGAAGTGCCAAAAAATACTATGCTAAAAACTATAATATGTATCCAGAGGACTTGGTGTGTGGACCCAACCCATGTATGACGTGTGCTTGCTGCTTCAGTCTCTGTGAGCTCATATGCTTCTTGGTTATTTGATTCAGAGGGCCTTGTTCTTCTGGTGTCCTCCATCCCCTCTTGCTCTTACACTCTTTTTGCTTCCTCTTCTGTGGGATTCCCTAAGCTCTGTGGGGAGGGATTTAATGGGAACCTCCAATTTAGATTCTCTTTTCTCATAATATCTGGCTGTGGGTCTCTGAATCTGTTCCATCTGCTGCCAGAGGATAAGTGGGTAATGCACTGATCTGTAGTATAGCAGAATATCATTAGAAATCATTTTATTGGTTTCATTCACCATGATCAAGTAGGCTTCATCCAAGAGATGCAGTGATAGTTCAACATACTAAAATCAGTAAATGTAATCCACCATATAAACAAACTGAAAGAAAAATATCACTTGATTATCTCATTAGATACAGAAAAGTTTTTTGACAAAATCCAACACTCTTTTATGATAAAAATCTTGAAGAGATTAGGGAGGCAAGGGACATACCTAAACATAATAAAGGCAATTTACAGAAAACCTATAGCCAACATAAAATTAAATGGAAAGAAACACAAAGAAATTCCACTAAAACCAGGAACAAGACAAAGTTGTTGTCCACTTTCTCCATATCTGTTCAATTTAGTTCTTGAAGTTTTAGCTAGAGAAATAAGATAACTGAAGGAGATCAAGGGGATAGAAATTGAAAAGCAAAAAGTCAAAATATCTTTACTTGCAGATGATATGATAGTATATATACTTGACCCTAAAAATGCCACCAGGGAACTCCTACAGCTGATAAACTCTTTCAGCAAAGTGGCTGAATACAGATTAGCTCAAAAAAAAAAATTAACCAGTAGCCTTTCTAGATACAAATGACAAATGGACAGAAAAATAAATCAGGGAAAAAACAGTCTTCACAATGACCTATAATAATACAAAGTATCTTGGGGTAACTCTAATCAAGTAAGTGAAACACTTTTATGACAAGAAATTCAAGTTTTTGGAGAAAGAAATTGGGGAAGATATCAGAAGATGGAAAGATCTCCGATGCTCATGCACTGGTAAGGTTAACATTGTAAAAAATGGCTTTCCTACCAAAACTAATCTACAAATTCAATGCACTCCCCATAAAAATTTGAAAACAATTTTTTATAGACCTTGAAAGGACAATTCTCACCTTCATATCGAAGAACAAAAAATGCAAGATAACTAAAACAATCCTAAACAATAAAAGAGCTGCTGGAAATCTCACCATTCCTGCTTTCAAGTTGTACTATAAGGCTACAGTAATTAAAACTACATGATGTTGGCATAAAAACAGACAGGTTGATCAATGAAATAAAATTGAAGACCCATTCATAAATCTACATACCTATGTGTCAGGAGAGACTGTCAGGAGCTATTGTGGACCTTGACACAATTACAGCTTATAGCAATTGATAATTCAGATGCCAATCTACCAGATGAAAGGTTCTCTAATGGAGGAAACATGTTGGGCTACTGACTTTTTGTTCAGGGCCATGGGATCTGAAAAACAGTTGCTTTCATCAGTAATTTCACTTGTGCAATAACTGCTATGATATTTCCCCATTACCATGCATTTTCATGTGATGTATGCATGTAATCTCATAAGTGCATCTTAATCTTATGGGCACACATATTTGTGGATGGTCAGGAAGATGACTTCTCATTGGGCTGTATAATTTTGATGTATGGACAATATGCTAGAATGTGCTTCATGGCTATATCTGTTGTTTCACAAGGACTGTAGACACTTAAAAGTCTGCTTTATTCCTTTTGCTCAGACTATCACAAGAAAATAAAAATTTTTCCTCAGTCTAAGACTAATTATATGCATTTAGCTCATTTTTACCTCAGAGCAAGTTCAAATTAGACTAGGCCTTTGTAAATAGATCATAAGTTTAAAACTTTACAGTTGCACAAGGTCAGAGTTGTAGGTGTCTAACCAAGGTTATAAACACAAAGCACCCTAAGAAAAGCATACCAGTTCTTCTCTTGCCATGTCTAGCTGATAAAAGACATATGTCTCAAAGTTTGTCTCCCTGGGCACTGCACCACTGGGCTCTGATCACAGTCTTACTCCTGAAACCTTGAAACCTTATGTTGCCATGGTAAATTGCTCAGATTCTTATCACTTACCATAAAGGACTGTGCTTTTGACCAATGAGAGGTAACTCTTGTAATTTTTTTATTGCTTCAAGTCTCTTGTAAAAATAGAATGTTTTGGCTAGATAAGGAGAAGCAGGAGGATTAGAACAGAGAATTAGACCTAAGAAATTATGGACAGTTAGGATAAGAAAATTAGAAGAAAAGCAGAACAATAAAGAGGCATGACCAGAACAGCACACAAGTGAGAGATTTTTCATTTACCCTCAGATTAGAGATACTCTAAGCTTCCTTCATGTCACTATAGCTTCTGATCTGAACTCCAAAGGGGATCTTGGTGCTGGATCCCAAAGGCCCTCGTTACCTATCATCACCTATTTTTAATAAAGAAGCCAGAGATTCATGCAGGACAAAAGAAAGTATCTTCAACAAATGATGTTAGTCAAACTGGATGCTTGTCTGTATGTAAAAGAATGCAAATAAATCCATATTTATCACATTGCACAACACTTAAGATCAAGTGGATCAAAGATCTCAACATAAAACTAAATACACTAAACCTAATAGAAGAGAAAGTGAAAAATAGCCTTCGATCCACTGGGACAAGAGATTACTTTCTGAACAGCATACCAATAGGATAGGCACTAAAATAAAAAAATAATAAATGTGATCTCATGAAACTGGAAGACTTCTGTAAGACAAAGGACACTATCAATAAGACAAAATGGCAGCCTACAGAATAGAAAAGATTTTCTTTTTTACCAGCTCCACATCTGATAGAGGACTAATATCTAAAATATATAAAGATCTTAAGAAACTAGATATCAAAAAAAAACAAATAATCCAAGTTTAAAAAAAATGGAGAAGTTATAAACAGAGAAATCACAATAGAGGAATCTCAAATGGCTGAGAAACAGTTTTTAAAAAATATTCAACATTCTTAGTCATCAGGGAAATGCAAATCAAAACTACTTTGAGATTCCATCTTACACCTGTCAGAGTGGCTAAGATCAGTAACACAAGTGACAGTTCACGTTCCTGAGGATATGGTGCAAGGAGAACACTCTTCTGTTGCTGGTAGAATACAAATTTGTACAGCCAGTATTGAAATCAATATGGCAGTTCCCCAGAAAGTTGGGAATCAATCTACCTCAAGACTTAGTTATTCCATTCTTGGGCATATACATATACCCAAAGGACACTTCATCCTACCACAAGGATACTTGCTCAAACAAGTTCATTGTGACTTTATTCATGATAGCCAGAAACTGGAAAGAACCTAGATATCCCTCAACAGAAGAATGAATAAACAAAATGTGGTACATTTACATAATGGAGTATTACTCACTCATCGTGTTTTTTTTTTTTTAAATGACATCATGAAGTTCTCAGACAAATGAATGGGCAAAAAAAAATCAACTTGAGTTGTGTAACCTAGACCCAGAAAGACAAATATGATATGTATTCACTTATAAGTAGATATTAGTCATTAAGTAAATGATAACCAAGCTACAATCCATAGACCCAGTGAGATCAGGTAAAAAGGAGGGCTCTGATGGGACACACAGAATCCCTGGAAAAAGGAAATAGAATATAATTTGCAGGTAGACTGAAGGTAGGTTGGGTTGGGAGCTAGGGGGATCAGGTGGCAGGCAAGGGACAGAGGAAGAGAGTGCAAAAGAGACAACAGGAACCAGGGAGGGTAAGATTTCGAAGGTGGCATGCAAACTTAGTACAGCAAAGACTTTTGGAATTTGGGGAGGTGATTCTAATGAGGACTCCTAGTAACGGGAGATACAGAGTCTTAACTGGCCATCTCTAGTAGCCAGGCAAAGCTTCCAGTGCTGAGGGTAGGTTGCATTCAGCTGAGTTGTTGGCCAGGGGCGGGTCCCAGTGAAATACCAAAACAAACCAGGCTGTTGTTAAGACAAAAGGTTGTTCTCTGCAAAGGGACACTGGGGCCCCATTGCCAAGGACAACACCCACACAATTCATTGAACATGGAGAAATGGAGTTGGTGGTTACATGGACCTCTCACCCCTGTGTTCTATTCTCTTTGGTGTGGTAAGGTACTCTGCAGGCTGTTGAAAGGGAGCTGTGGACACCAACCCAGCCACAATACCTTTGACCTACAACTGTCCTGTCTGCCTAATATGCTAGGACAATGGTGGCCCAGAACTTGTAGGAATAGTCAACCAATGTCTGATTTGACCTATGGCCTACTCCCCAAGATGGAACTCATACCTGACACTGCTTGGGTAACCAAGAACCAGAGACTGGATAGTCCAGAGACCTAGGGTAAAAACCAAGCACTCCTGGTCTAAAAGACAAAAAACAAAAATAAAAACTCAATTTACAATGCCAGTATAATGTGTTAAGACACAAATCTCAAACACATATGTTTGTGCACAAAATATAATACATAGAATAACCATTGGAATCTAATATAAAATTTTATATGCTATGAGCATACTCAAAAATATACTGTCAAATCAAAACAGGCTTTTAAAAAACCTTCAAGTAACAGAAAGGCAGATAGGACAAAGTAAATAGAAAGGAAACATTGAATAGTGGGAAAATAAAGTGGAATGGTCTTCCCTAGCACATTGGAAGTCTCATTTAGTGTAATAATGTAACTCTACCAATTAAAATGATTGGTAAAGTGAATTATAAAATATGACCTAAATATAGAAAATATAGAAATCATGACAATAATGTAAAGTATGATAGCTGCATTAATATCAGATAAATTTGTGTTCAGATGAAATGAAGTTACCAGAAAGAGAATGGGGCCCTATACTGAGAAAAAGATCAGCCCATCCAGACTACTACCCTAATCTTAAATGTGTTTATGACAAACAAGGAAACACAATGTGTGAGGCAAATCTGAAGCCAGCCCAGAGGCCTGAACTAAAAATAAACCTCCATTGAATACTTGGACATTTTAATACCACTTCTTAAAAAATTTGTAGAAATATTGAGAAAGATGAGGAAAGACAAATAATCAACAATGCTGTTAAATAGACATGTTTCTTTCTTTGTAATAAATACAAAGATTACATACTTGACAGAATAAAAATTAAAATACAACTCATCAAAATCTGTGAGATAACAACTAAACCAGTGTTAAGAACATTTATAAAACTAAAATAAATTAATAACCAAAAATATGTTTTAAATCAGTAATTTAAATTGCCTTGTGAAAAATTTAGAAGATAAACATAAATGGAGGAACTAAGTGTAGACAAATGAGTAGAAATCAGCAAACATGAGAATAGAAAATGTAATAAAACCACAAGCTGATTATCTGAAATGACTAGTAAAATTAACAAACTAGGAAGGTTAAAAACAGGGGAAAACATGAAAAAAATTACTAGTGTCATACACAATGCAGAGGATTTCACTACAGACCCACAAAAAGCACCCAAAATGCTAAATAGAAATACATGGAATATTTTTAGGCATATAAATTTGATATCTTAGGCAAAGTTGACCTCTCTCTTCAGTTCAAAAGTCTCATAGAAACAACTCATGTGGCATAATAGATCCAATAGTATATGTTCTCCACATGCTCACACTTTTAATGTCCAGTCCCCAGCTGGTGTTGGCTGCCCTGGAGCCTTTAGGAAATTGGGTATAGGTAGAGGGAGGCCATCACTGAGTGGTCAGGCTATGTCATTCAGGTTACATCATCCCAGGCTTATAGTCATTCTTTCTGTTTCCTGTTCTGTATGACATAAACATCCTTTGCCATAAGCTCTTACCCTAGTGGCATGCCTTCTCTGTCACCGTGAACTAAAATCCTATGAAATTGTAAGCCAAATTAAACTTTTTTTTCTCTTAGGTAAGCACTGTCAGCTATTGTGATCACAGTATTGAAGAAATAACTCCAGAAAATCAGGAACAAAAAGGTGGAAATGTTTTTGTGACTACACCTGACCATGCGATTCTTAAACCCTTAGAAACATTTTTCAGGAGGGATTCATAAGAATTTGGAGGGAGAGACTTGAGAAGCCCCTGAGTGATTCTGATGAGAGTTCAAAAGACATGAATGGCAATAAAAATCTGGGCAGTGAAGACTGTACTTCCTAGCTCCCAGATGGGAAAAAGGGTGTGTTATCAATTGAAATGGAGGCCATTCATATTACATTTTTGAAAAAAAAAAAGTCTGTCTACGTTTTACTGAGTCCTGAAAATCTGAGTAAGACACATTTCAAAATCTGTGTGAGAGGGAACTTCAAAATGCATGTCATTCAAGCAGTGCCCCAGTTGATGATGGCTGCACTTTACCACATTTATAGTCAGCATCAAGACAAAAAAGCAGAGCAGAAAGGTGTGCAAAAAAAATGTACACTGCGGTCAAAGAAGGTATGTTTAGCCATCAGACAAAGAAACCATAGTTAACGATATTGTAGCCATTACAAAAGAGACCTAGTAATTAATACTGAAAAAAAATACTAACCGTGCTTTGAAGGAATTTCAAGAATTGGTGAGATCTTACAAATCTCATGCTCCCAGATATAAATCAACAAACTTAAGACTATTTGAAAATAAAGAGAATGCTCACTCTACGTCACTGTCACCATGTATTTAAAGTATATAAAACTTCTTGTTAGATTTCACAAGGTCTCCCAGTTAAGAGATTTCTTTGAATTTCAGAATAGAATTTTAACTTTGGACTTTAGAATCACTTTTAGAACTTGTGTAACTCTTGAAGTCTAAATAAATACATTTTTTTTGCATTATGAGATGGCTATATGAGTTTTGTGAGTGAGAGGTAAAATATTTTGAGTTTTACTCTAAAATTTTATAACTCATCGTGAGTTGACGACACTATTTATGGAGGTAATGGAATTTTTAGGAGATGGAGTCTAGATAGAAGAAATATGTCCCTAGAGAGCGAATCTTTTGGGAATGTATTATACTAGACTTATTTACCCTCTGCTATTTTCTTGTCTATTATGAGCTAGAAAGTTTTTAACCATATTTTCTGGGCACCATAATCTTAGATGTTCTATCACATCTTCTTGTCACGATGGGCTAAAACTTACTAAACCATGAACCAAAATCAAATATTAATCCTTGAAAGTGTTTGGTCAGGGTTTGCAGTCATTGTAACTAACCACAGTGCTACAGGCAACTGACACATTCAGTTTATCTCATACAAATTAGTTCATTGAGCTTAGAATAAGTGGAAAAATCCAGAAACGATCACTTGGTTATTTAGTAATCCGATATTTTATTTTTGAGCAATGATTTAGGTACAGGTCACCACCACCTAAACACATCAATCCAATCAAATATCCAAATTTGGATAACTGCTGATTTCAAGTTCAATAAGTTTGAGAATCAGAGGTTGTCCTGTGAACTATACCATGGTCAAGAGCCCGTATAACAGAGCTCAATCAAACAAGTCCTAATGCTGGGATTCCTTGAAAGGAGCCCATGGTAGAGATTCCTAGTTTAATTTTAGTATATTTATATCTAATTATCAGTCTTACCCTGGGCAATCACTTAAACTCTTTGAATTGGTAATTGGAAAAAGTTGCCTGTGATTATTTTATGGTCTTTTCCTCTTAGCTATAACACTTTTTTTTAATTCAAATCCAGTGTGTTTCATCAGAACTAGATTAAGAGGAAGTGTGGCCAGGGTACCTTTGGTAAATTGGATTTTCTAATGATGGTCATACCAGTATTAATCTCATAGCACATGCTCATCTTACAGAGTGACTTTGATAACCCACTGAAAGGTGAGGCATCTTGTCTGTGCACTCTAACATGAGCCTGGCTTCTCAACTCTTAGAATATGGCAAAACTGCTTATCTGACTCCTGAGGTTAGATTATGAAAAGGAATAATTTTTTTTCTCAGACCAGTTCTCTCTCTACTCTTCTCTTTTTCTCCATGTTCCGACCTATCTTTGGGGTTCTTATCTGCCATGTAACTAGCTCTGTATCTATTATCTGAGAAACTGTGAAATGACATCTCAAAAACTTAAGGGTCAAGTTCACAGTTTTCAAGTCTTCCCATCTCCACAAACTTGAGACCAGATGTCACCATCATCAGACTGTCGTATGAAAGACCTTAGGATCAGAATTATAGAACAGAGTTCCTTCTAAGTTTATGACTCACAGAAATGTGAGATAAGTTTTTATTATCTCATGACATTAAACAGTGAGGTGCACTATCATAGTGACTGTTGCTAGTCTAATGCTCACCTAAGGATACTTCAGACACCACTGGCTATGAAATGAGATACAGAAAACTGCCTTTTCTAGAATGCCTTAGAAAATATGAGTATATGAATGAGAATTTATGTCCTATTAAAGCCACAGCATTTTAGCATTACTAACATTTGAAAAATGAATTTTATATTTTTTTAAACAGTGTAATCAGAAGAGATTACTGATAGATATAGAGAGCTTGCTAAGCACATCTGAGACCCACATATTCATTTCCAGAATACCTGTGTGCAACAGCAACAGTGAAGCCCAGCATGGGACCACAGAGCACAGCACAGCACAGGGGTTCCTGTCCTTAGGATGTATGAGGATACTCAGCTGTCATAGGTCCATAAAACCTAACCCTGGGACACTGGTGAATGACCTTTGTCTGTAGAAAGGTTCTAGAATGCCACAAAAACTTGAGTACTAGATTAATGCCATAGTGGTGGCCTCTACAGCAGTTAGTTCAAGAGAGAACATCTCTACTGTGACAGAGAGTGTATTTTTCAAAATCACCCACTCTTAACTTTGTAAGCAGTTGCTTAGCCATATTTGTTGTAATTCTGATGTATAGATGGTAGACTTGTCCAGTCCAATCCCTATAGGACATGTTGTGTCTTGTGTTGGAACAGAAGCATTAATAAGAGTCTTATGGTACAGATTAGACTCCTGCTTCTGGGCTCTGTTCTAAGAGTGATACATCACAGACAGGAGCTGTTCCTTTAGCCCAAAGTCTACTTGAGAAGATGGAAAAGATTCAAATTATAGTAAGAGGAGAAGCCTACTGTTAAGGTCAGCAGAATACCCCCAAAAAACAAAGCCCACCACTCACATATGCAATCAATAAGAATGTTGTTGATTCCAGCATGCTGGGGTCAGCCAGATAGACAACAAAATGGCTGAGATTCAGAACAGAGCACACAGGCTCCTTTTATAGGCATCCAGGAGAGGATGAGGTCATCCTGACCCTGATTGGCTAGGACTCCTTTTCCTGATTTAACAGGGTACAGTAACTGAAACAGAAACAGAAACTGACCTAAAAGGGTACAGAAACCAAAACCGAAACTAACTTCAAACTCAGACCTAGTGAAGGCTGGGGCCGGGAGAAACCTAGCCATAGTGCTGCTATAGCCCCTCACTACCTATGGTACAAACAAGGAAGGTTACCAGTGAGTTTGGGGAGGAATCATTAGTCCAGAAAGTATACCCACTACACATACATAAATGGCCATTAATAGCTGTCAGGTATTTATAACTTTTGGATTATGGAATCTTTCACTGTAATAAGATAGAACATTTGTTTGAGGGTGTTTAGTACAGCAGTTTTCCATCATATGTGAAGTCCATGGCTCTATCTCCTGTGCTGTTTTAAAATAAAGGAAGAACAAGACTATATGAGTACATGGATCATATATAAAGTAGGGTAACACACATTATGTAACTGTACATTGGGTAATTTAGCTACTAATGACAAATAATCCCATAATATATACATAATTTATAATGGCAAGCTTTTATCGACTTTCATATTTCATATCAAACACCAGTGGAATCAATTTAACATACAATTCCAGATTTAGCAATGCCTTTTAGTATAATAAATAACTGGAGGAAACCATTAACAATTTGCTTCAGATTGATAAGGAGCTGTGTTTGACTAGGAAGATGGCTCATTGAATAGGAGTGCTTGCCTTGAAAGCATGGGGACGTGAGTTTGAACAGGTCACCCATGTAAACTGCCAGGCATGACCAGGTACTTGCTTACAATGTCAGTGCTGAGAGTGGAGTTGGGAGGCAGACAGGGGGGTCTTTAGGGCTCAGACCTAGTTTAGTTTCACAAGGAGACTGTTTCAAAATGAAGACTTATAGAACAGAAAATCAGGCATTCTCTTCTAGCTTCCCTCTACATACCCCACAGAAAATCAGGCATTCTCTTCTAGCTTCCCTCCATACACCCCTTACACATACATGCAAAAACCCCACATACTTGCCAGGCGGCGGTGTTGCACACCTTTAACCCCAGCACTTGGGAGGCAGAGGCACGTGGAGCTCTGTGAGTTTGAGACCAGCCTGGTCTACAGAGTGAGATCCAGGACAGGTAGCAAAACTACACAGAGAAACCCTGTCTTGAAAACCAACCAACCAAACAAACAAAACAAAGCAAACAAACAAAAAACCCACATACTCACAAACATATAACATTGATAACATACACATAAATAAATACAAAAATGAAAACATAAAGAGATATATTATTAGTAAGGGCTGGTTTCAAGAACAGAATCCCAAACCTGTACACTGCCTCTCTTATTTTAATACCATTCTTAGAGTTGCATTTGAGACTGAGAATGAGAAAAACATTTTATACAAAAAATAATAAGATGCTATCATCAGAAGAAGGGTAAAGTCTAGTGGAAGGTAAAAATTCAAATGTGAGAATTACCCTCAAAAAGCTTGTTGATAACAAGATGGATGCCTGCTGAACTGCAGGGAGACTTAAAGACAGGGTGTTTGTTTGCCTGAATGTATTTTGTCAATTTGGGGCCAAAGGTGAACTGTTGAGGATCATAAAGGAGATTGCCACTGCACCCCTTTCACAGTGGACAGACATTCCATGAAGGGAGAGGAACTTCAAACAACCATTTGAAATTGCCAGGCTGAAGGAAGGCCAGTGCTTATGAGCTTGGAGGAAAGAAATGCATCTCAGAGCTGGCTTTGGCACCATCTCTACTAAGGTCCTGGATTCTAACCACACCTTGAGACCTTGTTATTCCAGATGAGTACAGGAAGAACCATCTGGCTGTCGATAAGCAAACATTATCAGGAGGTTAGAAGCCTCCTCCCTACCTCGTTTGTCAGACATTACTTTGTGTATAGGATTTGGTGCCTTTTTCTTTATTTAAAAAATAAAATCAAATAAGTAAAAAGCTTTAAATACAGTCTCCCAGGTGTCTTTTGCAGCCTCAAGCCCCTTTCTTTCGTCTATTGTTCTCTTAATTGTTACTTCAAAACAATTAGTTGGGGATTCATATGCAAATGAATGCAAATGGAGGGACTCAATACAAGAGATTTTCACCACTGGTTAATTTCCACTTTTGGGTCTACTGATAAGATCTGTAGAGCTGGATCTCTTTTTCTTTTGGTACCAGACTCCTTGGGGCATAAAAAAGAAAGGGTGAGGTGAAAGCTAGCTAAATATTTCAAAAGTATTACCATTGTTAAGATCATTCTGCTACTTGGAAAGTGTATTTTAATTGTTTTCTCATTGTCTGCCTTGCCCTCTGCCACACAGAGTGCACTGTGGCCACAGGGCAAGGCTTGTTTTTCAAGATCCCCAGTGCACTGGAGTATTATAATCAATATGGGAATGGGCTGGAAAAGGAAAGGAAAGGGGTGAGCAATACAAAAATTAATGGAAGCTGATTGATTAATTCCTTGATTGAAACAATTGTTTCAAGGTATCACAAAGAGTGATTAAGTATCCAGGGTGGAGGGAGATGTGATGAATATATGAGATAAATTTCTATGAAGCATCTCTGTTCTGTTTGGGATAACACACCGAGTGGAGGGGATAGTTGAAAATCCAGCAAGCATAATTTTGTTGCTGTGTTGGATTAGAGACATTTGCTCTGTCTGTGATAATCCACTATGCATCTTCCATCCCTTTAATTTCAGCTTGCTAAATGACTTGTTTGTTCAAGAAGTAAGTAAAGTCCAGGTAGCTTTCTGGGACTTCTGATAAGATTCAGTTACAAGGAGTCCTGGTGGACATGTAATATCAACTTACCGGCCATGTTAGTCATCCATCTTGGAGCTGTATCCTTTGTCTCCAGCCACACTGTCCCAAAGAGAAGGCCCTCGGCACTCCTCCAATTTCTCATCCCCAATATTATGCTCCATGTAAATTGCTTTATGACAGTGAAGTTTGGGAATAGTTTTTCATTCATTCACCCTGTGGTGATTAATCTTGATGGCTCAATCAATAGGGTTTAGAACCACCATGGAAACAAATGTCTGGGCATGGATGTGAAGAATGACTTAGATTAGGTTGATTGAGGTGGGCAGACCTACCCTAGATATGAATGGGAGCCTAGGTTGAGGGTTCTGAACAACATAAAAAGGAAAGGCAACCTAAGCACCAGTATTTCATTCTCCTTTTCCCATCTACAAAAGCAATGTGACCAACTGTCTCCTGCTCTCCCCCCCCCCCCCCCGTGCTGTCCTGACCATTCTGTCCCCACCACATTAGACAAAACCCTCAAGCTGAACCAAGATGCACCTCTCCTTCCTTAATGCTTTTTTATTTATTTAATTTTTTTTCTAAGCAGCAAGAAAATTCATGGATACAACAGATAATAAACATACTGTTTAAATGGATTTAAACAGAACCCAGCTCCCCCTTTGGAAAGTAGTTCTGGCATGTGTAAAATTTCCTCTGCAAGGCTGAAGGCAGGATCCACTTGCAAGTAGACAGTTTAAACACACAAAAAAAATTATTAATTTTCTTACATATAAAACTTGGCTCTTTCTGTCCCTGTTCCCAGGTGGAAGGCCTGGAGGCAGGGGAGGAGCCTGTTGTTGAGATGAATGGGCCAGCCCAGCCTCCAGTGTCCTCTGTACAACCTACAGATGCCTCCCTGAGTAATCTGTATATAATTCAGAAACAGGGCAGATCCCTTGGATTTGAAAACAAGAAGTAAAACTCATCCATCTTCTCCTGATGGTTAAACAGGTTATTATTAGCAGGCCCCATGATTTAATAGGCCTGGGATGGAAAGGCACATGTTGATAATTAAACACTCCAGAGTTCCATTCCAAGCCCAGTGTCCTTTAGAACACTCCTAAGGTTTGTTTGCTTTGAAAACACTCCTCTCACATTTACATCTCTGAAGCGCATTCAGGCATCAGGCATGGCAGAAACTTTTCGTTGAAAAAATATTTTGTTTGTTAAACCACAGCTCAATCATTCATTCAGGTGGTTGGTTACATGGAATTACAGGTCTTCAGTCAGCTTCTTAAACTCACACATGAATTTGGAAAAGAAACTCCATCACAGCATATGTGAATTTTGAGTGAATGGATTAGTTTTAGAGGAAGTAACAAAATGTGTTTAAATAGAGGCTTTGTTTTTATCTAGCCTTGACTAAGGCAGTAAATGAGCTATATATATTCTTCCTAAAAAGTCCTGTTAAATTGCTAATTTCTGAATTGAAGATATTTGATAGTTGAGCTTTTGAGAAGCTAAGTCATGAGGATGGAGCTCTTAGGAAAGGATTGGTGCCATTATAAGAGACACTGCCTTCTTTTCTTTCTCTCTCTTTCACCTGGGGAAATTAAGAAGGAGCCATCTGCTCCTGCTGGTACCCTGATCTTGGGATTCCCAGTCTGCAGAACTTGAAGAAATGGTGCTTTTTAAGCCATGTAGTCCATGGTAGTCTTTAATAGTGCCTTGGTAGGTTTTGAATCTTTGATGTGCCTTCAAAGCCTATGCATTGGGGCTATATTGCCAGGTAATGGGGTTTAGGGAGGTGAATGGATTCTGCCTATTTGATTCACATATGACAATCTTATTGGAAGATGTGCAAAGTAGGAAGTGGGCACTGGAGGAAGCAGGTCAGTGGGGTTGTGTCCTGTGGAGATGTGTCTTATCCCTTGTTCCCCCTTCTGTCTCTTTGTCCTCACTGCTGTGAAGTAAGCAATCAGCAAGTGTCTTTAACCATACCACGAAGGTGTTCTGAAACCTCTAAGACCCTGTTCCAAAAGAAATCTTTCTCCCTCTTGCATTGTTTTCTCACAAGTACCTGTCATAGTGATAGAAACCCTGATCAACACACAGCCTAAAAGGACCAACACCACATTCTTTTGGTGGCTTAATTTGACCATTTAGAAGTGAAAACATGTTAGATTCTAAGATTCCTTTAGGTACTAGAGTTTATTTGTTCTACAGATTTTATTGTCAAACTAGGTTCCTGCTTGTTTCTATTAGAACCTGGCTTAGGAATGCCAGGGGTGTGTGGATTCCAGCTCCAGTACTCATCATATCTGAGTATGGTGCAACATAGCTGTAATCCCAGAATTCAGGAGGCAGAAGGAGGGAGGCCAGAACTTCAGGGTCATCCTCAGCTACACTGTAGTGGGTAGCCATTCCAGCTTTGTTCTGGAAGTTCCAACCCCCATTGAGACTTCGGCAACTGTCACGCCTACAAGGCGGGGCCAAGGGAGGCGCCTGGGGACCCGAGATCCGGATCGGCGAACGCTCTCTTGGTTCCAGGACGCTGGATGGTGGAGGTAGACAGAGGAGAGCTCCAGAGAACACCGCTGGACTGTGATACACCTTCCCCAGACCCCGCGACCTACCTATCCCTTAATTTGTAAGTTACGCCATTAAATAAATCTCCTTTTAACTACGTGGAGTGGCCTAAATAATTCCACCAATATCTGGCGCTCACGTGGGGCAAATCCCAAAAGCCTGGGTGGCTCCTGCCCTCAGCCTCCTCCCCGGCTAGCGGGTACCTAAACCCGCCTGCAAAGTTCCATATAACCAGGGAACACCTACACGGTTCCATTCCCGAAAAAGGGAGCAGCTAGTCCGGTCTCAGCTCCCTAGCTTAGCTCTGAGACCAGCGAAAGAGGCACTCCTCCGCTTCCTGAGTGCATGCACGCCAGCTGCGGCTCGGCTCCGCCATCTTGACTCCAGCGATCTGCAGTCAGCCAAGATCACCAGCAGGCCCTGCTTTGGAGCTGTACCATCGCCACCTGCTGGCTGAAAAGTGCTACTACACCCCCCAAAACCACGAAAGGTAAGTAAAAGTACCTGATAATTTTACACCTTAAAATTGACTGACAAATTTTGAGTAATTCTGGTAATATGGCTGACAACATTACCTCACAAGAATTTGAAAACCTTTTTGCCTGTATGATGAATAACATCTTCCTGGAAATATACGACCTTCCTAAGGCATATCTGGCCTGTACCATTTTGGCATTCATCGTAATAATTCACACAGTGTTCAAACACTGGTTTAAAAACAAGAACAAAGATGAGTTATTATTGGGACTGATACAGGCTTTAAGCGAGAGCAATGACGGCTTACAGAAAAAGATTCTATCTCTGGAATCTGCTTTAATGGATAGCAATGAGACCTTAGAGAAAAAGATTCTCTCTCTGGAATCTGCTAACCAGGATTTACAGGCTTTCAAAACTAACAATGATGGCTTACAGAAAAAGATTCTATCTCTGGAATCTGCTTTAATGGATAGCAATGAGACCTTAGAGAAAAAGATTCTTTCTCTGGAATCTGCTAATCAGGATTTACAAAACAGGCTTGTACCAAAAATTGATCTTATTGATAATAAATGTGAATATTTAATGGACAGAACACTAACTCTCCAGACACTATATAAGGAAGAAAGATTATCATTAATTGATAAGATAAGGTCCATGGAATCATGTGTTTCTGAGGAACATAAAAACTTCTATGATTCCATGAGAAATCTGGAGTCCCTTGCCAGAGAGGAGGTTCACTCCCTAGAACAGACCCTAGGTGCTCGTTTGCAGGCCTTAGAAGAAACTCTCAGTAAACATGACAAGGGACCTAATAAGCAGAAGGGCAAGGCCATAGAGGTTGTAACATCTCCAAATGGCTCTCACACAATGGCTTATCCTGTTATCATCCATGAGAAGCCAGCGGATGACACACACCCCGAGCCATATAATACATATACATTACAACCAATTTCAACAAGGGACTTTAAAAATATAAAGGAAGCAGTAGTTACGTATGGGATACACTCCACATACGTAAAACAATTGTTAAATTCATGGTCTACCTCACATAGAATCATCCCAGATGACTGGCATCAGTTGATTTCAGCTGTTCTAGAATATAGTCAGCAGCTACAGTGGAAAAGCTGGTTGAGAGAAGAGGCAAAAAATTTAGAACAACAAGGTAAACTCAGAGGTTTTGTGATCTCCCAAGATCAAATACTTGGTGAGGGATGTTTTGCTGACAGGAATGTACAAGCCATTTATGATGAACATACAATATCCCTATGCCGTACAGCAGCTCTAAATGCTTGGGAAAAAATTCCAGAACCTGGAAAACCAACTGAGGTATACACAAAGATATTTCAGGGACCGCACGAACCCTTCACTGATTTTTTACAAAGACTGAACACAGCTATAACAAGAGCTGTATCAGATAAAGAATTAAGAAAAGTATTAACTGAGTCCTTGGCATTCGACAATGCTAATGCAGAATGCAGAAGAATACTTACACCATTAAAGATCAGATCAGCTCCTTTGGAAGAATGGATTCAGTATACTAATGGTGTTGAGTCTCGTAACTACAGTAATGAGGCTTGGATAGGAGAGACAAATCCCAGAGGTGAAAGAAGGCCCCGTGTTACCAAATGTTTTAAATGTGGTACACCAGGTCATATAAGTAAAAACTGTACATGGGGTACTCCTAGGAGTAATACTCCTTTTAGGAATAGCCTAAACAGGAGACCCCAACCACCTCCCGGATTATGTAGAAGGTGTGGCAAAGGCCGACATTGGACCAGTGAGTGCAGATCAAAAATAGATATACGAGGTAACCCTTTACTGGCGGGAAACGCTTCAGGGGGCCTCTTGCAGGCCCCCAAATCAAATGTAGTACGAACATTCCCAGCCACTGTGGAAGAAATTCCTCTCCAGGACAACTGAATAAACCACTGCCTAATGTAAAAACCGATACTGCAATGGATGATAAAACAGCTCTGATGGATGGATCACAGTTTACAAAGAACACTATAAAACAAATATTTTGGCAGACTTCCATAAATGGTCAAAGACCAAAGCTTAGAATTCGAATTAATGGCCTGGTTATGGAGGGACTGGTAGACACAGGTGCAGATGTGACTATAATTACACCAAAATCATGGCATCCGAATTGGCCTCTTCAAGAGGTAGATGTCCAACTTTTAGGGATTGGCACCCTATCTCAGATAAAACAGAGTTCGAGATGGGTTGAATGCATAGGGCCAGAAGGACAGAGAGGAAGACTGAAGCCATATGTAGCAAATGTAGCAGTAAATCTTTGGGGCCGAGATCTGTTACAACAGTGGAATACCCAGATTAAAATTCCTACACTTTCAGAAAAAGAATACAGACCAATGCATGTTTCTAGGAATAATATCATCGCATGCTATAAAAATCAGGCACCAACCATTCAGGCTGTTCACAAACAGAGCACAACTGCTGTTGAACTCTCAGAAGTACCAACTGCCTTACCTTTAAAATGGCTAACTAATAAACCTGTCTGGGTTGGACAATGGCCTTTGACAAAAGAGAAGCTACAAGCTTTAGAACAGCTGGTTCAAGAGCAGTTAAATGCTCAACACATTGAAGAATCTACCAGCCCTTGGAATTCTCCTGTATTTGTTATTAAAAAAAAGTCTGGTAATTGGAGAATGCTGACAGATCTGAGAGCTATTAATAAAGTAATTCAGCCAATGGGCTCCCTACAGACTGGGATGCCCTTGCCCTCTCTGCTACCTAAAGAATGGCCTATAATAGTTATTGACTTAAAAGACTGTTTCTTTACCATACCCTTACAAGAAAATGATAGAGAAAAATTTGCCTTCACAGTACCTAATTATAACAATTCTCAGCCAGTCAAGAGATATCAATGGAAGGTCCTCCCACAGGGAATGTTAAACAGCCCTACTTTGTGCCAATACTTTGTGCAGAAACCATTGGAGATAATTCGTGTAAAGTTTCCACAATCCATAATTTATCACTATATGGATGATATCCTATTAGCTGATCCAAAGTTAGATACATTAGAAAGCATGTTTGAAGAAGTAAAAAAAGTTTTGCCTCACTGGGGACTGCAACTTGCTCCTGAAAAAATACAAAGAGGAGATTCTATTAACTACTTAGGATATAAGATAGAGCTACAAAAAATTAGACCCCAAAAGGTACAGCTAAGGAGAGATCGATTGAAGACTCTTAATGATTTTCAAAAGTTATTAGGAAGCATTTCCAACTTACTGGGTATCATGGGAATACCCAAAGATGGACTACAAAATTTGGCTAATACTCTAGAAGGGGACAAAGAATTAAATAGTCCAAGAGAATTATCAGCCGAAGCTGAGAAGGAATTGGCTCTAGTAGAAAAGACAATTCAAGAAGCACATGTGGATCGTGTGGATCCAGAACTTAAATGCATTCTTGTCATATTCCCCTCCAGACATTCCCCAACAGGTATTTTGATGCAGAGGGAAGATATTATATTGGAATGGATATTCCTACCATGTAAACCAAATAAGAAATTAAAGACTTATATAGAAAAGATCTCTGATTTGATTCAAAAAGGTAAACTAAGACTTCGCCAGTTGACAGGAATGGACCCAGCAGAAATTGTAGTACCTTTAACTAATGAAGAAATTTCATCACTATGGAAAGATAATGAATACTGGCAGAGAGCCTGCAGTAACTTTTTGGGAGAGATTAACAACCACTATCCCAAAAGCAAGAGAATAGAATTTATAAAGAAAACCGAATGGGTCCTTCCTCACATTGTACGACAAAAGCCAATTTCTGGAGTCCTCACATTCTATACTGATGCAAATAAATCAGGGAAAGCAGGATATAAATTAGGAGACTTAAGTAAAGTGGTACAAAGTCCATACAGCTCTGTACAAAAGGCAGAACTGTATGCCATTCTTATGGTACTGATGGACTTCACAGAACCCCTCAATATAGTCACTGACTCTCAATATGCAGAGAGAGTTGTTTTACATATTGAAACTGCTGAATTTATTCCTGATAATACAGAATTAACTTCATTATTCATACAATTGCAGGAAATCATCAGAAAAAGGGAACATCCTATATATATAACACATATCAGATCCCATACAGGTCTGCCAGGACCTCTAGCACAAGGTAATGATGAGATTGATCAGTTACTAATAGGTAATGTGCTAGAAGCTTCAGAATTTCATAAGAAATACCACACAAATAGCAAAGGTTTGAAGAAGGATTTCTCCATCACTTGGCAACAGGCTAAGGATATTGTGAAAAAATGTCCTACTTGTTCCATCTATAACCAACTTCCATTACCTGCAGGGAGCAATCCAAAAGGTATACAAAGAAATGAAATTTGGCAGATGGATGTGTTTCATTTTGCAGAATTTGGAAGATTAAAGTATGTACATCATACCATTGACACCTATTCAGGATTTCAATGGGCAACTCCTATGAGTTCTGAAAAGGCTGATTCTGTGATTACACACCTATTAGAAGTTATGGCCATCATGGGGATACCTGTACAAATTAAGACAGACAATGCTCCAGCATATGTCTCCAATAAAATGAGACAATTCTTTGCTTATTACAATATAAAGCATGTTACAGGTATACCACACAATCCCACAGGCCAAGCAGTCATAGAAAGATCCCATCGAACTTTAAAGGATATGCTAAATAAACAGCAACAGGTAACAATGACTCCTAGAAATAGATTGCATAGTGCTTTATTAACCTTGAATTTTCTCAATGCTGATGAGAAAGGAACAACAGCTGCAGAGAGACATTGGACGACAGACAAAACTCCCGAGCTAAACCAACCGGTTTATTTCAAGGATGTGCTGACCTCAGAATGGAAACCTGGATATGTTCTACGTTGGGGAAGGGGTTTTGCCTTTGTTTCTGCAGGAGAAGAAAAGCTATGGATACCAACAAAATTAATAAAAATTCGATTTGAACAGGAAAAACCCCTTGATGAGGTGAAGTAAAAGATCATCCACCAATGTGACATCTCTACAAGTTGTAAGAAAAATTTAACAATCAAGGTTGGGGTAGGGTTCTGTTTTTGTCTTTCCAGGATAATGGAAATACCCATCTTCCAAAAATCATAAGGCCTTGGATATCCGGATGTTTACAGCAGAAAGAAAGAATCTATTGGTACCAATCTACACATGGTAAAATCTCACTGTCTAACATCTATCTCTCTATTAATATAGAAAAGTTGTGGTCCCAATTCAATTATAAGCCAAGCTGGCTTTGGAGATGGAATTGGCTCACTCCTTCTCTAAACCCAAGCACATTGCTAAAAGAAAAGTTTGAGAGATTCTTCAGTACCATATCAGAAGAGCCCTCTGGTGTGGGACAGAAGGAAACCAATAAAAAGGGACCATTGTCTTCTAGATTCTAATTCTCTCCATGCTTACTCTTGATTTCTCAGAATCCTTTCTTACATGCTATGTCCTCTTTAAATCCAAATCTTCCATTTTGATAACAAATAAGTTTTTCTAATAGCAATCTCAGAAGTCTCCAGAAGGAAGATGGGGCCCCAACAACAACTCTACCCAATCCAGAATGATGCCATGGTAATCATCATCATACTACACTTCTTACCAGAATTTCAGACAATCTTACCCATTACTCTAAGACTTGCTGCAGAACCTACAGTTAGTCTAACTGAAATTTAACTATCTGCGCTTTCTCACAGTACCCAACAGAGATAACATCACCCCCTAAACAGCAGGAAGCAATCCTAAGAAAACGACGCCCCTTCTCCCTTAGGTTTCATAATTCTCAGGGTTATGGATGATGGTTACAGGGTTGGGGGTGGAAGGAAATATTAAACTCAGTACTCCCAAAAAAAAAAAAAAAAAAAAGGAAAAGAAGAAATGGAATGGATACGTATAAGACATTATGGTAGATTATTGTGTATACTAGTAAACAAATTTAGTAAAATAGCAGCCTTAAATAATTTGCACTGTAATTTACACTGTTATGGATTCTTATATGTTGATACAAATGTAAACTATTTTTATATTCCTGTTTAAGATAATTTGTATATTGATACAAATACAGAACTATACTTGGTATAATGTACATATATTTCTACTCTTATTTGAAATGTTTGTATATTGATACAAATGTAAATTTATATCTGTCATACTTTATGTATGTTCTACTTCTGTTTAGGATATTCGGTATATTGATATATATTTAAGATTATTGTCATATTGCATATCCCACTACATACTCCTACCTCTGTTATAAATATTGATATATATTTAAGATTATTGTCATATTGTATATCACACTATACACTCCTACCTCTGTTATAACATCTTGTGTATTGTCACAACTTTGAAGTCATCGTTCTTTACCATACACTTGCTTATAGACTGTCTACCTTGTTTACGTGAAGCCTTAGTCCTTAGGTTATTTCAGTAGATAAGACTTGTAGATTTATAGTCACCTATGCTTGTCATCTCTATAGTTACGTTAGTCAGGTTATACAGATTTACAGATACATAGGTCAGATGGACAGGTAATCTTCAAACACTTCATAGACCTAGAGAATATGGCATTTAAATAACTTAGAATTCTGTTGATGCGAGACACAATTGCTCCTGGCTGCACCAATTTGATCCCGAGAGAATGTTGGGCTTCTAGACATTTCCATTTGGAAGTTTGTCTTCTTGGCACAAAATGGCCTACTGGGCAAAGAACTGCCCTTGCCTCGACAGCTGACAGTACAAATGCAATGCTATCCTTTCTGGACAAGCGGGACACAAGGAAAGCGACCACTGTACTCTGCCAAGACAGGGTAAGATGGTCTTTCAGAATTCCTGCTTCTGAAAATGGTCTGTCAGATACTTTAGGCCTGTAGCCAATTTGAATGCACCAACAATGCTGAGAAACATTAGGTGATTGTCCAGGCTGCCAGCTGTCTCGGTCTACTCTCGCAAGATTCCCGAAAGTTGCTTGCATCCATCTACCATTTCTCAGGTACCATTATATTCCTTCTCAGGTCTTTGATGGGATTGAAGACTAGCAGTTATAGTTACAACTTAGTAGATAGAACATATTAAGTATTAGATTCAGGTTCTTTAGGGTAGGACACCTTTTGGAATGATCTTTGTAACATGCCATTTATCTATGCTCTATACTTCTCTGGATTTTAATATGTGTTTCTTGCTTGATATTGTTTGCATTGGTTGTAGTTCCATCTTATCTAGGTCATTATCCCTCATTATTCCTGGACAATATTTGATAACCATTCCTTTGTATATAGTCTTGTATTAGGTTAGAACCTTCTTATTTAGACAAAAAGGGGGAGATGTAGTGGGTAGCCATTCCAGCTTTGTTCTGGAAGTTCCAACCCCCATTGAGACTTCGGCAACTGTCACGCCTACAAGGCGGGGCCAAGGGAGGCGCCTGGGGACCCGAGATCCGGATCGGCGAACGCTCTCTTGGTTCCAGGACGCTGGATGGTGGAGGTAGACAGAGGAGAGCTCCAGAGAACACCGCTGGACTGTGATACACCTTCCCCAGACCCCGCGACCTACCTATCCCTTAATTTGTAAGTTACGCCATTAAATAAATCTCCTTTTAACTACGTGGAGTGGCCTAAATAATTCCACCAATATACACAGCCAGAGTTTTCAGTCAGCATGGGACACAAGAGACCTTGCCCCCAAAATAAATTATTTAAATAAACAACTAAGCTGGCTTATGAAGTAGTTAAATTACTAGAAAATTGTGATTTTTTGGGGGGTGGGGCTTAGACAGAAGGATTTATTTTCTCAGCCCTCTATATTTTCCATATTTGGTGGTATCTTTATAAAACTATTATTATTTCAATAATAGGAAATGCTTATTTCAGTCATGACTATTTGTTAATCACGTTGCTGGTGGATGTATAAGTGTATTTGATGTGCTCATTAAGTAGGACACACTCAGCTTTAGTGATGAGATGAGAGGGTCTCTGTGAGGCTTTGTATTTTCATTGCACAGCTTAGCAGAACCTGGACTTCAATCCAGTGCCATGTAATGTCCAAGCCTGTCATCTTCAGGGATTTGTCCCCAAACCATTTCTTCTAATACCTATATTCAGCTTGAAGAGACTAACAGAAGTATTATTTTTTTTGTCTTATTTTGCTTCTTGAGACAATTCTCACTTTGTAGCTGAGGCTGCCATGCAATTTACTATAGAGCCTATGTTGGCTTCAAACTCGGGGTCTGCTTGTCTCAGCTTCCCAGCTGCTGGGATAACAGGCTTGGCCCATTATGCCTGGCTGAATAGAGGCTTCAAAAACCCAATCCTATTTATTTACATGTGTGTGGTGTGCATGTGTATATATGTGTAAGTATGCTCTGCTTGCAGATGGAAGTTGGAGGATAACTTCGGAAATCTGTTGTCTCCTTCCATCATGCGTGTTCCAGGGATTAAACTCAAGTCCTCAAAGGCAAGCACCTTTACCTCTGGACCCATCGAAACAGCCCCAAGGTGGGGACTTTTAAAGCAGACTTTTAATTACAAATATAGCAACAGCACAACAAAACAATGTAAAATTGAGGGCTGTGAAGGCAGCATGCTCAGTGGGAAGATTGTTCTGCATGGGATAGTGCTATGGGATTGATCTCCTGGGTGAGATTTTTCCATTCTCAGCTTGGAATAAGCTTCAGGGAGGCTTCAACTACAGTACAGGAAAAGAAAATAAATCAGTACTCCAGGAAAAACATCCTCTTTGCTCTTTTGAGATGAGGCTGCTGCCAGGAATTTTCTGTGCAGGGTGGTCTCTTCAGAGAAAGGACTTCCTTTACTCTGTTCGAGAGTCGTTACCTGGAGGTTGGTGGGTTTGTCTGTGTTTTGGGAATGGCAAAGTCAGATCCCCCTCACAGGATCTGGATCCATTTTTCTGAGAGTCACCCCCATGACCTCTTGTTTAATCAATGGAGGAATCTATCCCTATTTCCCAGGAGGGTGTACCTTGAAATGTTTGACCCAGTAAGAGTCCAAGCTCAGGCTGAGTGAGCCTCGTTAACTGTTCTCTGTGCTACGATGTATTTTATGTTCACACCCTTAATTCATATATTGAAATCATCCCTTCCACTGAGATGCTAGGACATGGAGCCATTGGGAGATGATCAATCCTGAAGGTGGGGCCTCATGATTAGGACTGAAGAAGATTTGTGTCCTTATTAAAGTGGTCGAAGAGACCTCGCTCTGGTTAAACATGCAGTGTATTTTTTTCAGCAGCCCAGATTTCTGTATGCTATTTATTCTTGAACACTGCTTTACAGTTTTCTTGTTGCTTATTCTCCTAACCCCAGCTCTAATAATCTAGCAATCTCAGAGTTGTGTGTTTGGGAAAATGTGGCTCACTGATGAAAACGTCTGAATGATTGTAGCTGGGATGTTCCTGAGGACTTAGTTTTACATTGCTTTGGAAAATGGCTCACCCTGATGCCTTAGACTGTCTCAGCACCAGCCTTTTTCTTTCTTTTCCCTCAGTTGCCATGACTTGTGTTCCTATCTGCTTGTACCTTAATTATTTCCGCAAGCAAGTGTTCTAAAGTTCTTCTACTTTGGGTTATTAAAATGGCTCCTTGGTCGTCTAGCATGTGTTCTCTGTTCCCTGACTAACAACATGAATACCACCTGGTAGTCCTTCAAAGAGACAACTCTCTGGCCTCCTTGAGGACCTGCTGTTTCAGAGATTGATGGTGACATGAACAGTATGTGCTTTTTGCAAACCCCTAGGGCTCCTTAGGCACAAGGTCTTTTGAGAACCAGAGGTATCTTCATATATAATGGCAAATTTTAGAAATTTCAAAAAAAAATACATAAAAATGCAAATAATTTTTCCTCAACACCTTGGATCTGAATCCTCCTCGATACTTTCAGCTCTGCAGTGGTTTATATTTATTACCTTGAGCTGGCATGAGAAGACACTAGCACATTGCGCGGTTTAAATAACAGAAAGTCATTGTGTCACAGTCTGGGAGATAGCAAATTCAAAACTGAGATGTTGGGCCTGACTGAGAGCTTTGAGGGAAAATCTCTTCCTGGCCTTGGTATTATCTTTTAGTGTTTGGCTGTCAGTGTGTAGTATTTTTGACTTGTGACAGTATACTTCCAGCCTTCATGTGGCATTCTCCCTAAGACTTCATGTACAAATTCACCAGTTTTATAATGACTACAGTCATATTTTATTAGGGCACACCCAAATAGCCTCATTGGAACATCTTTTCTTCTATAAAGACCCTGTTTTCAAACAGGGTCATCAATTTTGAGTTGTTAGAGATTAGAACTCCAATATAAATTTTTTGGGGAGATTGAGGTTTGTAACCTATGCCTTGATTGAATCTGCTCCCCATTCTAGGTAGTGCTGATCAGAGCTCAAAGGCTCCTAGCCAATGATACAAAAAGGAAAATATTAGAAGGATGCTCATTTATATTTTATTATTTACTATCCTGCCAAATTGAGTAAAGGCCAGAAGACAAGGATCTCAGATGGCAGCAGCCCCTAGAGTTTGATGTGCTCTTCTGCTTAGGCATCCATTATGAAACACCACAGACTGAAGAACAAGCACAAACGCCATGTGTTTCTCACAGCTCTGGAGACTCTGAGTTGAGACCAAGGTGTCTGTGTGGGGAGGTGATCTTCTTTGGGTTGTAGATAGTTGTCTTCTCACCATGTTCTTAAGACTCCCCCTTTGTGTGAGAAAGGGTCTCATATCTCTTCTTACAAAGCCTTTAATCCCATCTGGAGGGCCCCAACATTGTGATCCTTTCAAACTCTGAAAGGCATCTCTAAATATCATTATATTAGGACTTAAGCATTAAACATATGCCTTTGGGTGAGGGAGGAAGCCTAACTCAAAGATAGTTCTGAGGTATTGAATCTGGTGGGTCCCACCATTGTGATCTTTTCAAACTCTGAAAGGCATCTCTGAGTATCATTATATTGGGACTTAAGAGTCAAACACGTGACTTTGCCTGAAGGAAGAAGCCTAACATTCACTCAAAGATAATTCTGAGGTATTGAATCTGGTGTAGAACCAGACTATCTGAATCTTTACAATTTTTAAAAGGCTTGAAAAGCAGTGTTAGCTGTTGAAACAATTGTCCTGGACCTTTATTTCTATGAAAATTCCAGCAATGCTAGTTACTTATTTATTTTTATTTTTTAAACTATTTTTAAACACATTATGTAGACCTGGTTGGAGTTAAATTTATGATCCTTCTAAGTGCTGGGATTACAGGTATGCAC
Source organism: Peromyscus eremicus (assembly GCF_949786415.1). NCBI lineage: Eukaryota > Metazoa > Chordata > Mammalia > Rodentia > Cricetidae > Peromyscus > Peromyscus eremicus. The sequence continues at coordinate 44,760,646 of NC_081426.1, read as the reverse complement.
CATTGAATATAGTCTAAATACAGCATCTTTTCTACTATTAATTAAGACAGAAGATGCCATTCACTGAGGCAAATCCCTAGCATTTTATTCCACAGTTCTGCTTGTTTTCTGTCTGTCTTCCCAGCCTATCTCCTCTGTCAGTTGTGGCAGGGGACTTAGTCCACTCAGAGAGCACTTCTCCACAGGGGAGCTACTACCTAAATCCTTCACAACATGTGCTAAATGGACAAATAGAATCTTGGATTCTTCAATCACCCCTTTTGTTCAAACAACTATACAAATTAAAAAAAATGCCAATATATGTAGATTATTAATTCTCCTAGAACTAGTACAGAAATGCAATGAACACACTTGGCAGATTTTTTTTTTTTTTTTTTTTTTTGTAGCATCTAAACTCAGAGTCTACATCGTGAGCCTGGATTGGCTAGACACAAAGACAGCCTGTTTAGCCGTTTATTTCTTTCTTCTGTGTCCATGATGTATCCATACTCTGGTTCCTCCTCAAAATTCCTGCAATGCAAAAGACCACATAATAGCGAAAAATGTCATTCTAGTGTTGCCCTTAGATATGTTAGCATTTTAAAAGGGTTCAAAAGATATTTTCTTCCCATATAGCTAAATCTTGCACAGAAACTGAAAGTAGGCCATCCCAAGACCCTATGCGTCCTTTCAGTTTAATCTTTTGCCATCTGGTGAGAGGACATTTAAAAAAATACTATTTGGAATATCAGCATTCTAGGAAATCTAACACAAATGTAATAATCTGAAAGTCACAGTTCCCTACCCCCACCCACCTGGAACCAAATCAGAGAGAAAACACTGTCTGCTACTAAGTTCTGGAAAATACGTTTCCTATCGCTCTAGCCATTACAGGATTTTTCTATTAAGCCTAGCACACCCTGATTTGTTTGGAGATAAATTCCACCCCCAGCATTTCTTTAATAATCCTTTTATACTTTCTTCTTATCTCTCCTCTTGCTGCTATTGTTTGATAGTGCCACTTAAACAGGTCTTTCCACAAGGTTACTCAAATTAAACATTAGCTAGCTCATAAAGGAGCTACAGAAAACCACTGACGGGATCTAGCCAGATAATCATCCACCCACCAAACCTTGAAGATTTCTTCATTTCTGTCCTGCTTGTCTTAAGGCAAGGCAGTTTTAGAGACCATCTTGACTAGCTCTCTGTTGTTTTCTCAGATATTTGGATTTCTGGTGCCAAAGGACCATGTTGTACTGATAATTGGCTAGATTTCACTCTGTTTTGATAATAGTAAATTTGCTTAAGGTTGTGTACCCAGGAGGGTAAAGCTGCCTTCAGTATCATTTCCCTTGAATTGAACAGTGGCTCAAAGGAGTAATCTATCCTTTGTCTGGAGCCCTCCAGGTTACGAAAATCTTCACAGTCAAACCCAAACCAACTACATAAAACAATGCAGGAAACAAACAAACAAAACAAGATAGTTTTTGTTATTATGTTGTTATGTTATGTTATGTTATGTTATGTTATGTTATGTTATGTTATGTTATGTTATGTTATGTTATGTTGTATTATGTTATGTTTTGCTTCTTTAAGTCTTTAAGCAAACCTCAAAGTGAGAATTTAGTTTGTAAAAAATAGTCTTCTTATAGGAAATGCTGGTGAGCCTATCATTTTGATAAACTATGACACAAATAAGGCCCATATGATATTTGGTAGCTGAATAGGTAGCTCACTCTGCTTCCCTCTCTCTGTAACTTCCTCCATTCCCCCTAAAGAAAGCAAGAAGTGCCTGGATTGAGCTTCAAAGATATTTACTGGCAATTTTCAACAATGGGAGTTTTACAAAGACCAGTGCTTTTGACAGTTAGGCCATGGAACCACCTCAACAATCAGAATTTTAACATCTAAAAATTATTGAGAATCCCACACCCTATTTTCACACACACACATACACACACAACATACAATGATACCCAAAAACCCCTTATAAAATTTAGCAGAAGTAAAATAAATATCCCTAGAATTTACAATTCTATAGAATATAAAATATGATAATTATACTCATAAAACATAATGTATATGTTATGGCATAGTACAACTATGGAAACAATTTATTCTAGAGCAGAATTATCTAATAGTGTATTACTACTTAAAGCTTTGCTATTATTTGTGAATGTTGGTCTATATTTACTATAGGTTCCTCTGGAATACACAGTAAGGAGCTTTTTATAATTAGTTGGGAAAAATGCAGAATTAACAGTATGTAGCTGAAAGTTTTTCTGTGTTCCCACCTGGTGGCCCCGCGGTCCCACAGCTGTTCAGACCCAAGTAAACACACAGAGGTTTATATTAATTAAAACTGCTTGGCCATTAGCTCAGGCCTACCACTGACTAGCTCTTACACTTAAACTCAGCCCATTTTTGTTAATCTATATGTCACCATGTGTTCTGTGGCTTTACCTGTGTGCCATTACATGCTGCTTCCTGGATGGCAGACTGGTGTCTCCTCTGTGAAGCAGGAACCTGAAGAACCATTTCACCTTGCAAAGTTCAGTGGTCACCTTCCTATGGGTCCTGCAGGTCCAGTTTATATAACATATTATCAGCAGTCCGGGAAAGAGCAGTTTCTTACCCAAATGGCTATTTTTGCTAAGAAGAAGATAAACTCCATATAGAGTGTCTTCGATGCCCATCTTTCTCTTTGAAGTAAACCAATGCTGCCAGGAGCAGATGTGTCTCACTGTCCAGAAAGTCTAAGTTTTTAGAACATTTTAAATGCCATATTCTGTAGGTCTTTGAAGTGTTTGAAGATTACTTACCTAATTGAAATATATCTATGTATACCTAGAAAACTTAACATGAATATAAGTTTGACTATCATAGAAGACTAATTATTAAACTGTATTTCTTTCTTAATTATCCATTACAATTTAAATGATCTACACAAACATAATACCTTAAACAAGAGTAGAAATATACGTACAGCATAACAAAATTAACTTCAAATTTGTATCAATAAACTAAAATCTATAGCAATGTAAAACATTTTAAACAAGTTGCTCTTTAAAAGTAAGTTCAACAATCCACCTTTTATCCTACATATCTATAGCCAATATTTCTAATATCAACAATAACAACCTGTTTGTTGGTAAAATATTTTCAGATCATTTGAAATGATAGGGAAATAAAGCATTGTTTGTGGGGGGTAGAGGGAGTGGGGTGGTATATGGGTATGTGTGGGGTTGATATACGTGTGTGTATGTGTGAGTGTTTTTTTTTTTTTTTTTTTTTTTTTTTGTGTGTGTGTGTGTGTGTGTGTGTGTGTAAATAAAGGCAAACACCAGACAGATGTGAGAAGAAAGAAGAGAGTAAGTGCCTCAAGCTCCCAGGGGTTAGAACCCACCATGGTGGAATAATTAGGTGAGAACATTCTATTTACTTTAGAACCGCTGTCTTGTCAGCATAAAATAAGACTATCTACCACTGTAAGATGATGGTGGTGGTTTCTCAGTTAAAATATTATTGATTGTTAGAAATCATTTTTTTATGCTATTTTGTCCTTGTACCACTCTCTGTAGACCTCCAAACTCTGTTAGACATAATCAACTCCCTAGAAGCCATAATGGTTAGAATATTCTTGAAAGTGGCCCAGACTGGTAGGGATTTCCTGCCAGGACTCAATTCTCAATTCCTCCAGGTTTCTACTCTTGAAATGAAAAGAGGATCATGATGCTTACAGCTTCCAAGGTGATCATGAATTAGTTAATATAGGGTAGGATAGAGCAAAAATAAATAGGAGGATATGGATACTAAAAGATATTAAAATGTATGATTGTTTTAAAGGAGAGCAAAAATATGGATGTACACAAAAAATAATTTAAAATATAATGACTGAGGATTTACTAGAGTAGAGAATAGCAAAAGACATCAAAGTTTGGTGCTGAAAGTTCTATAAGAAAAATAGGTGCTCTTAGGTGAAAGCTAAGAATAAAAATGCAAAAATAATATGATAATACTTTCCGAACAAAATGAGCAGGCTGTTTCATATTAAAATTTTCTAATACCATACAAAGGAAATAAGTGAGATAATAATTTCAAAATGATGAAAAGTTAAAAATACAGTTTAAATTTTTAAATAAGATAGGAATTACTTAAATGTAAGTAGATAAATAAGGCTATTTTAACTCATTTTATCTTTTTTTTTTTTTTTTTTTTTTTTGGTTTTTCGAGACAGGGTTTCTCTGTGTAGCTTTGCGCCTTTCCTGGAACTCACTTGGTAGCCCAAGCTGGCCTTGAACTCACAGAGATCCGCCAGGCTCTGCCTCCTGAGTGCTGGGATTAAAGGCGTGCACCACCACTGCCCGGCTTCATTTTATCTCTTACAATCCTTGTTGAGAACATTTTTTGCAGAAAGTTCTCAGGCAAAAAGAAAACAATGGAGAACACACATATCAACACAGAGATGCATATGTGTACGCACATGAAGTATGTGTGAAATATGAACATGATATATGGAGTGAAAATATAGTTCAGTCAAGTTTAATGTCTAAAGAAGCAAAGGTTTTATGTGAACACCTACATTTTGCATGTATGCATAAATGCACACACACACACACACACACACACACACACACACACACATATATATATATATATACACACACACATATATATATATTGTAGAAGGAAATGATAATGAAGGATGTCTGAGATTCTGAGAATGTTCTCCACCATTGACACACATTGCTTAGGCACGGGCATGTGTCCTGTGACGTTCACTGTTAAGTGACTTCATCACTGGGAAAACATAATATACTCACTCACAAAAGTCTTGACAGGATGGGAAAACCATTCCACTCTTGATATAGTCAATAGATTTGGAAGACAAAAATGAATGAGGCTGTTGCCAGAGTAACATGGCACATTGTTTTACAATAAAGTGTTGTTTTGTAAGTAGACAAAATCCATTCTTTTAAAGAAAAACACTTTAATGTTAAGTGCATTAACTTATTAAAGATGAGTCTCTAGATATCATTGATTGGGTTACTCTTTTCTCATTTTTGAGATAGACTATAATTACATATTTCTCCCTTTCCTTTCTCTGTCTACCCACATACCTTTCTCGCCTTTCCTGATTCCAGGCCTCTTTTTTCGCTGTTATTGTATGCATATATGTGTAGGTATATACATATATTCCTAAATATAAGAGCACCTATTTTACTCTCAGATTTCCTCATGTGCCTATAGATTTTGTGTAGACTTGTAGTCTTGAGATCTTTTCTCCATTCAATTCAGCATATTCGTTGGTATTATCCTTGCTGAAGTCACATTTGGACATTCATATTGGTGAAACTATATGGGTATAGGTTCTGATGTTACAAGGAGACACAATCTCACAGCAAACTACTTGATCCTTTGGCTCTTAGAATATTTCTGCCCACTCTTCCACAATGTTCCCTTAACCTTAGGTGTGGGAGTGCATTGTAGATGTATCCATTAGGATTAGGCTTCACAACTCTGCATTTTGATTGGTTTTGACTGGCAACATAAACACACTACCTTACACTATGAAGTTATAATGGCTACTTTAGTTCCACTAAACTTTCTTTTTGAGACAAGGTTTCATGTACTCCAAGCTGGCTTGAACTCAAGTGACTTTGAACTTCTTGTTGTCCTACCTCTACCTCCTTAGTGATGGGATTATATAGGTCTATCACCATGCTCTATTTTATGGGTTTCTGGCAAGCATTCTACCAACTAAATTAGATCCCTAGCCCTCCTTATACTCTCTTGGGATCAATTTTGTATATATAGTTTGTTGTTGACTGAAAAGTCATTATTTAGAGCATGTCTAAATTATAAACATATGGAGGAATGTTCAGTTAGTAAGAACTTAAGGTGATCTTTCAATAGATATTTATAATTTATTAATAAATGAAGGCAACAGACAGAATATACACAGAGAGGAGAATCATCATAGAAGTTGTAATGGATGGGGAATTGAATCACCAAGCAAATGTATTACTGAAGAGGAAACTAATAAGCATTCAACTTTAAAAGTTGTGTGAAACACACAGAAGGTCAAGGAAGCAAGAATGAGTCCAACATAATCTTTGTTAGAACTAGAGAATGACATAGCTTGTAATCCTCACGAGGGCAGCTTTCAGAATGCTTTATTCAGTACTAGGTCTGATAGGGTCAACATTCCAGGTGCTCAATGGATATTTAATGGCTGGTAGAAAACCTTGCCAAAAATTTAGTTTGTTGAAAGAATTCATATGGTAAAGATTGCTTTTGCAAGGCTGATAATGAAATAAAGGAAATGTGAATATACTAATTAACAGCATATGAATAAATAAAACACATTAAAATACAAATACAAGAGATGTAAAGAAAATGAAAATTTATAGTACAAGCTAACATTTTGAATATATTTGAATCATAGAAAGAGAAAAATATATATTGAAATATAAAAAGCTAGAATTAAACCAAGAAGAATAAAAAGCTGAGTAGAGTAATAGCCATTAGAAAAATGGAAACACTGTATCCAGGGTCTCCTCCAAAGATGGCTCATGTAGACACTAAGGTACAGCTGAGTTCTCCAGACTTAGAAGGAATAGGTGCTTTGGCTTTATGAAAAACATCAAGAAACAAGGAGATAGGTAGATAGATAGATAGATAGATAGATAGATAGATAGATAGATAGATAGAGAGAAAGAGATCAGATTTGATGAAGCTAGTATGAATTGGACAACTAGAATACCTAAAACGAAAGATATTTATAGATCAATTTTGTCTAACACCACATAAAGTATTAACAATGTGACATTAAAAAAATAGATATGGTATCCAACATGATGCTATGAACTCACAGACAGTAAAACAGTACTACAGTGAAGTATATTGTTGTCTGTGCCCAGAACAGCAAAATCTGTTCATCCAAATGATTGTTTTGAATCGATCGTTGTCAACTTTCTTTGGCTAGCCACTATGTTAGTTGTATTTGAGGCTCTCATCTCTGTTTGCAAAGCTTCCTGAACAATCAAACTCTACTGTATGTTGTGTTATTGATGTTCTGAGTTGTCTTCACTGCTTTATGATCCATTTTTAATTCAAATAAGAACACTGCTCAAACTTGCTTTGTATCTACTATCATTTCCAAATTATAAAATAAATATAAATATCAAGTAATTGCCATTAGCAAGGGCAAAGTGATTTTATGTGCCATTGGTATCATTCCTTGAGATGGGCATTGACATTACTCCTTGTACATATTCAATCCACAATATAAGTCACTCATTCACTTGGTTATGAGCACCTACTAGGAGGCAGATAGTGTACCAGGTGATGAGTGTAAGAGATTATTCAATGCGTGTTTCCTATTCTTAAAAGAATAGGCAGCCTATTATGGGAGACAGATAATAAAGAAATAAATCCTAGAAGAGCTGTGTCAGTTAGGAATTGGGGGGGGGGTACAATCAATAGAAATCAACCCTAGCTAATTTAATTAAAAAAGAACCTTATTTGAGGGCTGTGGAGTTGCTCACAGGATTGAAGGAAATCGGAGCAACTACAGCTTTCAAATGGACAAGAGCCAAAGAAACTCCATGATAAAAGGCAGAAACCAATTGGTATTATTGTCAGGCTGCCAGTGGTGGTATTAATCAGGACTAACCATTCCCATTCCAGTGTCTCTCCACTAAAGATCTCAATTTCCAAGAGAGTAAGGTCAATTGACCTAGCTTTATCTCTAACTACCACTTGGCAGGAAGGAAGCTGGATACTCTGGTTGGCAAGCCACTCGAGAGTGCACACCATGGGTGAAGAAAATCAGAAAAAAAAGAAAAAAAGAGAACACAGTTTTTGGGCAAACAGAACCAAGAAAAATGCCACAAAAATAGCTAGGTGTCAGGAAAATGCAGAGCTGTGTAGCATTGGAATGCTTCAGAGGGGTTGAGGATGTCTTCAGGTTATACTTAATAATGCTTTAGCTGAAGCATGAAAGCAAGTAGTTTGTGTGAAGAAGAGAGTCAAGATCAAGAGGCATTTGGGGGTGCTGGAGAAAAGAATCAATGGTTAATAGCACTTGTTGCTCTTCTAGAGAACCTGTGTTCAGTCACCGGCACCTCTGTTGAGTGGCTCAAAACTACCTTTAATTTCAGCTCCGAGGCATTTACTTTTGTCTTCTGGCCTCTGCAGGTACTCCCTTCTTACACACACACACACGGGGATGCACACATATGCACACACAAATAAAAACTAGAGAATAATAATGAACCAAAACAAAAATATTTGAAAGATCACAATTGATTGAAGAAACAGGACATGATTTACTCACAGAAAATGAAAGGAAGACTTTTGGATAGGGAGTTTGAATATGGCTAAAAAAGGAAGCAATAGTATGGCGATTGGCATTTTCCATGCTGTCCTGCAGTAGAGGCAGAACTTTATTTCTGGAACATAAGGGGGCCAAGTGTATCTCCTGAGTGGTAGATGGTATGATTAAATGGGCAATTGAGGCAGTACGGCTATTGAGTGGAATGAGTGGATTGAGAGCTAGAGAAAACAGCTAACGAGTGAGGAAGCTGCTTCAAGAGTTCATTTGAAACCTGAAAAGAATATGAATGTAAGATTTGAAGTAAGAATGTAAGAACTGTTAGGAAATAAAGAAGCCCAAGAATCACTGGATACAGGTTTAAAAGGGAATTTCAACGAGAGAGGAAGGAATGTCATCTCAACTTCTGGTCTGGGAGAATTCCTGAATTATTATTTTTTTTTTTCAGCTCAAGGCCTTTAGTTGGTGATTGTCTTCTGGTTCAGATACCGATATGGGGACTACTCATCCCACTTCTAATGTACTTTGCTTTGAACCCTTTGGAGGTTACAGGTCAAAACTTGATAGCTTCGATTCAAGATTCTACTACCTCTGTGCAGTCTGGTCAGTGCAAAAGCTGCTTCAAGGGGCTGAGGAGATAGGTCACTTGGTAAAGTGCTTGCCGCACAAATGGGAGGCCTGAGTTCAATACTTAACACCTATGTAAAAATGTGATCATGGTGGCACATACCTGTAATCACATAGCTGGGCCAGGGCAGCCAGTCCCGCTTCAGGAGAAAGCTCCAGGTCCCAGTGAGGGACCACATCTCAGAAAAAAATTTGAGTAGCTCCTGCGGAGGTATTAAAGATCTCTGGACTCTACACAGAAGCACACATGCAGATGTTTACTTACTTGCATATCCACAAAAAATAAATCACTTTTGAAAAACCCATGCTTCAGTTTGGCCATTTGTGTATCCATTAAAGGCAAGTAATAACATTCGCCAGGCAATAGCAGCCTTTGTTATTATTGTAGATGGTAGGGTTTGTCTTGGCTGGGCAGCTAGTAGGGTATACCTTTGGGTGGCTACCACCGGATTGAAATTCAAACTGACCATTCCCATTTGAGGTTCATTCTTCCATTACAAAATCATCAACCCTGGAGGATACTGTTAACTTCCTAATCAAATCAAATAGGTGACCTTTCACAGAATAGATTTACCCAATAATAAGGGACACCATGGGATCATTTGATATAAACTAGGGGTGTGAAGACAAGACTTCACATGAATCCATGGTGACCCTTTACTAGAGTGCAAACAGTGCCCTGTGTGAGCCCATGCAAGCGTGTGTGTGTGTGTGTGTGTGTGTGTGTGTTGCTTCACCAGGGAGGCGTTCTAAGGATAGAGAACTGTTGTCTCTCTTGTCCTAATAACTCTCCTCTTGTTCTAGACTCATTGGAAATAAAGAGAATCTGGTTCCTCTCACTCACACTTCTTCACATACAGGAAGAGTGGCATTAGTTCAGCCTTCTTTTCACCAGGCTAAATAAACTCTTTTCCTTACCCTTTCCTCAGAGGGAATATTAGTCAAAACTTTAATCATTTTAGTGGCTCTCCTCTGGACTGCCTCCAGATTTTCCACAGCACATTTTATCTGGAAGAGCTGAAAAGGAATAGAGTAGAGGGAAAAATCTCATGAACCTAGACCTTGTCATTTCTAAATTTTTGACAGTTTGGATGGGAATTTGTTTATCCAACTCTTTCTTCATGAATTGTGTAAGTTCAAGACTAATCAGATTTTGAAGAGTGTAGGGCAGGGGTGCATAGAAAATATACAGATGAACCTTCTTCTAAATGTTTCAGTAGTAAATTTCCCCACAGAATCACTTGTAGGCCAAATACAAGCACATTCCCTTGCCGTATCAGTCACCTCCCTAAAGACCTACACTAGACAATAGTGAGAATCAAGAGTGGCTTGTTGGTATTGTGACCCACATTCTCTCACAGGTTTTTTGGCTAAAGGGCTAGGTTTATTCAGACATTATTCCACAATTTTGGGCTAAAAGTCAATATGATTTCTTTATATATTCTGATATTACACAATTTAAAACTATGGTCAACTTGCTTGGACAAGTTGTTGGGTTTTGATCAGCTTAGAGAAAAAAAATGTGATTGATAGCTTGTTCCTCTAATTTCAGTACCCGAACATTTCATTGGTTTACATTTATCTTCAACATATAGTCACCTTATAATTCAAAGGTAATCACTGCTTTTTCCATTGTGTAAACATCCTCTCTTTGTCTACTTTGTGCCTAACATACCGTGCTCCTACCCTCAGGGTTTCTTGGTTTGGGAAAGTATAATCCAGGAATCAGTGGTGTTTAATGAGAACATAGTACCACATGGATTGAGATTATTAGGAGGTTAGGAAAAGAATCACAGCAAGAGCCCATTTAGAGAAAGACTTGAAGACGCACAAGGTAGAGGAATAAGGACAGGGAATTTTACAGAAGTCCAAATATATGACTACTGGTAACATTTACATTTAATTTATGCCATTTATGGGACATAAACATTTTTATTATGAGAATATGGAGCAAGAAGGCTGCTCCCTTCTGTGTCTACACTTTAATTTTTCTATGTTATGTGTCTGTGTGAGTATATGGCATATGTGTGCAGGTGCCATTGACTTCAGAAGAGAGCATCAGATCCCCAGGAGCTGGAGCTACAGGTGATTTTTGAGCCATTGGATGTGGGAGCTCTGGACTGAACTTAGGTCATCTGGTAGAACAGCAAGGACTCCTAAGCACTGAGCTATTGCTTTGGTTCACCCTAATGGATTTAAGAAGAGATAATAATACCTCCATTTACACCTTACTTGAGTCCAGAACTAACTGAGACATTGGATATGGTTGATCAATATAGTTTCATTATTGCTGATGACTACTAGGTAGAAGATGCAGATGACATGCAAATTAATGACACATTTACTGGGACTATAAGATGTAGCTAATAGTGTTAGTCTGGGCTAGAGAACCTGAGATATATTATAAGACTGAGGAGGGTATTTTTCTTTAGGCATATTGAAGAACACTCAGATTTCTCTACAGACAGGGAAATCCCAGGAGAGCCCAGAAGCAAATAACAGCTATGGGGCTTGGATCTCTGCCCCAAATTCCCCCATGGGATACTCAGAGACCCTGGGAGGGCAAAAAAAATTGCTTCTTTTGTGAAAAACTCTCCACAAAAATCATGGAGAATAAGGAGCAAAGTTGCGGTTATATTCATAACCCTCCCCTGTCCAGAATCAGTTCCATTTTCTGAGTTTTGGCACGAGCAAGCATGAAACCAACAAAGCCCCACATCTAATCAAGTACATTGTCACTCTCTGCTCATTTGAGAATCAGGAAAGGAAGCCTCAAGAGCATTAGATCAGGAGCCAAACCAGTGAGATTTAGATTCTAAGTCTGTGTTGTACTAATGGAATGACCTTGACTGATTAAAATGTGGATACTAGTGTTACTAGTACTAGTGATACTAGTACTTAAGTTCCAAGGTTTAAATCTAACATGCTTGTATCAGGACTGGTACACAAATGATGTCAGACATGTACTTGTCTTTAGAAGCTGTGTTTCAGCTCAGTTCTTAAGGGATGAATGGATGCCAGTGGTTTTGTTCTTTCTTGTACACATTCAAAATAAAGAAGTCCCATGAGCCATGTCCTGTGGAGGAATATTTCTCAAAAATGTACTCATATATTATTAGCCCGATGGTCTTGATCAAAGTAGATCATAATTCACTAAGTCTAGGATTTCTGTTCCAAGATCCTTTCATATCAGAAATGCCTAATATTTTTACATCATCATATGACATCATTATCTCCAATTTTGTTGAACAGCATTCATGGGTATGCCTGAAACTTGTATGGCCCATAGGCTAAAGGTCCATATGTTTGTTAGTTCTAAAATTTCCCATATATTGACAATGTTGCTGACCAGATAATTTTATCTATCTATCTATCTATCTATCTATCTATCTATCTATCTATCTATCTAGTTAGTTGTTATTGTTTTTGTCTGTGGTGATATTTTATTTGTATGTTAATAAATAAAGGTTTGCCTAGAGACCAGGGGAAAAAGTCCAGCCATTTTAAGTAAACAAGAGGTCAGGCATCACAAGCTCTTAATCCCTTAGTAGGAAGGATCTCTGTGTGTTCAAGGTCACACTAGGTAACAAAGCCAAATGTGGTGACACACGCCTTTAATCCGAGTACCAACCATAGAGGTCTGGAGGTCTGTACAGACAGACAGAAAATGGCAGTGCTGTGTAGGAAGAGGAAGTAAGGTAGGTGGGGTAAGATAGCCAATGAGAGGGCAGAACAGCAAGGCAATAAAGACGTGGGTAGACTGGAAGTAACCGGCATTTGGAAGCTGCAGAGTTGGTGAGGTACGTTTGGCTGGTGGCTATTCCTATTTCCCTGATCTAAGGCTTTCACCCCCTATATTTGGCTCCGTGTTTTTATTTAATAAGACCTTTTAGAAATTCATCTACATATGTCTATGGCCATATGTGTCATGACACATGTATAGAGGTCAGAAGACATTATGAAGGGAGTCAGATCTCTCCTTCTGTCACCTGGGTCCCTCAGATAGTACTCAAGTCATCAGGCTTGATGGCAAGCATCTTTGCCCACACAGCTAACTTGCCATACCTGACCAGTAAATTAGATTTTGCATAGAATGGGCATAAGGGCTTGAGCCATGGATCTATAAATCCAATTGAGTGGTCTAAAAAGCAGGAATAAGTAATGCTTCCAGGTGCAGACACCTGGTTTGGCTACAGGGGCATATGTCTTCATGTCTTTAAGTGTTCTCTCAGTTACAACCTATGTAATGCATTTGGACCCTACTGCTTGTGATTTATATCTTGTAGCTCTCTCATCAGTTACTCTCTTAATTCTCACACCCAACTCCTTAATTAAGATGGAGACAGAATACATCCTTTGATCAATTCACAGCCCTGACAAAACCTAGTGCTTAGGGACAAGTCAAATCAATAAAGGCTTGCTTCAAGCATCGCTCCTCAAACTTCAGCATGCTCTGCAATCACTCAGCAGACTACTTCAACAGCTCACTGCAGGACTTTATCCCATAATGTTCTCATTCAGTGGGTCTCACCGGTGGCTAAGACTGTACAACATTCTAACAAGCATCGGTGTGAAGGTAGGCCTGCTGCTTGAGAGCCAGAGTTTGATAACCATCAGGTCAAAAGGAGGTCTGAGGGTCTGTGAATAGGAACTAACTATTTGGACAAGGGTGGCTGATCAAATTTACTACCATTAGGTTCAGAACTAGCACAAATGCAATACCTATGTAACCAAGGACTGAGGAAGTGTAGAGGTGGGCCAACTGGATTTCACCAAATCCAGGGCAGCTGAAGTGGGATGACAGAATACAAAGCTCCTCTTATTGTCCACAGGAAGGCCTTTAGGAGAGTAAAGGGAATGATTACCCATAAAACTCATACATGGTATGTTTGTCCAACCAAATGATGCCCTAGGAATTTAGTCCATTGTTTCAGTGGGAAATACTCACTCATGATAAACATGTGTGTATCAAACATCAGCATCATTTCTGCCTTCTCTAGAATCTTATCTGATCTCTGGAGGTGCCAGTAAACATTTCTCCCACAGAACACATGATTTGCATGACAATAGCAGTGTTTAGAATTTCATATTACCATTTATATGTCGCTACATCTAGAACTTTTCTGTAAAATAATGATCATACCTTTCTAAGTCTTCAGAATCTACCACAGTGTATTTATGTATTTTGAGACTTTACTAGAGGTGCATGTAATAATGGTTCTGAGTCCAATGAACCTTTGTTCATTTTACAGAGCAAGGGTTAAATATCTAATTATTTACAGGGGAAGGGAAGCTGCCATTGTGCCATTGGTAATACAGTATATTTCTTTTATCTGAAAAATAACATTTCTCTCCAGCACAATTATTTTACCATGTAAACATATTAAATCTAGGCATGATGAAAAATGAACATTTGTTTTTAACAAATTCCAGGTTAAAGTTTTCAAATGTTAATTCAAAGAGCAATGGCTTTAACATCTGTGTATATTTATGTGGTGAAATGTTGCTTACTAAAACATATTTGTAATTTCAGATCAATGGCTGAGACACTGTGATGTCATCTATGTTCCTGTAGAATGATAGCAGCTTAGAACTGCGACACACATTTGCTGCTTTACTTAAACAGAGAACTTGGAAGATCTTGGTTTTCACTCTCATACTGTAAACAAACACTCTCTTCTTGGTATAGTTAGCACCCATCTCCTTCACTTAGGTTCTATGTTAATGCATTCATTGGGGAAAATGGCTCCCCAAAAATGTCTAGAGTTATCCAGTGTGCCCACAAATGGTAAAGCTTTATGAGAGAGTAGATGTATTAGATACAAATTTTGAAGATGTGAGTTAGTGCACTGTTGGCCAAGACTTTAATGCTAATGGGTCAACAATATATATTAAATAGGGCATTTTAAATCAGAAATGAACATAAAATAAGGTTGTGTATTGATTGGTTGATGAAAATTTTGTAAACAGAGGCTCACACGAAGCTAACCTGTATTTCCCCTTGGAGTAATAGTTCAGTATTGGTGAATTCAGTGTTCAAGGTGACTTTAAGTAATGTAACTACTGAGATTAATGAAGATCAAGCACATAGAAGCCAGGTAAGTACATCATAGGAGCATGACAATTACATGTGGAAAAAGAAAATCTATCCTGAAGACTATATGCTGCCCTTCTTACAAAGCTAATAAACAATGGAAAGCAAATAGTGCCCTGCTGAAAATAGTTTTTAAAGCACCCACATAAAACAACAGAATGCAAGGCTGAGGTGACTTATCCCCTTGCATGGGTTTAGGGATCAAGAGCAAAGGAAAGCAAGTTGAGAGATGTAATGTCTTTGGTGATGAGCTCATGGGCATTTGTCATTTCCAGAATATCTGACTAGAATACATACATAAATAAAAGAAGTCATGCATGAAAGATGATGATGTATCATTCCTCAAGGACTATGATTAGATTATGTGGCATGCACATAAATGTATCTTCCTCCTACAAACACAGACACACAAACAAACACACATACACACACACACACACTCACACACTCACACACATAAATAATAGGTAAATAAATGTATCATTTGCATTGATGTCCATTAATGTCCATCCTTATGTTTCATACCCATGGATATAAAAGACAAATTAATGACACACATCACCATCATCTATTACTGCATAAAAGCTTTTTTTTTGTTCTTTGTTCTTTCTTTTTTCAGAGTCTTACAATGTGACCCAGGCTGACCTGTAATTCCATATCATATGTAACTCAATATGTTATCAAACTCTTTATGTTCCTGCCTCATCCTTCTGAGTGCTGAGATAGCAGGCATGCCTCAACATACCCAGTTTCCAGAACTTTCTCTCCAAGTTCCTGAGAGGGGGGTTGTTAACAAAGAATGTGTGCATGAGTATGTGTGTGTGTGTGTGTGTGTGTGTGTGTGTGTGTGTTTGTAGGGCTTACCTGCTGCAGGAAGGAATAGTGAGTTCTCATTCAATACCAGGACTGTATGATTCTCATCCTTCCTGACACTGGGACAATGTGTAGATATGTCCAGAGATGAAGGTGTTCCCAAGGAACAGAATGATACCTAGATGTTGTGATGAAGTCAGATAGACAGCTGGCCCAAGCATTCCAAACAAAGCAATGCTTCAGACAGACAGGAGACACCAAGGAGGAAAGACTAGATGGAGTGAGGTTTGAGGCTGAACTCCAGGACTGAAGCCCCTTGAAACACAAGGATTCTGTGTGAGTGGGAGGTACAAACCTGTTTTCATATTGAGGTCAATATAGAATGTGTAGAAACTTGACAAAAGAGGTTCTTGGCAGTTACCCATGATGACCAAACCTCATAGCATTATACAGACTGAGCAGGTTATACCTAAGAATATATATTCACACTTAACAACAGTTAATGAAAAAATTAGATGATGATTTTGAAAGAGAGCAAGGAGGCATATGTGGCAGAATTTGGAGAGAGAAAGGGGGAAAATGATATAATTTTATTATAATCTCAAAAATAAAAAAATAATTAAAAGAAGATAAAGAGAAAAATTTACAATTGGGTAGAAAACCTGTATTGAGAAGGCTGAGTAAAATCTAAATGTCATCATAAGAAATGAAATTACAAAAGAAAAACTTAACCTGCAAAATACATTAAATGCTACTAAGTGATTAAAAATACAAACCATGTAGGGAATTCATCTGCCAGGATTTGGGGAAAGGTAAGTGTTGAGAAGGCTATAAAGCACACCCTGTCACATGGTGAGTGACCAAGGGGCATCTTCATCAGAGGTTTGCCGTTGATATATGAATGCCATATCCCAGCAACCTGTTCCTTCCCAGGGCTAGATAATTTAAGGTGATTTGTATAATGCTCCTTGTTGTGGCATGCAAATGACATGGCTCCTCCTCTGCCTGCACCATAGCCAAATCAGGCTGGTGGTACTGAAACAAATGTCTGATCTTACTGTGGCATTTAATCACACATTGGGCTTGATTTACGAATGCTATTGTCTTTCTATCTTCTGTTAAGAAATTATTAGCAGGAAATAACTCGACCCGAATGCCACAACATGCTGGATCAATTTAAGACATAGTATAGATCACTGGGATTTCTCCTGTCAAATGGAACCATTAGACTGCATATTAAAAAAGTATATATTTCTATGTCAAGGGGTGATGCATTGGGCACCATTATGCAAAAGGCCACCAAAGAGACAAGGGGATCAGATACAGATGGAGAGTTCAGAGGAGAAGATAAATATGCCATTTAATATATAGCATGTACGACATAAGTATCTTGTTTTATTGAGGGGAGTCCATGTGCCTCTTTTTACTAGAAGTGGCCAGCCAGTCAGTTGTCATTCATGAGCTAGGTGACAGAGTCTACCTTTTTTTTTGTTCCTTACACAAATGCACTAAGACTAAAACAGGCTCAGCTCTATCAGCCACTCCTGTGACTGTCCTTACATCTTGATGCATACTGTTTGCACATCAATCTCTGCTGGTCTCAGCCCTTCATCCTTCCAGGGGACATTTCCACCAGTGCTTGTTTTCCTCTGTCCTGTCGAGCCTGTTTTGCTGTGTCATGCTGTGGTTTGCTATCCAATACCTGGACAGAGCAGCTGAGAAATTATAATCTTGGGATTGGATTGCAGTTCTGTGTGTGGTACCCTCTTTGCTGGCATACAGGTGAATCAAGAATGGTGGGTGGCATACCATAATATAACAGATTGGCCATCGGACTCCTACCCATGTGACTCTGATCCACTGGCAGGTAAGCAGGAAGTTGAGTCACACCAGGTAGCCTTAAGGCTTTACGAAGCCAGGCAGAAAGAGCAGGTGAAAACAGGACCCCATTCACTCTGTCACCAATGAGTCCGGCTCCAGGCCATCAACAAGTGAGCAAGATCTAATGAGATAGTGGGACAGAGACAGCAGCCTCTCTCTCAACTCTTATTCTATCCTTGTGCAACCTTGGACCAGATTCATAACACCTTGGCCAGCTGTTTTCTATTCTGCCTCCCACACAGCTGTATAGTAGAAACCAGTAATAATGACGGTAACAATTATCAGCATTTAATGATTTAATGAATGGCTTGGAGATGCCCTTGATAATTAGCAAAAAAGAGAAAAGAACAGAGAGGTTGAATGTAGTAAAGTAATTTTCACAAAAGCAAGATGAAAAAAAAAAAAAATAAAACCTACCACCAGTTGACTCCCATGAGTATTTTTTGTTCACTGCTTTGTAGGGCGGCCAGTCTGGGAACACTACAGGATAGATGCATAAGCTTTGTTGCACTTTTCAACATGTTTTTCATACTTCAGACATTGTGTTGCTGCTGTTGTTTTCTATGTTTTATTGTTTTCACAGTTCTAATTTACTTCCAGCTGGGTTATTCTCCTCTTTGCTATTTGCAGCCATAAAAAGATGCTCACTCTGTTTGCCTCCAAGTAATACCCTATTGTGACCCTATTGTGGGACATTTTGTCTATGCACATAAATCTTTGGTTATTGTCATTTAGGTTACTTTATCTTATATACTTAGTAAAAATCTAGAAGGCCTGCTTTGGGGCAGTGAGCTAAAGCTTGTCAAAATAAGATGCATGGAATGAGCATTCCAGTGCTGCTCATAGTGACTGCACCGGCTAGTATGAAGAGGATCTCTAAATGTCACAGATGGAGTTTGGAATCAAAGCTCTAGTCACAGCAACACCAGGCAGTGCCCAGGCCTTCATAGAACTTCCAGCTGAGAAGGAAGAGAAACAACCAACAAGGAAGCACACACGGCCATCAGAAGATTTCAAGTTTCACCGACAGTCAATCATACAGAGACACATTGTGCATAGGAGCGGGAATGTGCTGCCCAGAGCAGACAAAGGTACAAAGCATTCCAAGAACACTTAGAGAACTTTATCTAAGACACAGTCCTTCATAGGAAGGAATATGAAATGGGATGGAAAAGCTAATTTGTGACAAACATTCTTTGAGACACATAATACAGCGAGGCAATATTATGATTTGAATCATGGTCACAGAAAAGATGTTAAGCTTCTAAGTGTAAGCACCTTAGAATCTTGTCACACACACACACACACACACACACACACACACACACACACACCATGAATTTATGCAAATGCAAAGGCAGAGTCCAGGGGTGAGATATCTACCAACCAAGAGTTATTAAGCATGGCCAATAAACCGCTAGCAGATGAGAACAGGCATAGACTAGTTATTCCCTCACAGCCTTAGAGGGAACCAATTTCCTGACACCCTCATCTCACTCTTTCCAAAGGGAGAGACGTGCCTTTTCACTGCTTTGACATTATAGTTTGTCACACTTGGTGATAGTGCCTTATGAGACTATGTGGGCAGCCATGTCCCCAAGCCCTCCAGTCTGACAGATGCTGCTCCTGTACCTCAGAGCCTGGCTTGACCTCAGAACTATTTTTTAAAAAAAAATAGACCCCAGAAACAGAACCAGGTATGGTGACTTATACTTGAATTTCTAAAACTTGGGAAGTTCTGCTTAGAGAGACTTGAGTTAAAACTGTCAAAACTAGGGCAATTGGGTAGGAAGTCTTAACCACCCTTGAGCAACAATATATTTGAAATTGATAGATTCTGGGCAATGGAATACCTGTTCTGTCCAATGGAGTAATACTGCATGTAACAACTACATTACAGGGAAGGCCCCATTCTCAGGAGTGGTTAGCTGGCAAACACAAAGAAAACTTTATGATGTCTTTTATGTGCTGTTTTGTTTTGTGTAGTTGAATTTCTAAATGGTTTTATTAAATAAAAAACACAGAGCCAGAAATTTGGGTTTAAAGCCTTAGAGAGATCAGGGAAATACAGAAAACCACCAGCTAACCTCACCTCACCAACTCTGCAGTTTCCAAAGAGCTTGACTTCCTATCTACCCAGGCTTATATGCCTTGCTTTTCTGCCCTTTCATTGGCTCTTAGCCCAGCTACCTCACTTTCTCTTCCTACACAGCTCTGTCACTGTCTGTCTGTCTGTACAGACCTCCAGGCTTCTATGGTTGGTACTGGGATTAAAGGCATGTGTCACCACGCTTGGCTCTGTTCCCTAGTGTAGCCTTGAACACACAGAGTTCCTGCCTGCTAAGGGATTAAGGGCATGTGCTACCTGACTTTGTTTACTTAAAATGACTGGCCTTTTCCCTCTGATCTCCAGGCAAGCTTTATTTATTAAAGCACAAATAAAATATCACCACATTTCAGCACAAATAAAATATCACCACAGTTTTGTTTGTCTATTTTAGAGATAAAGAATGTGAAGTTGGGGGAGAGGATTTGCAAGGAGTTAGAAGGGGAAATATGATCAATAAATAATATATGAAAAATTTTAATTAAAAAATTCAAAAACCCATAAAAATTAATGCAATTTTAAAGTAAATAGGTATTTAAACAGTACCTAGTAAATGTCAGATATTTGCTGAATAGTTAAAACAAAAACAAATCTTCAAATGTGTTAGCTCAATGAGTTAAATAACTGTGTAGCCCTGGTTACCCTCAAACTCATAGCTTCTTCTGCTTCTGATTCCCAAGTGCTGAGATTACAGGTGTGAACTACTGGGCCTAGCTTAATGGGTTTGCTGTTGTTATTGTTGTTGTTGTTTTTATTGTTTTAAGACAAGGACTCTATGTAACCCAGGCTGCCCTCACACTCATGATCCTCCTGCCTCAGCCTCCTGAGTACCAGCATTACAAGCTACATGTTTGAAGGGTAAATATCACGTAAATCACATATACCTCTGTTTCCCATGTCTAAAGTTTTTTCAGTTTTTAGGTTTAGGACTTGCATTTTCAGAGAGGAATGCTACAAAAGTAAACTTGGGCCACTTCATTGTCAGGGTTCCTTATGAAGAAGTACATAACGTCAACTGACCTGTTCTATTTTGGGTAACTGGTACATTAACTCTTTGATTAAAGTGAAGATTTTCTCTACATAATAACTACTTTGGGGAAAGTGACACTTTAAGACCGCTTAAATTTTATTTTCCTCTAGAAATTTCTGAAGTTGTACTTAGTGTCTATTATTACTTTGTTTGGTTCCATTACTATTTTGGTGGTTGTTAACTGTTGTGCATTTGTACTTTTCTAGCTAGTATACTACTATGCTACCTCTCCAGTGTTTATCCTTTCATAAGGAAAACAAACTCCTGTATTGTTTTATGTAGTGGATTATAATTCATTAGTTTAATTATTTATTTTGAAAAATGTATATTTAAACTGACTTGGACAGGTCTTCTTCAAACAGCTTCTGTCTGGCTCCTTTGTATTCTTTACACATCCTCTTTAGTGTTTGAGCACTTTTGGTTTTTAAGCACAACAAATGATTATAGTTTATTCTGGTTACTTCTGCCTATCTCTGGCACTTAACTCGAACACTTTCTCTGAGCAACTCTGTCTTCTTTGAATAAACAATTCAGTGTAGGAACCAAGATCTAGGAAATAATCAAGTTCAACCGCTTCATCATTCCGTTTCTCAAATTTACAGTATTCACCATTACTTGGCACAAGGTAACATGACCATCTCTTTCAAACTTTCTTGAGACTCCAGGTACATTTTCTTCTGTATTGCTATCTCTTAGTTAGGGTTTCTATTGTTGTGAAGAGACACCGTGACCATAGCAACTCCTATAAAGGAAAACATTTAACTGGGGCTGGCTTATAATTTCAGTGTTTTTTTCCATTTTCATCATGCTGAGACATGGTGGTATGCAGGCAGACATGGTGCTGGAGAAGAAGCTGAGAGTTCTATATCTTGATCCCACAGGCAACAGAAAGTAAACTGGCAAAATTTGACCATAAGTGACCTCAAAAGCCCACTCCAATGGTGACACACTTCCTCCAATAAGGCAGTACCTACTCCAACAAAGCCACACCTCATAATGATGCCACTCCCTATGAGCTTAAGGGGGCCAATTACATTCAAACTGCCACACACTACATATGATTTATGTTCTGAAAAATGCAGGCATATCTGAGACAGGTAGATTATCTTTTCTTCTCTGCATCAATTATCACTGTTACTATTACTATCAATACTAATATTGCCATGTGATCTTTGTCAATATCTTTGTCAGTCATATCTATTCTTTATCGTTCTTTATCATCTTGTGGACCTTGACTTTGATTGAACAACTGAGAGAAGAGACTCATTCTTCTTAAACAGTGTAGAGTTCTTTGCCTGTAAATTACAGGTCTTTTATGTTAAAAAAAATATTCAATACTGCAACCTTTGGAGAAAATGGGATAACTTTATTCTGTTTCATAAGCACAATGATTCAAAGTAGAGTGTCCACTTTCTGCCTCCAGTTTCATACTCTGAGGAAAGGCAGAGATCTTTTTCCCTTTTTATGTCATAAATGATAATAAGTCATCATTTTTTAAAGAAAAGATGAAAGGGGAAAATTGGGAATTAGTATTAAAACAAGATGTTAATACAGTGTTTGAATTAAATACTTACAGTGTAAGTATTTAAGATTTCTCTTAATAAAGAAAGCATGGAAAAAATGTGATTCAATATGTCGTAATGGCAACAGAGCAGCAGCTCAGAGCATTTATACTCAATGATCAAAAACTGAAAGTTTTTTCTCTGACATCACTAAATGGGACAAAAATGCTTACTCTCACTACTTCTAGTCAACACAGTATTAGAAATCCCAACCAAAGCAATCAGGCAAGAAATAGAAATAAATAGAGACATTGTTAAACTTTCATTGTTGTCAGATGATGTAGTATTTCATGAAGAAAACCCTTAAGAGTTATTAAAAGCCTATTAGAATACACAAAGTCAATAACTATACAGAATATAGAATCAGAATGGTAAAATGCTATGTAGTAAGAGACAAAACAGAAAAGAAAGCAACTTCCCCCAAAAAGTACCAAGGAAATCAAACAGGAATAAGTATAACTTAATAAATGCAAAATTCATGCATTGTAAAACATAACTTATTGATGAAATTAAAGACACAAAAATGAAAAGATAGTGCTCATAGATAGAATTAATAGTATTAAAGTATTTATGCTATTTAAAATAAGGGACAGCTTCAATGCAATTCTTATCAAAATCTTTATGACATTAAAAACAACTCTAATACCTGAAGGAAGCCTGAGCAAAAAGAACAGTGTTGGATGCTTCATGTGGTATGATTTCAAAGTATCTCACAAAGCTCCAATAATCAAAGCAGCATAATGATGTTGCAAAAACAACAACAACAACAAAAAACCACAACTACATACACCTATTGACCAATGAAGAGAATAGAGACACAAATCCAAGCATGTTTATTCAACTGATGCATGACAAGGTGTCAAGAATACCTAAAGTGCAAAATGACAGTCTCTTCAATAATTATTGTTGACAACTGGATACTCACAAGTGGAAGGATCAAATTGGGACTATCTCACTATATAAAATTAAGTTCAGAATGGCTTCAAGTTGTCAAAGTAATTTGTGATAATACAAAACTACTCAAGTTCACACAAGGAAGAAGGTTTGGATGTGAGTTTAGAAAATTATTATTTTTTGGCTATGAATCCAAAAATCACAGGTAATAGTAGCAAAAAAATATTGACAAGTAGATTACATCAACCAGGAGTGGTTAGGCAGAGCAAAGGGAACAACAGAGGATATGAAGAAATATTATTGAGTCCCATATTTTAGCAGAGTGAATATCTTAACACATGTAAGGAATTGAAGGGCAAGAAAACAACTCAGTTTTATAAGAAGAGATACAAACTTAAAATATGTTTTTAAGACATGAAAATGACCAGCAACACTGAGAAAGAAGATGGTGTGGGGGAGAAGGATAAAGAAAGAGGAGAAAGAGGAGGAAGAGAAGGAGGAGGAGGATGATGATGATGATGATGATGATGATGTTGATGATGATGAGGAGGAGGAGGCCCTGAAGGATGGGGAATGAAGGGAGAGAGCAGGCAAATAGCTGGAGAGGGAGAAAGTGAAAGCACTGGTTCTAATGGTCACCAGACTTGGAAAACAGGGGTAATATTATTCACTCACCTGGTAGATGATTTAGGTTCGGTTCATCATAGTTCTAAAATGAGAAAAAATGAATTGTTTTCTTACAAGAATGTTCTCAAGATTAAGCCTTTAAATGGGAAACAATCTTGTAAATGTTAGTAATTGGTAAATTCCAAGTATAAATGAAAGATAGTAACTTCACCTTTGAACTCTCAATATCAGCAGACTTTAGTGTTAACAACAAGCTTAAGAATTCCAGAAGTACACCTGTCTGTCTCCTCCTTCCACTTCACTTTCTCCCTGTGTTCTTGGGTGTGTTACCAGCTTTATTCACAGCTTTCTGTTTTTCTTCTCCTTCCTAGTTGCCTTCAGAGACACAATGTGTGTCTGGGGGGTGGGGAGGTGTCATAGCACACTGTGAGCAAATGTTCTGATGCTAGCTTCTATTAAACCCATCTCTTAATCTTCTAGTCTCCCCTTATCCACATGAAATCTTTCCAGTTTTGAACTAGCCCCAACTCAATCATAATTATCTTGCTTTGCTTTCCCATGAAATTTATTACTTCTTTTAGAAAATATTAATGATTTACACTTAAGAATCTCATTTCTTCCTGGGGTGATGTTACAGCTTCAGGATGAAATGTACACCATAGGTTCATGAGTCAGAACATTTGGTATCCCACTCCTGATACTATTTTGAATGTTTGCAGAACCCTTAGGACATGAGATATAGCTGGAAGAAGTAGGTTGCTGGTGATAAGGAGGGCTTACAATTATGGCCCAGTGCTGATGTTGTCTAGACTCAGCTTCCTGACTCCCAAAACCATGTAATCAGCTAACTTAGGCTTCCTCTGCCCAGCAGCAAGCCTGTTCCTGTCTCCATGCCTTTTCTATCATGACTGAGGATAACTTCTAAAACTGTGAGCCAAAACTAAATCCTTCCTTACATTGCTTCTTTCAAGTATATGTCATAGTGATGGAAAGAGTAACTGGAGAACATCACCATCAATTGAATTCAGCATTTTTTTTCTTGGACTTGTTACTTGATACCATTACTGATTCTAAATTAAAATTTACCTTTATTATACTCTTTGTTGTTTTGAAAATTATAATAAAATACATTTAACACAAATTTGTCCTATTTTAAGTATAACAGTCCAATGTTTTTAAATTGACAATGACAGTAGCTGTGTAGGTAGAGTGATGGCCCAATACTACACTAAAGAACTGGGTCCAATTCCTCAGGACTTTCTGGTTTGCTGGTGCAGGCGTTTTACTCCTCAGCTAGATAAGGCCCTGTTCTCATATTCACCGCCACAGCAGAAAAGCTAGACCTCTGCTATTTCTTCTAGCTTTTTGGTTGTTTTTCATTTTTCATTAATTTAATTAACTTATTTTAATATATTTTTAATTGAAATAGAATTATACTATTTTCCTCCTTCCTTTCCCCTCCTATGTGCCATCCCAGCAACCCTCTTTGTTCTTCCCTGCAACTTTCAAGTTGATAGTCTCGTGTTCCTTGATTATTATTGCTACATACACACACACATGTATGTGTTACATATACAAACACACACACACACATATACATACAACATGCTGAGTTATTGTCCATTTTTGTTGTCTGTGTATATATAGATTCAAGGTTGACTATTCTAGGTTGGCCAGCAATAAGGGGGTTCATACCTGGAGAGGATAATTTTCTTTCTACCTTCAGTCATTAGTGACCTGTAGTTATTTGTCTAGGAGTAGGACCCCTTTCCACATTAAGCCTTTAGAGTCAAATGGAAAAATACCATAATGGTCATAATGGATAGGCCAATGAATTGTCAGTCATTTAAATAGAAAATATGTCAAAAGTTTCCTTTAATGGACAAGAAAATAAGCTACTCTCCAACACATGAATTTACTTGATATCTAGAAGTGACTAATATTTAGAACTTTTTCTTCTTAAAAAAAACCTGGAATTCTATACTCATTAGACAATAACTCTATGATCTCAATGTCCCTGTGATGAATGAAAAGTAGAGACAGGAGAATGCCAAGAAGCTCATGGGCCAGCTAATCTGGCATACACAACAGAAAACAAAGAGAGATTCTATCTCAAACAAGGTGAAAGGCAAGGACCAATAACCAAAGTTGTCCTCTGATGTCTACAGGTTTACCATGTCTGTGTGTCCATTTTAACACAAAACATTCACATATATCACACATACACACAAATACACATCATATATACACACAAAAATAATTTTCAGAATGATAAGAAGTAAAGACATCAAGGACTATGCTAACCAAATACTGCAATGGGAGCAATAACAGCTTGGCGGAGAATTAATAGTATACAATGGAACATTTTTATGAATCCTGGGAAATGGCAGAGTATGCTTCTAGGAAATAAGTGGCATAACAACATGCCTTTCTCTTCCCATTCAACATCATATAACATTTCATTATTCACGCACAACACTTCCTTGCCCATTCATCTGTTGAAGGGCAAGGATAATTGGATAAATCTAGATACTAAGTGATAAGTGTTATATGACCTTATGTATATGTAAAATCTTAAAAGTTAGACACAGGGGCACAGAACATAAGGAAGATTACTAGAGACTGTGGGTGGGGTTGTGTGTGGAGAGAATGGATTCCAAAGGAGAATCTGAACAACCCATCTATTCCATTCATGAGATGCAGAAGGACCAACTAATGACCGTGTAAGCAACAACTAGCACAGTAGTGGATTTGTACAGCTCCTCTTAATTGCATGAGATACCCCATCTCCTCAAAGGCATGATGTGGACTGGGTAGCAAACCAAAACACACAGAACAAAAACTTCAATGAGAATAAGTAAAATTCCCAGCAGAGGTGCTAAGTGGAGTTTAGTGTAGATCCAAGTGTATATATGAACACAAAAGAACCAAGAGATATACTTTCATCCTAAACTGTAGAATTCAAGGCAGAACAACAACACAAAGTTGTCTAAATGCTGGTGGCCTGTGCAAGTCACGGCTGTCTATGTACTTAAACAGATCACCATCATAGGCTGCCATTATGCTATTAAAGGTGCAGTTACAAGAGAGAAAAAGAGAAGCTGAAGAGTGTACGCTGACTGGAGAGCTAGAGCAGAAGGATAGAAGGCTGGTCCAACAGGCTCAATAGATTGACCTCTGAAGATGTGCCACATAGATCCACCTCATCCCATTTCCCTTACTTTCTCCTAGGCAGTGCTGGTGAGCTTCCTGGCCTTCAATATTTTCAGTACCGAGAGCCCAGCTTTTTCCTAACATCCCCTTGAACACTTTAAATACTTTTAGTACCCCTTTAGTCATAATAAAAAGAGCATTTCCACAGGGCAGTGTCATGAGGCCTAATTAGTACCTGTAGAGAACTCTGTGCTCTTCAAAAGAGAAGTACAACAAGAGATTGATTTAACCTGAGAACCAAAACTGGATAAAGAGACTGCTCGATTTCCTTAGAGGCACAGTCATCCAACACACTGGAAGGAAATGGAGGTCTCTCTCCCCAGGGATGCTGCCCAAGGTCAGGATTTCATAGACTCAATGTTTTCCTAGTGGGATAGTGAAATAGAACAGCTTTTCATTTCAGCAGCTTGGAAGACAGCCTGATGCTGTGAAAGGATGGATACATGGGAATCAAATACTAATCCAAGGTGTTCTTCCTCTACCTACCAGAGCAAAATAAATCAGTCATTTGCAGCACTGGGTGCAATTTATTCATCTATAAATTAAATAGATGGAACTAAAAGGCATCTAAAGTCCTTTTTGACTCCAACACATTTATCATTGCAATTCCTGATTTTACCTTGAGCAGGTCTTGTGAAGGCTGTCACAATCTCTGTGAGGTCATATGAGCATCAGCCTGGTTCTGTCTGGAAAATGTTATTTCCTTGGAGTCATCCATCACCTCTGGATCATGCAGTCTTTGTGCTTCCTCTTTTGCATAGATCTCTGAGCCCTGAGGAGGAATTTGATAAAGACATTCCATTTAGGACTGGGTACTCCCAAGTCCCTTACTCTCTGCACATTGTCTGTTTGTGGGATTGTGTTCATTTCCATCTACTGCAAGAAGAACCTCTGATGAGGGTTGAGAAAGACACTGATTTATGGGTTTATAGTGTGTCATTAGAAGTTGTTTTATTGCTATGTTGTTTTAGTATAATAATTATAGTGTGTTCAGGAACCATTAGCCAAACACAAAAAGAATCCATGTTTTTATTTTGTTTTATGTTTCTTTTTGTTTGGGTTGGGTTAGGCTTTTTCTTTAAGAGAAAGATATAAAGAATATAAATTTAGGTAAGTAGAAGGGGGCATTTGGGAGGAGTTGAGGAAAAGAATATGACTCAAATATATTGTTTGAAAAGTTAAAAAAAAAGAAATTCCTGATTGCATATTAGTTAAACCCAGCTTGATCCATGTCTGCTGAGTAGGTTATAAGTGGCAGGTATTGTGGTAACTTGTAGATCAATTCTGTGTTTTTGCATACATTCAAAACCATAGCCTCTATAGGAGATAATGCTTACATTCTGGGAATATGTTCATAACACAGAGTCCCCATCACTGAAGCCCAGTCTTTGGTCCCATGAACTGAATTTGCATTGCTAGGCAGTAATAAATCCAGAGCTTTTTGTGAAGAGGTAGCATCTATACTGGTTTTGGGGGAAAGATGAATGAATTTCTGCTGGTAGACAAAGAAGGTTAAGGTGAGGTTTCTTTAAGGAAGAAATTCTGATAAGAAAGTCAGGAATGTACAAAAGTGTAGGCATCAGTGAAGATGTGCTAGGTATGTGAACATGGCAGAAATGATACAAATACACTTTGATGTGATGATGTGTTTCCCTATATAGACATAATTTTATTTTGTCCACCCAGCCCAAACAGTTGTGATGATTTCTCAGCAGTCAAGATTCTTTTGAAATCTGTGTCTCTCAAATCCATACAGTATGACTGACGAAATGCACAGTTGAGCTCATGCCAGGCAAGCTCAACCTTGCTTTATGTTTTCTGACCCATTTATGAAAAAGAACACAGGAATCCCTCCAAGGCAGATTAACTTACGTTGGTGAGTTAGCTTCCAGGGGAATTCAGTGTCTCCACCTGGCTGTGTCCCAAATATGTTACAGAGAAGTACAAATAAGGAGACTGAAGAAGTCAGCCAAGTCCTCTCAGCCCTCTCTAAAATGATCCCTGTCACCAGAGACAATTAATACTATGCACAGCACAATACTGTTCTAGGAATAGGAGCCAGCATCATTTAGGGAGATTTGCAGATCATAGGATTTTGTAACCTGAGTTTATGGTTGGCACCAGTTTGAGAGTGAAAATTAATTGGTGGTAAGGACTTGTGGAGGGTACAAATGAAGCTTTCAGAAGGTTCACACAATATTTTGAGAGGAAGATGATACTTATCATTATGTTATTCTTGGGAAACTGGATCTTCCATTTCTATTTGGAGTGGATCAAGATTATTTGACTCTATGGAATCGTTATGGACTATGAGTGTGTGTGTGTGTGTGTGTGTGTGTGTGTGTGTGTGTGCGCGCGCGCGTGCACATACACACACATGTGGGCGCGCACCTGCATCTGTGTCTGTAAGTTTATAGATTTTCTCTTCTTTTCCACACCATGCACTGCAGGTACTGAGTAAATGTCAAACTATCATATCCAGGCAACCTTTTCCGACTGAACTAATGGACCCTAAGATGAATTTACTCAGAGTCCTTTGCTTTTTGTAAATCCAGAGCTCAGTCACACCTGACATTCTTCATGCATTTTAAGAAAAGCAAAGTCACATTGCAAACAAAGACTGATGTACCTTGGGAATGAAAGAATATTTAAAGTGAAAATATGATCATCACCTGGTAGTCAACTATTTTTTCAATTGGTGTCAGACCTGCACTCTTCTGTGCAAGTTCTTTCCTGAGCTTGGGAAAGGAGATGACTCTGTTTTTCATAATTGATGTGAAATGGAAATGGAAGCGTAGGAGCAGTTTCCTGATATGTTCCAGTGTGTTCCTCATAATTTGGACATTAGTGGGCTTAATGTTGCTGGCCACATTTTCATTGTATGGTCTTGACTGTTGTTTTCTTTGTAGAAAAGTACCGTGTGTGTGTGTGTGTGTGTGTGTGTGTGTGTGTGTGTGTGTGTACACATATATATCTAGTATTTTCTATATGTATGTATACATGTACAAAATTTTGTTTTCTACACTGAAATAAAACAGAATTTTGCAAAAGAGATTAATTCATTAACAAGCCAGCTCCCTGAACCCTTGGTATTCTGATTAAGAAAGGCTAAGCACACTGTTTGTTGAGCTCATTCCTTGTGTTTTTACTAGAAC
This sequence comes from Peromyscus eremicus, assembly GCF_949786415.1. Lineage (NCBI taxonomy): Eukaryota > Metazoa > Chordata > Mammalia > Rodentia > Cricetidae > Peromyscus > Peromyscus eremicus. Next base: position 44,730,326 of record NC_081426.1, on the reverse strand, counting down.
TTAAGTTTGAAGCTTCTCCAGGACAGGCAAGTTCTGAGTTCTGTGCAGCTCTGGAGACTAAGTGAGGATTTCGTCAATATTCAAAGGAGGAGCACTCACATGCAGAGAAGAGAAGGAGGAGCACTCACATGCAGAGAAGAGAAGGATGGGCACTCACATGCAGAGAAGGGGAGGAGGGGCACTCACATGCAGAGAAGAGAAGGATGGGCACTCACATGCAGAGAAGAGAAGGGTGGGCACTCACATGCAGAGAAGAGAAGGATGGGCACTCACATGCAGAGAAGAGAAGGATGGGCACTCACATGCAGAGAAGAGAAGGATGGGCACTCACATGCAGAGAAGGGGAGGAGGGGCACTCACATGCAGAAAAGAGAAGGATGGGCACTCACATGCAGAGAAGAGAAGGATGGGCACTCACATGCAGAGAAGGGGAGGAGGGGCACTCACATGCAGAGAAGAGAAGGATGGGCACTCACATGCAGAGAAGAGAAGGATGGGCACTCACATGCAGAGAAGAGAAGGATGGGCACTCACATGCAGAGAAGGGGAGGAGGGGCACTCACATGCAGAGAAGGGGAGGAGGGGCACTCACATGCAGAGAAGGGGAGGAGGGAGAGTTTTCAACAGAATAAATATTTCCTGCAGCATGTGTACCCATATTGCAAGTCTAGATCATCACATTGAAAAGTAAAATAAAAACACAGAACACATGTTTGTCTGGGATACAAGGACAAAACACAGGGGCCCTGCTTTCTTAGAGAATCTACACACATGGTTTTCCCCAGACCCCTAAACACCTCTGCAGTAAAATTCCTAGTGGTCAGAAGAGGACATGGTGCAATTCAGCTTTAAAAGGCAACTTGAACCTAGCCACTAATCTGAGCCTTTCTGATCTTCGGGAAGGACAGACTGCCACCTAAGGAGTCACCACCTTGTAGTTGTTTCTGTCAGCACTTGATTTTCCTTGGAGTTCTACCAACCCTGGAGTATGACCTTGCTCAGGAAGGAAATCCGACCTCATTACAATGCAAGCTTAGCATTTTGCAGACACATTACAAAATCAGCCAAAACCCCTCGTCAGGAACTTTTCCCCCGTCTATTTCCCCCCACAGGAATGAAAGACAAGCCAGGGGGCTACAGAGAAACAAACTGGTGAGAACAGCTGCAGAAGGGGCTCAGGCATCTGTGTAATGATATGTTTAGTCACTAAACACAACTATTCTATCCTAAGATAGTCTAAAAACCCAATACACGTGTTTATGGAAAGTCTTCTTATTCTCAGTCTGAGGAAAGTGCCTGGTGAAATGTTCAGTTGGATTAAACCTAATTATTGACATCTGGAATTTGCTAATGTTAATATTAACCAAAACATTTGACTAAATGAAAGTGATATGGGATAAAAGTTTATTCTGAACACTTACTGTGATGTCAACATAGGCAACTACACATTTTAATGGAAAATCTGCTAGCTTAAAAAAAATCGGGTAGATAGATCTTAATAGCCACAATCCATGCTGGTTTATCAACTTACTTTAATCTTAAATGGTATACTGTTTTCTCTAATTTTATATATACACATACAGGGTATCCTTGCTGCAGAGAAATCCATATTATCATCATTCAGTTATGCCGAGCAGGATATGGCTCATGTTTTGACTTCTATGCATATTCATATATTCTGGAAGATAACAGCACTAGAAAGGGCAAAAAATATAAAAGCACCTACAATATGGTCTTTGCCACCTGATTCTCTTTGAAGTTCCAACCACACACTTTTGTTTGCTTTTGTTTTTTGTTTTTAAAAAACATGGACTAAATGCAAATATTTTGTCAACTATATTTTCATTAAAGAGTACAACTATTACATTTTGAAAATGTAAAATTTGTCATAGGTATCAGTGTAAGATGAGGCATACTTGCACACACTTGCTTTGTGGTAAACATCATTGGTGTCTCTGATAGAATGAGGAATTCGAGGAGGTTATGTAGATTGGGGAATTCCAAAGCACCAGCCAGCCTTGAGCTAGACTTAAGAACAACACTTTACCAGAGCATTCTAACCCAATTAAACAGCTGTCCCTAAGGCATCCTGCTCCAGCAGTAATTGAAGCCAATGACAAATGTGTTGCTCTCATGAAGGGCATAGTGTTAAAAAGCTAAACATTCTTCAGTTATTACTTTTTTTTTCATTCTTTGAAAAGAAAATGTTTGAAGAAGTGGTTAAAGAAAGTGTGGGGTTATGTCAAAGGGCATAAAAACAGCAAAGAGCCCCTAAGGACTAAGACAGAATAAGTTGAACAACAGAATAAATTCTATAAATCGATTATAAATCAAATCATGAAATAAACACCCATGTATCACAATGATATATGCAATTTAAAAATAAAAAATGGACAATAGACAAAACTTTCTTATAGAAAGATGTAAATGATCTCTAAGTTTTTAGTGGGAATAAGACATAAGACATATCTACTTGCTTCCAGAAAATAAAGCATATGAATTGAAAAAAGGAATTCTCCAGTCACTGATCCTGAAATTCAGAATGGTTAATATTAGCATGATAGCATACAGAAATTAGGTACTGTCTGGCATAAGGGAATGAAGATAGTATTGTGATATAGTCTTTCAAACCCCATAACCCTATTTTATTTATAAGAAATACATTGAAAAACCCACATTTGGGGAATTATCAAAACTTTGTTGACAGTATAATAAAAAAATATGTATAGGCCTTCAGATGAAATTCTTTAGCTGTTAATACCTCTAAAATATTTTCCAGTGTTAATACTATACATAATCTCTATAATTTATTTTCGAAATTCCTGTCTCATGAAAATATGGATACCCACTTTATGTTATATAGATATCATTGTAATTTTGAATGACATGCTTGAGAAGAGGTAATGTTGCCTGCAAAGACAGTTGTGCAAAGAAGAGGTTTTGGTGGTCAAAGTGCTGAGAATGAGGGACTATTGAGAACTCAACTCTAAATGGGACATTTACGTCATAACCTCATCCTCAAGACTCAGTGGAAAAGGAGCCATAAAGAATATAAGAGCTGGAGGGTGAGAAGAAATGTTACGATATGCTATCTTCTGGATATGGCATAGCTGTTGAACTAATGAACTCAGTGCAGCCATGGTGACCTACACAAAAGCTGCACCAGATCATGTCAACAAGATCAGTCAATAGTTCATTGTTCAACACATTTGGACTCACTGAATAAACATAAAAGAAGAAGAAGATGTGGGACATGAAGAAGAGGAGGAGATTATTAGAGGTACTCAAAACAGTGGGAAGGGGGAAGTTGGGAGTGAGTATGATCTAGATATGTTGTTTATATGGATAAAATCATCAAAGAATAAACAAAATATATTCTATTTTTTAAAATTTGAGAATATATTTTGAAGATGAAATTAGAAGAATGGTAGAAACATTAGACAAAGAATGTAAAGAAAATCTTTACAATTAAATATCTTTTCTTGTAGTGATGGGGATGGGGTCTATGTCCTTGTACATGTTAGGATATCTGAACTATATTCCCAATAGACAATGAAAGAAATTCTGATATCAAGGATTTTCCATGGGTTTGCACATCTGGAAATGGGAGGTTGGTATAACTACCAACTGTCATTGGGAAGATTTGAAGGGAAGGGCTATTCTGAGAAAGGGATCATGGTTTAGATTGGGATGTGTTACCTTAAAGTACCAGGCTTAAGATATACATGGAAGCCAAAGATTCAACATGTTAAGTGTATCTTAGATGAGTTGTCTAAGGTAAAAATGTAAATTGGAGAGTCATTAGCATATGAATGAAATAAAATGATAACAGTAAGTAAATGAATAGTGAAAGAAAACAGGATCATTCTCTGGGGCCCTTCAATATTCAGAGACAAAGTAGATGGGGCATGCAGAAGTACAGTGGAAAAGAAAGAAATCAAAATGAGAGTTCATTGGTCATAGCACAGGCAAAGGAAGAGAGCCTTGGAGGACAGCATGGGATACAGAAAGAAATGAGAGCACAGATAGATTGAGGTGAGAATTCACACAGTAGACTATTAAATAGAAGACAGTCGCAAAAGGGAAAAACTCTGGAAATGTGCACAGTGAATCCTTGCAGGGATTTTGTTTTGTTAAAAAGAACAGAACATGTACAGATATAACTGAAAGATGGAGAAAGAACCCATCGGTGGGGATTGGAAGGAAGAATATTCTACACTTCCACAAAGATGCAAACATCTCTCATCTTTGACAGCCTGATTGAAAACAAGACATGCAGGACCATTAGGGGAGTAAGGCTTTGCCTCCAAAATGGAGAGTATTACTAGACAAAACACTTATGTGCTCTTGTCTCAAAATTTCTAAGGAAGGCTTGACTTCTCATGAAGCCACAGCAATTATAGCTATCTGCATGAGACCCACCCTACATTGGGCCTGTTAGCATTCTATCATGGATAGGGAGGGGCTCATTCAGCCTTACATTTCACTAAAGAGCTATTGGTAGATCATGTGTTCCCCAGGGAAGGTGAGGCATTTTCCTCATTAGAATAGCCACTCTATGTTGGCGTTGGCCAAACTTCATGCTGATGCAAGCAACCCTAATTAAACTCAGTGACTCTCACCTACAAAGGGCATCGAAGTAATAGTGGACTACTTCAAAAGATGAATGGTTCAATAAGAGAAAGAAAAATAAAGAAGTCATGGAGATGAATCTGATAAAAATCTATTGTATACATACATGAAATAGTGAGAAAAAACAAAAAGAGCTCAAAGGCTTAAATTGTTTTCATGTGAACAAACCAGGCTTGTCAACACTCCATCATGGCCAAGGGAGGGGCTCAAGAGGCCCAGTCCCTTGCTGATGAACTGTTGGCAGTTAATGGCTGCTGGAAGAGGGGAGACTGAATTATTTATTTTTTATTTTTTTTAAGTTGTGCTGCTTTTGGTAAGCTTTCAGTAAATAACCTCACATTCATGTTCATGTATGCAAGCAACCATAAATAAAATGAGTGGGTCATAAATATAAAGGGGGAGGCAGGAGTCATGAACGTAAAAAGGAAACTTGTTGAGAAGATGTAAGGGAGAAGTAGAGGGGGTAGCAGGGAGCAAAGGAGGCTAATGAGTGGTAAATATGACCCAAACATATCATATACCTGCATGAAATTGTCAAAGGACAAATACAAACATTAAAAATCTAAATGTAATGTAATTGCATTTAACACTCTACAACAGAGATGAGACAGAGGAAGAATTTTTAGCATTGACAGGCAAAAAATTCACAAAATTTCAGTAACTGTAACAAAAGATCTATGAAGCTCAACAGGCCCCAAGTGAAAATGATTAAAATGTAAAAATAGAAGCTTCTGGAAAATTATTCCCAGAGCACAATGTGAATTGCTCAAAACCAAAGGTAAAGAGAAAATTACAGGTAGGTCATATGAGGGTGGACACACATAAGCTCCCATGGCCAAGAGGATATAAAGGAGGGATGATAAGTAGGCAGAATGTTGTATTTGGTTAAAGCTTTTGGTCAGAAAAATAGGGCCAGAAGCAATATCTAAAAAAAATGTAATACAATTTTAGCTAATAAAAACACATAGTATAATTTTAGTGCTTTTAACAATATACCATTCTAGTAGAAAATACAAACAGAGACTATGTTTAAATTCCTGACAAGAAAAATTTTAAGGAAAAGAGGCTTACTTTGTCAAGTAATTTGAGGAGATGATGTCCATCAAAGTAGGGAAGGTTTGTGGTATGAGCACGGGCAGCTGGTCAAACTGCAGAATCGGGGGGCAGAGAGTAGGTAAGTGGAGCTGGGCTCTAAAAGCTTAGGGACCTCCCCCAGTTATCTATTTCTGCTAGCAAGGCTTCATCTTCTAAGGTTCCATGACCTAACAAAACAGGATCACCACCTGGAGAACATGTGTTCAAAGATATGATCCTGTGGGGGATGTTTCACAATCTAACCACTATAGTCCCCCTCTAGCACAGTGGGCTCACAACCATCTCACAATGAAAACTGCATTCATCCCAACTTCTTGAGGGATTCAACAGCTTAGGTTATACATATGAAAGAAATAGTGTGGTATTTGTCATTCTGATCTTGTTTATTGCACTTAACATCATGATTTCTAATTATATATATATATATATATATATATATATATATATATTAAAAAACACAAGATTTTGTTCTTGTTTATGGATAAATATTCTTTTTGTGAATTGTCCTGGCTTTGTTTTCTGTTTGTGTGAGAAAGAAATAACTTGTCAAAAGCAAAGTAACATTAAGGGATAAAGTGCTTATATAGTGTACATTTAGATTACAGTTCATTATCACTAGGAAGTCAAGAAAGTGTTAATTGAAGCAGTTACCCACATCCACAGTCAAGAGTAGAGAATGAATGCATATATACTTGTGCTCAGCTCACCTCTTCCTAATTTATATAATCCAGAACCCCAAACAAAAGAGTGATGCCACAATGGATGTGTCTTCCCTTTTATGTATTTTTATATAGTTCAGGATCTCAAACATGGAATTGGTGCTGGTCAAAACAGATATATATTCACACTTCAATTAGCAAAATCAAGACAGTCCCCAACATTTTGGCCCACAGATGCACCCAGTCTAGACAATCTTTCTTTGAGACTTTCTTCCTAAATGATTATATCAAGGTGGCAGTTAAATGTAACTGTCACATATGTGCCTTACACTTTTTGATACATTTCCATTGATAAGCATATAGACTAATTCTGTAAGTTTATTAATGAGAACAGTGCTAAACATGGGCATGTAGGTGTGTCTACTTTATACAGACTGTGATTTCTCTGGATTATAAACAAGAAAGATAGAGCTAGATCAATAGCAGTGATTCAGTTTTCTGAGGAACATTTCTACTGTAATACACAGTAACTGTACTAATTTATATCACCAGCAACAGTGTATAAAGATTCTATTCCTTTTCCCTACATCTTTACTAGCATATTTTTGTATATTTTTTATGGTGATAGCCTTTCTGACTGGGATAAAATGGGATCTTGTACAATTTTGATCTCCATTTTCTCCACAATTAAGTATGATCAACATACTTTCAGGTATTTATTAGCTTTTGTATCTCTTCTTTTAAAAACAACAGTTGATTAATTTGTCTAATTATTAACCATATTACTGCTATTTTGGTATTTTGATGTTGTGAGTTCTTCATATAGTCTGGATACTAATCCTCTATCAGATGACTAGCAGGCAAATTGTTTATGCTATGTGTTCATGCTTCCCTAACACAGTTAATTACTTGCTGAGCTATGCAAAAGTTATTTAATTTGATGTAGTCCCATTTGTTAATTCTCACTATTATTTTCTGAATTGTCAGAGTCCTATTCATAAAGTCATTGACATTGCTTTGCTTTTAAAGTGTTTCCTTTAGTAGTTTCAGTTCATACATTAAGGTGTTTGGTCCATTTACAGTTAATTTTGGTACACAGTAAGGGACAAGCATCAAGTTTTAATATTCTATATACAGACATCTAGTTTCCCTAGAACTATTTATAAAGCTGTTCTCTCTCTCTCTCTCTCTCTCTCTCTCACACTGTGTGTGTGTTTGTGTGTGTCAGTACTATGTTGTTTTAGTTCCTATAGCTATGTAGCTATGCAGCATAATTTTAAATGTCCTGTATATAAGTGTATGAGCATTCAAAATCTTTGACTAGTGTCTTCTTCAATTTCCTTCTCCAGTGTCTTATAGTTTTCTTTGTAAATGTGTTTCATCTCCTGTATTTTTATTTTGAGGCTAATGTGAGTGGGATTATTTTCCTGATTTCTTCCTAGTGTGTTCATTATTGGTAAATGCCACAGAACTCTTAAGTCACAGGAGAAATGAAATAATTATTTTCCTCATTATTTTGGCATTATGAGAATATTTTAATTATAATCAAATTCATATATAATATTTACAGTGACTTTCATTTAAAGACTATATGCTTACTGTTTTAAAAGTTGTATTTTGTCTTTAAAAACCTAGAAAACAATAATTGGAGATGATGTTTCTATACAGGGATTATCCAATTTATTAAAAAATTGAGAAATTATTGAAATGCCAGACTTTACTATTATATTAAACTGTTACTTGCCAGGTCACTGCTACTTTATAGAATGGGATGGAGTGAGGATAAAATGAAATTAATCATCAAGAATGGCATGTTAGAACTACTTTGAAATATATATATATATATATATATATATATATATATATATATATATCCCATAAATAAGAATTTAAGGACTTTTAAAAGTTGTCAATAGTCAAAGTACATACACTTAACAAAAACTTTTTTTCTAGTGATAACTATAGTGGTATGATGTCTGAATAAAGGCATAGTGTGACTGGTGAGTGTGTGTATAAGTGATACTTGAACCAAATATCTGAATGAATTAATACTTGGCAGTTTGGGATCCTGATTTTCCCAGATACCATAGATTAGCAAACAAAAAGATGAGTGACAGATATGGGATATCTCTTGATAGATGATTGTCATGGGGAGACCACACCCCCAAAACAATAGAGGATATTGCCATTGTTCTTGGTTACCTATCAAAACTAGCTGGTAAAATCCTAATGCTGAAGACATCATGCACTTCATTATAAGACATGGAAAATTCAAGTTGGTACGTATCTGGAAGTTTCTTTGCTACTGTCCAGTTTTCATGATGTCAGAGGCTACAAGGAGAAAAAAGCATCAACAGTCTTACTCAGAATCAACAAATCTTACTCCAGCAAGATTTGTTCATTTGTGCAATAAAAATATGCATGTCATGGTGGGTAAACCAGAAACTTAGCCAAATGCAAAAGACTGGGGAAGACATACACCCTAGGATAGAACCTACTATTAATTTTCTAAATGGTAATAGTATCAAAATGCCTTCTATACTCATCTTCATATTCATAGAATAGTGAATCTCTCAGCCTCTCAGCCTTCGTTAACAAAGGTTCTTTTGTAGTGGAAAGTGGCTACTACAGAGATTCACAGTTCATCAAAGAGCAGAGAGTAAGTGATAGTGAAGTACTTATCCCTTATTCCAGCATCTGCATTGTTCTCCTACCCAAAGGCCATTAAGTAAGTAAGTACCATTAAGGAAGAGGAGTAAGAAAGTGTAATACTGGGGAAGGACTGCTGTGAAACAGTGTCTTCTGGACATGAAAGAGCTATTGCACCCATGAACTTACTGTAGTTGTGGCTACCTACACAAGACCTGCATGAGATCAAGCCAGTCAAAATTCCAGTGGGGAGGGATTCTTGAGGCCCCACCATTAGTCAAGGAGCTATTGCAAGTTGGCAGCTGTTGTGGAACGGGGATTGTGTTTTCCTCAGGGAAGTCATCAGGGTGTTTTGGAGACTAAATGGCCTGCTTTGCTTTTTGAAAAGTTTTTTTTCATGGTGGTTGTGGGAGAAAAAATAGTGTGTGTATGGGAAACATAGGAGCTGATGAGAAATATATCCAACTGAAAAGGTGTCAGAGGAGGAAATAAAACAAACAAGCCTGTAGGTTGAATCGATATCAGTGGTAAAGAATGGCAAGATGTTAGAAGTGATCTCTAGGCTTCTCATTCACTAAAGGATGAAAGAAATGTTCTGTAGCCCTGCGGTCCATAGGCTACGAAAGCAATACTCTGCATCAATTATGCATTTTTACATGAGGCCATTATTGTCAGTGTCTTCCTGTGTGCCAAGCATGGTCTTAGGATTCTCAGCTGGCAATGCTAGATGAAATAGGACTATCACCCCACTGAATTTCATATTAAACTCTCTCTAGCTCCAGAAAGTCGTGCATAGAGCCGGGGCATTGCCCCCAAGAGGTAAAGCACTTGCTATGCAAGCATAAGGAACCAAGGTAGAACCCCCAGAACCCATGTAAAACCAGATGCAGCAGTAGCACCCTTCTGTGATGCCAGCACTCCTATAGAGAGCTGCAATAGAATCCTTAGCTAGCCTGGCATATGCAGTAGTGAACAAGAGACTCTGCCTCAAACAAGATAGAGGGTGAGGATCTGCATCCAAGCTGTTGCCTCCCATGTTTATACTCTCTCCCTCCCTATCCTTCAATACAGGCATTTCAGTAAACAAACTGGGGATATAGCTCAATTGTAGAGCACTTGCCTAGCATGTATAAAGCTCTGAGTTTGATTCCCAGCACCACAAAACCAAACCAAACCAAACCAAACAAAATCTGTAAATAGCAACAGTCCCTTTTTACCCCATATGCCTTCTTCCTGCCTCCACTTGTACCTAACGTCTAATCACAATCCTCCTTTTTATTTCTGACAGTCATGTAACATGCCACATGAAAATTTTGTAAATCTGATTTTAAACATCTAATTTATTTTTTATTTATACGTGTTTTGTCTGAATGTATTATCAGTGCACCAAATGCTTTCAATGCCTCCGGAGTCCAGATGAGGGAACACATCCTTAGGGACAGGGGATACAGACAGTTGTGAGCTGCCCTTTGTGCTGGGAATATAACCTAGGTCCTTTAAAAGAACATTCAAGTGCTCTGAACTCCTGAGCTATCTCTCCAGCTTACCATGTAAATCTTTCAAATAATTTGGCAGGAGTTCCAGATTCTTCCCAAGTTCAGGAGGACACAAGGGGATACTGAACTTTTTCTTGTACACTCACATAGTGGAGGACCCCAACTTTCCATTGCTGTTCAGTTTGAATGGAGCAGAACAAGACTGTACTGCTTGGCAGTGTTTGATATTGCTACAGCTATTGCTATTAAAACAGCTACACTTAACTCCACTGAAACTGTGCTCTCAGTTAATATGTATTGCCCTGTCTCAAGCTTCATAAATTGAAGACATAAATTCAAAGAAGTAGTGGCACGTGTGTATTTTGTTATGTGAAAATGTTCGTCAAATGCATGTGTAAGTGTGTTGTTAGTCAGGTATGAATGCTTCAGTGTGTGGGCTTGTGTGTGATCCTTAATGAAAATATATGGCTATTCTGTGGCTTTAATTGTGAATGGGTTCTGTTTGGGTGTGTATGTGCACTTATGAATGTGGTATATGTATGTATACACATGCTTATCTATTCTGGAAGAAAGGTTTTACTTCTGAGTAGGTCTTCCCTATCTTTTTTTTGCAGTAACACAGTTTTATCCACTTCCAGTCACGTGCAAATTTTCCTACAGAAGATATTCTTTAGTTTTCTACCATTATAATATTACCTTTATTACAATGCTAATAAGTCAGTGACATTTTTTCTTGTTTTTAAAGTGACACATGTTAATTTTTTCACAATTTTCATTTTTTTACTGTAATATCAATTCTTACTCATTGATCCATCCCTATAGAGTTGGTGTGGGCTTTGTGTTAAATCACCATCTGTGGGTTAAACCATTTTATTCTTTTCGTTAGTTGCAAATAATTAAACCAGCCAATGTGGATCTAGTATGTGCAGAGTAAATTCTTGTATTGCAGTTATAAGTTGGTGGGCTCTTATATTTATTTATATTATCATTCAAGTGAGATATGAAACTTCAAAAACTTCTAAAACTCTTGATATACTGCTTGGGAAACAGTGCCTTGAATTTTGCTTCCTTATAGAAGAATATTAGCATCTCACAGCAGGGGATTTCTGTCTGGAAGTCCCACCATTCAATAACCATTCTCAAATCCATCAGAATTCTAGAAAGGGACACAGATTGTCATTAAAGTTTTGCCCATACCAAGGCTACTACTATCACTATAATGCAGTCTGGAAAATACTCTATACAGATGTAACAGCCACAATTAATTTCTGGATTGCATTCAGTTGCAAGGGAAAGTCTCCTTCCATTTGTTCATTCACACTCTGTGTCCAGCAGCATATGCAGTCTAGGCCTTGTGCTTGGCACCGGGAACACAGAGGCAGATGAAATGCAATTTCCACTCAGAGAAAGCAGACACCTGGCCAGGTACAAAAAGTCCATGCTCCAAATTCAGACTCAGTGTCCAGGGCAGACTTTCCTTGTTAAGATGACCTGTGAGCTAGACTCTGAGAGGGAAGCAAGAGTGAATTAAAGAAGGGAGAGGGGTATTTCCAGCAGTAGAAATAGCCTGTGCCAAGGGAACTGGGAGAAGTTGAGTTTGTCTGGATCACAGTGGAAGAGAATGGCGGTGCATGCTAAGCACGGGTCATGTCATGAAGTGCCAAAATTCAACAGTTTGGACTTTAGCACTGAATGCTGTGGAAAGCCTGTGCTGGGTACCAAGTAGAGCAGCAGGGTATTTCATAAGATCTTCAACTCTGAATAGGAAGAAGGTAGGAAAGCTAGACAACGGATGTCTAATATTAGGAAGACTAGTAAGGAGGATGGAACAGAAATAAGATGTACTCTACTGGAGAACAATAAGGCCGTGGAAAAAAATAATGAGAGTGGGAGTATGTAAAGAGTCTTTTTTGTTTGTTTAAATTTGCTGAAGAAATTGAATCTTCAAAAACTACTAAAAATGAGGACCTGGCTTCTGGTTTTGACATTAATGGATGAGGAGTAATTGAATATTTAATATATGCCACATATTAGGATGAGTGTTTGATCTTTATTATTTCACTTAATCTTCTTTATATTCCTTTAAGGATGATGCTATTCTATCTTTTATTTTTAACTTGAAGATCATGATGACTCATAGTAATTCCACAACTTGCCAAGTCTGAGTCTCGTTCAGTGAGCTAGAAAACATGAGAGGAACAATGCTCATTTGGCGAGTGCAAGAACACTTTAATTTTGGACAAGTTGACTTTGAGTCATGCATTAAGAGAGACAGAAAGCCTCACAGCTCCAGGAAGACTATTCCTGCAGCCCATGACCATGGCACCCTGGAGTATTATCATGCTGTGGATTGCCATAGGGTATGTTTAGTATATAATTCTACATAGACATCTGAAACTCAGTAGACAGCAGTAGGCCATATATTTATACTTAGGGTGTCAAGCTGTAGTCCAGAAGAGACAGAGGGCGCTCAATAAATATTGTCTGACTGCATTTCAAGTTGATGAAAACTGAAACTAGTAGCACAAGTTCATTCAGGCATCATATGCATGGGACAGGATTCTATTAAGCAAATATTTAGAGACCAAGGGATAGGATGAAAAGCCCTGAAGGAGACTGAAAACTCTGCTGGGACAATGAGATAAAAGCCAGAAGACTATGCTTCGGCAATCAAAAGGAAGGCACATTCAAGGACAGTTTGTTCACTTGTGTCAACTACTGCCCAAAGTCAGGAAAACAAAGTCTGAAAGACAAGGATAAGAATGGCTTGTGAGTATGAAGAGTAGTATGAAGGAGGGCTCTGGAGAGTCTGCTACTGGGACTTGGTAGAATTCTGTATCATTCATTTGAGTTGTACGTGAATCTAGAAAGCCTTGCTATGTGGAAGATGTTTTTGTAGAACCAGGGCCTCTGTTGATCTACCATAGTACATACTTATCAGAAACAATCTCCTTTGAGTTTGAGATTGTAGTTTGTGAGTAAGTATATGGTTTCAAATTTGACAATGTCTCCATTTCTGAAAAGAAAACACAGAATCATGAGATGTGAAAATACCAGCAATGTTACTAACTTGATCTCAATGACTTCAAAAGCAAGAAAGATCAGAATTACATTCTAAGTGTGAAATAGACTGAAGCCATTGTCTCTGTATCATACTGGGTTAATAGGTCCAAATGTTCTCTTTAGACATTGTTCAAGGAAAACTCTGTCTCTCTAGAACCCTGAAATATTTGACCACTTTATGAAAATGATAAACATATCTAGACCACAGGATAAAGGGAAGATACAGACTTTTGAAAAACACACATAGCACAATCCAACCTTTGTCTCATAGACTTTTGGAACAATAGCAGAAATTCCTTCCTAGCTTTTGTTAAATGCCTTATTATATACTAACCGTTCAAGAAAAAGTCAGGTGATAAGAATTTCTGAAAATAACCCCCTTTGTTGAAGCCCAAGATGGTAATACAATGGCTTTGAAGAGACACGGAGGAGTGGTCTTCCAGTACCTGTGGTACCATCCACCCCAAACCAGTACTGAAAATTTGAATTAAGAAACCATTGTGCCTAGTCCACTCTAAGGAAAAACAACATAGATAAGTAAAGAAGGCCAATGAGAGAAGAAACATTCTTGGCTTAGGTTCCACATTGAGCTGTCCAAAGTAAATCTAGCCACTAGAGCAATTATCTGTGATCCAGTCGCTACAGATCAAAACTTCAACTCACCCCTGTCTGATTGTGAGCATAATAAAATGGATGCTCAGTGCTACTCAAATTTGAAAGGGTTTGTTATGAAGCATAGGTAAGCGCAATATTTTAGACAGAAACTTTGGTCTGACTTCATGATTGAGAGCCTTTCAAAATCAGAATTGTTAGTCAAGGAGACAACACAGTGAAATCCAGTTATTCAGAACTCTTGGGGAATATGTTGTTCAGGATGATGGAATGATGGCAACTCAAAGGATGGAGGTGATCAATCTTAAATGCTAGTAATATTATAATTTAACTGTTTTATATAAATTGTTGTAAAGTCACACATATACTAAAACTATATATACATATATTTATAGCACATTAAACATGTATTGTGTGCTGTTAAGTATTGGGTGGGAGTCTTGCACTGACATACATAGCCCTTGTTCCCCACAGAATCTGTAGAATAGTAAGAAAGTGAGATATGAGATACAAAGTTGCAAAGATGTTAAATTATTGAGCTATTTTCCCAACCCATGTCTAACTACAAAATTTATGGTTAGACATTTGATAAGGACAAAGTTGAAGTAGGACAGCTGAGACCAATGGCCTTCTGTCATGTTGGCCAATGCCCTCTGTCATCCTTTCAAATACCTCCCCTGATAAAGAGGTGCAATGAAAAATTATTTATTTGTGTAAGTCTACAACTTTAAAAATAAGAATGAGCCACACTGAAGGAATGAATTTTGCTTGTGTTTCTGCATGGTCATAGCTATGATTTAATCAGCAAGTTCAGGTGCAGTGAATGGCTTGCAGTCATTTCAGATGGCATCAGTGATAATAATGATTCCTTAACTTCTCTGGTGCCTCTCATCAGAGGATTGCAAAGGTTTTTTACCAGCATTAATTAAGGCTTACAGGATTTCAATGAGGTCATGAAGCAGTTTAATTACTGTAATATATTGAAAATTTTAAACAAAGCAGACACAACTTGAGCTTCCATTTCAAAGCATTGTCTTTTGGTCTTGGTGGCATGGGCCCAAGAGCTTGAGAATCACTTTCGTATTTCTTCATTTGTTTCCCAAGTTTTTAGAAAATCTTGACACTATAATATATTCCTTTATATACTGAGAGACACAAGGACTGTGGCATTGTATGCCTCCTAGGAATTAATTGATTCACCCATAAGCACTTCACACACAGCCAGTCCTGGACACCTTGCTACATTATTCAAGACTACAGCGAATATAATGTATGTCTTCAAGGACCTCACAATTAAGGCAAGTCTATACAAATAAAACAGAAATTCCACAGTGTGACTGGTGCTGTGACAGAGAGCTTCAGAGTGTTATTTAGGTATGTGTATGTGTATCCCACATTAAAATACAATAGGCAACTTCACAACAATGTTTACACTATGTTTTAAGCACTCTTCTAAGACACCACTGTGTTAGCTTATTAATTTTCACAATAATAGTGATATGTAGGTGATGTTACTGTTATAATCTCATAATCAAGCAATGAGTCATAGAAACTTGTAATAACTTGCCTGCATTCTGCTGGCAAGTATGTGATCCAGGTAGGATTTGGCCCCAGGCATTTTGCACAGTTTATTTGCTCTTACCAACAATGCTTTAGTATGGCCATGGGTGGGATAGAAGGGTATCCTAAAGGAAGGATGGGTAGAAAGAAGTCAAAAGCTAGTGTTCTGGACCTACGCAGTGTCTTCCGTACCTACACAGCATCTTGTCAGCTGGGTTTTGGTGGTAGGAAAACGCAGTTGAAATGTTAATAAGAAAGGACCTCTGCTGTGCCTCTAGTCAGCACTAACATCTGGGCCATACTTTTGAAACTGTTATCAGTTCCTTCCAGCCTCTCTAATGGTATGCTTGGCTCATGGTTGCCTACTCCACTGAGACCAGGTTGATTCTTCCTCAGCATCCCTGTTGGACTCACTGAGGAACAGGATATGCATGGTTACACATGAGCAGTGCATAGTCATAGTCTTGGAAAATTAGAAAAAATCTTCCCCAAGATGCTGGCCTCCTATAATTACTCCTGCTCTACTCTTCAATGATTAACAACAATTCTGTTCTCATGGCCAAACCTTGGGCCTCCTCCATCATGATCAACTTCAATTTTGTCTTTTTAGATGTAGGATCTTACTAGGCTTTGAATCAGAAATGAAGCTCATAGAGTCATGTTTTGAAGACTCAATCCACATGTTGGGAACTATTTTGAAAGTCATGAAGGCTGAAGCTTAGATGTAAGAAATAGGCAACTAAGTGCAGGCATTTTAGTGTTATGCTCACCATGGTTTGGCCTTTTCCCTCTGCTTCCTGGTTCACCCTGTTGTGAATAGATGGTCCTTCCCACTCCTGTTTCCATTCAAGGAGCCCCTCTATTGCATCTTCAATGCTATGGTGGATTGCCATATTCTGAGACTATAGCCTAAATAAATCTGTCCTCCTAAAGTTGTCTTCTATTTAGAAATTTTGTGACATCAACATGAAAAGTGGTTAATACAACTTTAGTCTTCTGAAACCATGATTTCTTTATGAAGAATCCCATTTTCATGGTCCTTGCAACTTACTTACCACTTAGGTATTCTTGAATAACATTGACTGTGTGAACAGAGTATATTTTACTCATCCATCTGGATGAAACTCAATATCTTCCTGATTGATCTACAGGATAACCAGTTCCATGTGGCAATGTCATGTCCGGTGACTTAAGTCCTCAACACCAAAACATATAGAGTGTTTTTATAAATATTAAGAGGCAATAAGCATTTTTCTATATTTTTTATGATGAAATACATTGTCATGGAGCTATGTTTGAGTATAGCATATTTGAAGCAGGTTTTAACAATTAAAAGTTATGTGTTGGATGTGTAAGAGAAAATAGTGAGATGTATTCACTCAATAAATGTTTATTGTCTGCTATATAAGTAGGTGTTGTATGAATGTGGAAGAATTTACAGCATAATATGCAGAGAGAAGAAAGGGGTTATGAGAAACTTTTAAGTAAGCCATTTGGACATATAATCAAGTCATTCCCCTCAGTGACACACTGGACATAGCAGAAGGTCCATAACTATATGAGGTTCAGTATTGGAGATGATGAGTTCATGGTAATATAGTGGTAAAGAGAATGGACTCCAGAGCCAAAATGCTCAATTTTAATCCTGGAGACATCATTATCGGCACATGACCTTGAGATAATTGTTTCTCTGTACCTCAGGTTCTTTATATTAAGTATGTCATTAAATAACTGTGATGGTTAATTTCATGTGTTGGTTTGGCTGGAGTACAATGCCCAGATATCTGGTCAAATATTTTTCTGGCTATTTCTATGAGAATATTTTAGATGATAATAACATTTATATTAATGGATTTTGAGGAAATGACCCTGCCCTCCATAATTAAAGTGAGTCTAATTCAACAAGTTGAAGACTGGAAGAGACCTTCTCTGAAAATGAGAGGATTCAGTAGAAGCTGACATTCAAACAACACCAAAAGCCCTTTGAATATTCACCCTTTGGCTTGAACATCACCATCTACTGTTCTTCAAGGTTTGATATACTGCCTCATCCTACAGACTTTGGATTTTTTAGGCTGTATAATCTTGCAAGGAAATCCTTAAAATAAGCCCATTTTAAGGTGTGTATATGCACTCACACATACATATCAGTATAGTACTTTGATTCTATTTTCTACTACATTGGGAGATGTGTGTGTGTGTGTGTGTGTGTGTGTGTGTGTGTGTGTGTGTATAGCAGCCATCTACTGTCTACCATGCATTTGCACACCGAAAGGCAATGTGAACTTCAAGAAGGTAAAGTAAGTTAGAGATAAAGTTTTGGCATCATTAGCACATAGATGATAAATGATGCAATTGGAGCAGATTGGATTATCTAGAGAGAGAAAAGATGCTTTGTGAGAAAGGCTCAGAGCAAAATCTTAAAGCTCATAATTTAGAAATGGACAACACCTTTAAAGGATAAAGCAGAAAGTGGTAAACAGGAGGAGAGAGTTTCATTAAAATACTACGAATTCCATATATAATTAGGGAGATTAAAGTCACCATGTAACATTAGCTTAGACTATATTTGGAAAGAACCTCTGTCCAAGTTTTTTGGACATGATCTATGCTGGGTTACATACTTCCCCCAAAACAATGATTAAGTAGTTGTTATAACCATTTAAGGTTCAACCAATGAAGTCAACATTTCGTTTGAGATAGCTCAATTGAGTGAAAAGAAATGACCTCAAATGTACATAAAAGGTGTTGTTATCATCTTTTAAAAAAATTCACATTCCTATATAAGATACAAAAATGAACAACATAATGCAGAATGTTCCTATATAACGTAAATGCTGGTTTTCTTGTGAAGTTCAAATAGAATCTTTATCCTTATGTCAGTTGTTTGGGTGGAACTTTCTGGAAGAGTGTCATGAAAACATCACTAATGAAGGGATTGGTGCCTTCTTACATAGCCTTCTATATCATTGCCAGTGAAGGAGTAGTGAGAAAGAGTACCATCTATGAAAACAAGAGTTATTTTCAGATAATAGATCTCTTTATCTCTTGATCATGGGGGACCCAACTGGCAGGACTGTGAGCAAAAATCTCTGCTTTGTATAAGTCACAAACAGTAAGGCTTTTTATTGCAGCAGTATTGGTGAGCTAAGTAAGGCAGGCCATGACAGCCATTTTGTTTTCAAAATGGAAGTAAGACTAAAGGGAAAGCAAGGCTTCTAAATATAAGGTATGAAATAACTTGTTTACTCTTTAAGACATTTTACAATTTTGCAGAGTCTTATCCTGTAACTTTGAACCCTAAGTATCCCAAATGAGATAGAGAAATCAAAACTAAACTGTGGCTGTTGTAAGTGAAACTAGGCACATATCAATTTTAAAGTAATTTTTAAATTAACCACCTCCTGCACCTATACCTTCTACTCATGCAGACTCTCCCTTCAGCTCAACTACATGACCCCTTTCTGCATATACAGATAGATATGAGGAGGCAAGCATGGAAAAATAATATCGGGGAATGTAGAATTTCAAACAATAAGAGAAAATAAGGGAAGGGTTAGGAGTCAGGGAGATGAGAATGAAACCCAAACTGCATGCAACAGAAAGCACAGAAGACCAAAGGAGGTATGTACTGGGGACAGCACTGTGCATTACTACCTTTGTGGTGCTCTGAAGGCATATTGGAGCCAGAGAAAAGATGGAAGAGGCTCTTGGTTCTTGAAGTCCAATAGCATGATGCTGTCATCATCAGCCTTGACAAGGACCTCAGAGCAGATGGCATGAACAAGTGCCCAAGAGACTTCACAGTCAATCAGGAAGCCAGCAAACAGCTTAGGGGTCGAGCTTGCTCTTGCAATTTGCTCTTGAGAGAGATCAATGGTTGTCTAAACCTTCTCACAACCCTTCCAGGGACAGATCCCTTACCAACTCAGGGACTGTTGAATGTCCTTCATGTCATAAAGGTCTCACACTTCTCATATTACAGCACTGAGGAGCAAGCTTCCCACACATGATACCTTGGGGAACATCTTTAACCATTCCCAAATTGTAGTATAATAGGATGGGGAGCTGGGGGAAATGATGTTCATATATTCATTTATATATTTTTTTCAGGAGAAATAAGATTTCGCTTATGCTGTATTTTAGTTTGTTTTCTGTTGCTGTGATAAACACCATGACCAAAAGTAACCTGAGGGAGAAAGGGTTTATTTGGCTTGCAGGTTACAGTCCCTCATGCAGGAAACTCAAGGCAGGAACTCCAGGCCACAATCTGGAGGCAGGAACTTAAGTAAAGACTATAGAAAATTGCTGCTTACTGGCTTTCTTTCCCTGGGGTTCTCAGCTTGCTGTTTTATACAGCCCAAGTCCACCTGCCAAGAGATAATACAGCCCATAGTGACTGGGCCCTTTTACATCAATTAGAAATTAAGAAAATACGCCCATAGACATGAGTACAGGCCAGTCTGGTGGAGCCAGTTCCTCAACAGAGGTTCCCTTTTCACAGGTGTGTTGCATTCACAAACATGTTAAGCAATCATGGTCCTTTTTTATGAAATCTTCAATAAATTATACATTAATTAATATCTGATGATTTGGGAGATGGGGGGCGAGGGTTCTGGGTATTTCTAGTTAAAGCCAGTAACACACTAAAATTCCTTCAGAGCTGAAACAAGCCACATGGGTTAGAATTATATAAAAACTACCAAGTCAGGCTTTGGTCCTTAGACTTTACACTTTGGAAATCAAGTAAGTACAAAAGTTAATTATGTCCATGATAAGATCGCAAACATCCAATGGAGAGAAGTTGAAATAAGGAAGGGGAAGTGAGGACCTGCAGAGAATTAATAGAGACAACTGATAAGTTGTTTGGTGCAGAAGCACAGAATTGAAAGGCCACAAAAAGAGATCTGCAGACAGCAGAGAATATTTTCTTTTTGTTGTTATGGACTTCTAATGTGGACTAATTTTAGCTTTTCTGAAAACAGAGCAGAGGTTGTTCTTGGAGATAAATGATTTTAAAGGAAGAAGGATAAATTGATTCAGCTGAGAGAGAAGATGACTTCAAGCGATAATGAATTCTTTGAGAATGTGAATCACAGGATAGAGAGAAATTCATGGTACAAGTGAAGAGGTTTTGCCTTAAAAGCAGAGACTGATGGACGGCAGGGTGTGTACCGATGAAAGTGAAGGATTGATAGCCTTGACAGTCGAGGGACAAGGTGGCTCTCGGCAGTGTGAAATATATTCGTCAGCTAAGAGAGAGCTGATGGAAGATGCAGAGTTTTGAGGAAATAGAGGAAAGAAAAAAAAAAGTTATTATTGAATAGTAAAAGAGAATGTCTAGGGAAATACTATCTGTGTTAAGTACCCATTAGACATTTATTGTCATATTTTTGAATGTGACCAAGCAGGTAAACATGTTCAGTTTTACAAGTCAATAAAATTAAAAGTTGGGTTGTTGGTTTGGTGTAAACAGAATTGGATTTAAAGTAACAGATTACCATTTAGGTTTGGAGAAACCTATGCACAACCACTTAAACTAATCTCCAGTGAGGCACATATTTAATTCCCTTTTCTTATCTTGTTGGTCTAAGAGAAAATATGGAAAGGATGGAGAGATTTTACAGGCATCTACCTGAAGTACTTAAAATGTTGAATTTGTTGTCATTCAAAGACAGATGAACAAGAGAGTTTCTTTTAAAGAGGGTTCCAGACTTCTCTGAAAACAGACTTGTAATGTGTCAACATCTTGTCCTTTTGGCTTTGAGAAAACACCCTCCACAAAGACTACAACCAAAGGAAGTGGCTCCTACCCACAAGTAAAGAACTTGGAGAACTCCCCTCACTAGTCAGATGAATCTAAGTTAGAAGACCACTTGATTACAGACTTGTGGTACCCTGAACATTAACTTCTTACTGACAGACACTATAAGATAATAAATGAGAAATTTTAAGCCATTAAATTCATAGAACCTAATTACACAGCACTGAAAACTGTAACTCATGAATGATGAAAATAGTTCATATGAACAAGAAAGCTAGAAGTGTTTTTATAAACATGATTATGATGATGCTAGACTTTGAGAATGAAGCTGTCATAAGACAGTTTAAGCATAAGACTGGGAAGAAGGCAATGGTCATGATAGATATCATAAGGCCAAGATGTGGTGATATTTTATTTGTATTCTAACAAATAAAGCTTGCCTAGGGATCAGAGGAAAAAGCCAGCCACTATGGTAAGCATAGAGGTCTGGCAGTGGTTGCACATGCCTTTAATCCTAGCATTCGGGAGGCAGAGATTCATCTGGATCTCTCTGAGTTCAAGGCCACACTGAGAACAGAGGCAGGTGTGGTGGCACACACCTTTAATCCCGGCACTAGTTAACCATAGAGGTCTGGGGGTCTGTACAGACAGACAGGAAGTGATAGAGCTGGGCAGAAACAGGAAGTGATGTAGCAGGGAGGAGAGAGGAAGTAAGTTGGCAGGGAACAGAAAGGTATATAAGGCATGAGTATACAGGAAGTAGCTCTCTTGAACTGAGAATTTCCTAGTGGTAAGAAATTGTGGCTGGCTTATTCTATTCCTCTGATCTTTCAGCTTTCACCCTGCTATCTGCCTCCAAGTTTTTTATTAAAAAGACTTCACAAATTCATGTTACACCAAGAGGTTGAAGAAATCACTGATTCTAGATGAATGCTAGAGTTGGAGTTCAAAGAAAATTAACTAGAAGGAAAGGTAATTTTGAAGTGGGGAGATGATGAAGGAAGAAAGGAGAAATAGAATTTAGTCATTGATACAAATATCAGTTTATATCTAAGTGTTCTGAAAGAAGAAATTTGGGGAATTAAGGACTTAGAAGACATGAGAGGCTAACATACTGGTCTAATCTGATCTGGATCATATGAAAAATTTTCAAACAAAGGGCCAGAATGGAGCTAGGAAAAATGCAGCCATCCACACATGAAGCAAGGTTTGAACCAGATCAATGGTGCAGGAGAATGTGGAGGATTATGTCTGATAATATGTGCTTTAAAGAAACTAAGAAATTTGAAGGAAAGAAAAACAGGTTGGGAAGAAGCAAAAGGGAATTAAGAGGGATAATACTTCCTTTAAGAGTCATACATATGGGTTGGGGAGATGACTCAGTAGATAAAAGTGTTTGCTGATCAAGGCTGAGGACATGAGCTCTAAACATCAATATTCCTGCAAAAATGTGAGTGTGACTATGTATGTCTATAATCCCGGTACTGTGGGAGCCAAAGACAGGAAGATCACTTGGTAGTATTGTTGTCAACCTAGCTCCATATTTAATGAAACCCAGTCTCAAAGAAATAATTCATAGAGCCAAAGAGCAGGGACTCCTCTTTTCTTCCTGTATGTATACATGGATGTGTGAATATGTCACACACATATACACCAAAATACTCATACACACACAAGAAGGGAGGAAGGAAAAAGAGGGAGAGATTTCGTGAGAGAAAAAGAAAAAAATCATGATATATACGTGGAGTTGGGAGATAAGTATGGTGAAGATAAATGTGAGAATCCATCACAGAAAGAACAGGTAGAGAGCATGCTGGGAAGATTTTGAGATAAGATGGGAGAATTCTGTTGGTGGTGGATTATTGTCTGAGGCAACACTGAAAAGGGCCCTAGAAATGACCATAGATTTAGGAACAAAGAAGAGGATAAGAATGAGATTCTGGCTAAGAGACTTTGGAGGTAGATGAGACAAAATGGAAAATGGTGCATGATGGGACTCTGAGATCATCAATCCCAGAAAGCTCCATGGTCTTTTCAATGTGACCTGCAGAGAGCACTAACTACCCTGGGCTTGAGCAGAAGTGATCTGGAGAACAGAGATTTTGGCTCTGATACCCCTTTACTGTAAGGTAACTACTAGGTGATGATGGCAGGAAGCAACTAATCCCATTCTGTTAATAATTTCATGTAAATTATGGTGGCAGGACTAATGTATTCTACATTTTATTGTAGCTGTATATTCTCAGTCTTTTCCTGAGAACAGCAGTAGTCATTTCCCTATAATTCGTAATATTATGCTAATCTATTTAATGACTAATATACAGTGGAATTGTTCCTATTTATTCTGCAATTGTCTCCCAAACACTATATGCACTTTGCAAGCACAAACTATGTGTTTGTCCAGCAGGGGTTATGGTAGGATGAGAATGGGGCAGAGACCCTACAAATCAAGCCAAGTTTGCAAATCAAAGCCAAATCCTCCAACCTCCTTTTGTCACTCAATCATGGAACTAGCTATTCTTTCCCTAATCTTCTTGTGTTCATCTTCAGTGGGCTCCAAACTTGTCTAGGGGTAGGCATGCTCTATTTTGATCCTTTAAAATGCAAGCAGTTATGAAAGACAACTTGAACCATTGCCCAACAGTATAGGTATAGCAATGACCTAGAATATAGACTTTAGGACAGGAGTAGCTGTCCACAGAGTGGTAGAAAGCAATGTGGAATATAGTCAACAAAACTACAATTTGTTTGGCACAGGGTTTGTGTTTGATCTCACTCTCACTCTCTTCTTTTCCGAGATAATTAAATAGCTTTTATTTGATTGCTGATAAGTTCTATAAGTGATGTCACTACACTACAGGAACTTTAGATATTTGAATGATCATGTGAACTTGGAGTCAAAACTGAATGGATTCTTTACTTCTAATGATCCAGTAAGAGTTTTCCTGTGAACAGATTTTCATGGCAGTGGAAATGAACTTGGAGTTTGTGTGCTAATATCTAAGAGTCAAACACTTGACTGCCTGTGCATCAGGGAGTGGCTGAGGGGCACAGAACTGACAGCCTGTGCCAATTGGTTTATGTTGGTTGGTTGAGTTGTTTCACACTCAGAAAGGAATTTGTCGTCAGGACCTTTGAAGATTACAGCTTCCAAATAAAGAGAGAGCCTCCTAAAAAAGGTATTTCTTTCCTGGGAGGTCACCTCTATGCACTGACACTGGACTCAGCCTGAAATTGCCTGTGGTTAAATCCTTCCAGCTCCAAGCTGTCTGAGGAAGCTTGTGTGATAGAGGAGATGGTAAAATCTTGCCATAGAGATGAGCAGAGATGAAATAAGAAGCAAAGCCTTGACATGCTTGTCATCTCTGGAAGCAGGAGCATCCTTGTCCAGGTGGCAATTCAGTTATATGAGTCAACACATCCCTCAGCTAAATTAGTTCAAATTGGACCTTTTTTATATTCACAACTTCATGCTCTTAGCAATATGAAAAGATTCCAGAAACTATTCTTTCTTTTCCTTTTCTTTTATATTTAATTTTAAAAATCATTTTCTAAATTTTTAAGAAAGTATTTGTAAACTGGTATAATTTATATATAACTAATTTAAGAAAAAGGAGAATGAGGACAAGGACAAGGAAGTTCTGCTCCCATGAAGACCCATAAATCACTTTGGATTTTAAGTATCAAATGAAAGAATGGTATCACAAACCAAAATGATCTCCCTCGCCAGTAAGACTAGGAAACTGGACATTCCTTAGTTTTCATTGAGTTTTATCAACTGATCAGTCTGAGAATAAAACATCTAAGTTTGACCATAATTATGTAAAAATGTAAAATATTTAGGAAAAATATATAGAAATCCCCAACCATTGAGGTTAACTTACTATACTACTCACTTGGGAAGAGTACTTCACAATAAACACATAATTCAAGTTCTGTCTCCACTATTGAATGGGCTCTGTGTAGCTGGAGTTATCTCCAATCCCACCTGAACCAGCAGCCACTCAGACTCAAATAAACACACAGACGCTTATATTATTTAAACTGTTTGGCCTAATGACTCAGGCTTCTTGCTATCTAGTTCTTGTATCTTAAATTAACCCATTTCTATTAATCTATAAGTTGCCAAGTGGCTCATGGCTTACCGGTACTTTACATCTAGCTCCTCATGGCGGCGGCTGGCAGCGTCTCCTGACCCAGCCTTCCACTTCCCAGAATTCTCCTCTATCCTTATCCTGCCTACACTATACTTCCTGCCTGGCTACTGGCCAATCAGCATTTTATTTATCAGTCAATCAGAGTACCACATTCACAGCATCCCCAGCAGCTCTGTGCATGGGGTACATGGAAAAAAAACTCATTTAGAATTGAGGTAATATTCACAAAACTGGGTGTAGAATAGAGTATGTTCAGAATAACTTCAAGAAGCAAGAGAATGACCAATGAGCTCAGCATGGTTGTCAGGTCAGTTTTCTCTCCCTCTCCCCTTCCTCTTTGTGCTCAGCCTACCTCTTCAGCTCTCTCTTCCTCTCAATGTCCTTCTCCCCACTTCTCCTGTTTCAATCTCCCTCCACCCAACCCTTCTCTCTCCACACCCTGAGTCTCCCTCTTCCATTCTTCCTTCTCCCACAGGTTCTCTCACTCAGTCTGATATTTGAAGTGGACTAGAAGTGACTAGGAACCCGTCTTTACTTCGGTCACTTCCATTCACTAACTTTATTGTACTCAAACACAATGGTGGGAGAACAAACAGAGGTAGGAGTAAACAGAGAAAAAGAACACAAAGAAAACATAACTGAAATTTAGGCAAGACAGGAAGAAAATGTACTTGAGTGCTGCTATACAATCATGGAAGCTCACTGAGAAACCCAGTAGAGTCTGCCAGCCAGAACTGAATAGTTACTATTGCTATAATTATCAATTGCTATGGAATGTAGAACTGAATGTACAGTGGCTTGAGACAGGCATTGCATTCGTTTTCATTTGTGTGTGTGTGTGTGTGTGTGTGTGTGTGTGTGTGTGTGTGTGCGTGTGTGTGTAGTTTAGGAAGAGTTTTGCTGGAAGTTTATGCTTTAATCCCCCATGTGGCAGCTCTCAGCAGCCTGGTGCAAGACATTAACTGGGACATCAGGACCTCTATCTTTCTACAGATGGTTTTGTTTCCGTCTCCTCTTTTTGTTTTTCTATATAGTCAGTTTGAATGTGCTGTAATGGTTCTCATTTTAAAACAGTACCCTAGACCTCCACAGCTAAGAGACAGAACCTAACTGGCATCATGGTTAAGCCTCAGAAGGCATGGAGCATAATGATCATCATGATCAATCCTACCCAGATTTTGGAAGACAGAATTGAGACCACCATTTAATGAGATGCAGCACTAAAATCTCACTGAAAGGATAACATGCACTTGGGGAGTTATCACTAGAAAATGAGATCTGCCATCACTATGGACCAAAATTGGACTGAACCTCAAGTCTAGAAAGACTGTTGGTGTCCTGAAGTCATGTTGATCGTTCTCATTCCCCGCCCCCTCCTCACGGTGAGGGACTAGAGAAGGCTACTTAAATACTACAGCAATCACTGCCTGGTATTTTTAACACACTTCACAGAGCACGGTGAAGTTGAGAATGAAGTAAAATCAATTCCAAGAAATGAATTTCTTTTCATATAGGTTTATGAATATGAAAAATACCATTCTTGGAGGACTAGTTTTGAATACGTCAATCATACAAGGAAATGCTTGAGGACATTTCTTTTTGGAGTGGAGGACATTTCATGGCTTCCTATGTAGGTGTTATATACTGTTTGTATGATAAGCATGATTCCTGATAGTGGACATACAGTAAGTAGTATATGAATCACATGGTTTTTAAAAATTCTCAGTACTGAGGAAGTTTCACCTGAACATACTACACATCTGAGAAAAGGACAATACACAGTAATATACACATCCAAGCCATGCCTTACTACTGAATGTGCCTCAGGCATGGATCAGGCCACTTCCATGACTATATTCCAGGGCTTTCTTTGCACAGTGCTGATGAAGAGTAAGTGTGTCATGGAGATGTGAGGGGACTGAAGTCATTCCCTTAAAAGGGCTTTCCCAGGGCTGGCTGTGTAGCTCATTGCGTACTTGCTTAGTCCATGCAAAGCCCTTCAATAACCCCCACCTTCACTCTCAACCATGGCAAGATAAAAAAGAAAAGGAACAGAAGGAGAGAGGGAGGAAGGGAGGAAGAGAGAGTGGGGAGAAGGAAGAGGAGGAAATAGCACCTTTCCCAGAAAGAAGTCTGCATACCCTCTTTTTGTTTTATTTTATTTTATTATTTTTTATTTTTTAAATTTTATATACCAACTACAGTTCCTCCTCCCTCTCTTCCTCCAAGTGATGCTCCCCCACCACCTCTGCTCCCACCCTGAATGTGGGAGACAGTTGTGTGGCTTGGGAAGTTTGTGGGGCCCCTGACCAGGATTTATCCCTGTTGCATGAACTGGCTTTTTGGAACCCATTCCCTGTGGTGGGATACCTTGCTCAGCCTTGATGCAGCAGGGAGGGGCTTGGTCTTGCCCCCACTTGATATGCTCTCTTTTTAAAGCATGAGCAAAACTAGTTTGAGGAGATTGTGGAACCATTAGCAAGGCGAGGTGCAGGAACAGAGGAGGGCTCTGTGTTGCATAGTCAATTAGAGAAGAATAAAGAAATCTGTATGATTTCATAGGCTTGGTAGTCCCTTGCATTTGTTATTCCTGCTTTTCTCTGTTTCCTTAGAATGATTAATAGTCATTTTTAAAAAATGTCACATGCACTTGTCTTTGGGGACTGGAGGGAGGGAGGAAGGAAGCTGGGAAGACAGCAACTTTTCTGGGGAGCTCCAGGGGAGAGGATCCTCCAGAGACAAAGATGGAGTTGGGGAGCAGGGAGTGGGTGTTGTCCTGGAGCCTGCTTCAAGCAATTAAGGAGCAGCCCACCCAGGCTGCAGAGGAGGCTGGAGCCTGAGTGCACATACCAAGTCTTGGTGTTTCACCGCTGAGCCTTGCTGCAATTTTTTTTGTGTGCAATTAAACACAAATGGATGTTCTAATGTTCGCACCTCTGTTCTCTGAGTCTGTTAGCCATACCATTCAGGCTACATACCTTCCTGAACCCTGTCCTGATTCTTTTAGCTTTAATTAACAAATCACAGAGTCTTATTGTTTCTGCCTGTTTACGTCTTCCAACCATCCCCCTATTTCCAGTATTGCTGGTTTGCACCTGCTCAGAACCATTCTGGTCTTCCATATTTCCATTATAGCTGTCCCTTAATGGGACTCCAGAATGAAAACTGTTTATGTCATTTCACACCATTCTTTTCGTGAACATAAATGCAATAATGCCCTTTTCTGTTTAACTTTCTCCCGAGAAGACGCCTCAAGATGAAACTAGACATTAGTCTATAGGACTTCTGCTCTCTCACCCTTTGCTTCATTTTTCTACATCCTCCTAAAATCTATCCTGTACTCTAGTTGCATGGGTTAGCACACTAAAGGCCAAGTGTGACATACTGTTCCAAATCACTGACTTTGCAACTGAAGTCCACTGTGTCCAGAATGCCCTTCACTTTTTCTCCATTATGTGGATTCCTCTCATCTTGTGAGGTTTGGCTCAGGCACTGTCTCCTATCACGGAATCCTGTGCTGTTTCTTTCCTGGGTACTACAGACTCCAATGGTCTACACACACATCCCATTGCTGTGACACAATTTGTTCTGAGTAAGTCGACTTTCTAGGCTGTGATGCTCTGCTAAGGAAGGACTGTGTGTCATCAAGACAGAACCTCAAGTGTGTAACAGTGCACACCGAGATGCTGGAAAACAATACACAACGTGAATGGATGAATATGAGAAGGCATGGGGAGTTCCATGATCAGTGAAATCAGCAAAGAATGTGGAAATAGAAACCATTGTAAGTATATGTATGCCATGTTATTGATTTTGTCTTGAGATCTGTCCCTTTTGCCTAGAAGTATAAAGAAATTAAACTAGAAAATACTAGTACATCGTATGATCCTTGTGCAGCTAGTAAAAAAAAAAAAAAAAAAAAAAAAAAAAAAAAAAAAAACCAACTAAATTCCATAAGAGACTTGCAATTTTGCTATTTAAAGAAAAAAATCTTCAGTCATGAAAAAGTATGTTTGTAGGACAATATAGAAGGAAATGTTCATTTATTTTGTGGCTAAAATGTACAATTCCATATATTCCTGAATGCCAAGCCCACCAAGAAGTAGTGATTTTAACTGGATAATATATGTATTCCAAAGAGGTCAGTGTGTCTTCTTAGAGTATGATAATAGAGATATAGGAATAATCATTGAAGAACTAATTAGAAATGATTCCCAAACAACAACAAACAGTGGTAATCATTGAGGTTTATTTAATATGCACAGTTTCAGATGTGTCTGGACATTTCAGCTCATTCAGTCTTCATATAGACACTAGGAGGTAGGTGTCATTACTAGCTTCATTGTTACAGATTAAGAGATTCATGCACAATTACTAGTCTTCAATATTCAGGAGCTAGTTGGAACTTACCCAAATAATAATTACCAAAGCTAGAAATTAAACTCAAGTACTTTGGTTACAAAGCTTATACTCTTGACCAAATTAATAAATTTAGATGATGAAATATTCATGGATAGTTTAAAATACCATGATTTTTAGCATTTTTTAAAGCAATAGAAAACTTCATTTAAGTATAATTTGGATAGTTAGGCTGGCAATACATACCCACTGGTGCAATTGTGGCACTAATATCATGGAAGAAACCAATCATTTTCTGATTAGATTTAAGTTCCATTCCACAAAATGTAGCCCAAACCTGGCACCATTCTTGAGCCAAAAAACTATGGCTAGACAGCTCATAGTCTTAGGGGGAGAACCTATTACTATTACATTACTGTATATTATTAAACAAACTCTTAATCACTTACAGTTATACCCAGGGAAGAATCTATTTGCAGTAGATGGTGATTAGCACAGAGGTCCACAACTAGCCAAGGTGCCGAAGATAAGAGACAACAGAATTTTCAGCTTTCTATATAATAAATATAACATGTTATTTATTTATGTATGTGTGTGTGTATGTGCACATGTGTGTGCATGCATGTATATCACACTCCATCCTCCCAAGGCACAGGGATCATTGAGTAAGACAGGGTTGAAAGAGTATAATAGATATAGAGAATGGATGACTTCAAATGTCTTCTGGACACAGCAGGGCTGTTTCACATATGAGCTCAAAGTGGCTCTGACAGCATCCACCAAACCTGGGCAAGCCTAAGACACATCAAATCTCAACATAGTGAAGGGAGATGAGTACAAAGTTTCATCCCTAGTTGTAGACCTGCTGGTAGATGTTTGCTCCTGGGAGGATAGGCAGTTAAGAATGTCGTCCTTGGTAAGTCATTTGGCTTACCATGCTCCAGTGGAAGATCACATGTCTAAGAATATTGGGGCATCACAAACTTGTCTTGATGGATTTAAAAAAAGCAATGTGAAAGCTGGGTGGTTTGGGAAAGAGGGTGGATCTGGGAAAATGAGGGAGGTGGGATATTATATGATTAAAACACATTATATAAAATTCTCAAAGAAATAAGAGGTCTGTTTTTGTTTATTTGTTTTTAAAACATTATTTTGAAAGAATCCTTCCTGTTACATAGAACTAATAAAAGTCAAGTTTCATTTCTGTTGCCAAACTATGGTATTGCAGGTAGACTGAAAATACCCATTCTATAAAAGTCTGAGAAAAAATTTAGTTATATATGTCAGTACACAGGAGAACAGGTAAATTTCCCCTGATACAGTAAGAAGTGAAAATATAAGTGGAGTATTATGAGATGAATGTTTGTCCTACAAGCAGCCATGGATACCTGGTAAAAGAGAACTGGAGGTCTTCCTTAAATAGAAAGAGAAAATCAACAACAACAAATGCCCATTAGGATCTAGACAAACATCGAGAGTCCCAGCAACTACATTCTAACTGAAGTTCTAGAAAGAACTGTTACTGAAAACAAAAGGGTCAATGGATGAGTGTGTGTGTGTGTGTGTGTGCGTGTGCGTGTGCGTGTGCGTGTGTGTGTGTGTGTGTGTGTGTGTGTGTGAAGAAACTGTGTCAGTCAATCTCAGCATTAAGTAAGTGATAAGATTTACAAAGCTCTTGTCTAAATGTATTTACCTATATTGTGACTGTCATACCAGTTGGAGGAAAGCTGAAAGAGTCATCACTGCAGCATAAAAAGCATCAGTGATGATGACAACTGAGTTACCAGAGACTCCATGTGGACTACCTTGAGAATGAAAAGCTTCCAGGACCTGGTCCTTAGAATAAAGACCAATCACTTGTGTGACCATTACCTCCATGACCCCTAGCAGGCTCAACTGGTATTTCGCAAGTCTCCAAGCTTTCTCTATCCCCAATGGTAGCAATGGTATTAGGTTCGTCTGCCCAAGAGAGAATTCAAATGGGACACAGTGATAAATTAAGTGTTTATTTTTAGTGAGTGAGAAAGTGAAAAAACAAAAACAAAAAAACAACCCTTCTCAGGGCAGGAGTGAACCCAACCAAACTCCAAAGACTGGGATTCTGACCAGAGTCTCAGCCCAGAAGTCTTACTTTCTTTCCCTAGTCCTCACATCCTCTCTTTGGGATATTTTCTCCCTAAAAATAGGTGAAGCTTTCTTGAAGAATCCTTTTAGCCATAATTCAGTCTGTTACGATTTGATGTATGAGATGCAAAAATATACGTGACGGTTTAAGTTCCCATAAAGTTGAAAGGTTTGTGAGAGGGGAAGATGACAGATGCTCAGGGTACACTCCTCCAGCGGGGAAAACCCATGAAGTCATTTTGAGCTGGCTCCAACTAGCTCTTGCCACCTTGACCATTTGTTCTCTTTCATCTCTGCATGCTCCCACTTCTCCAGCAGCCTTAGGATCACCACGTTCATTCCTAGTCCTAACCACCAGGAGTGGAGAGAGCGCTCCTTACCACCTTAAGGGGAAGAGATTAGCAACCATACAGACTTAGGCCCAGAACATTCTCTTCTTCACAAGACGTTGCTCTCAACCATCAAAATAAAGTGTTCTTATCACAATATGAAAACCTTGCATTTTGTCTTATCCCGAATAAACTGGGAGATTGGGAAACCCCAAATTTATCCCCCTCTGTCTTTTTGGTTTTTCGAGACAGGGTTTCTCTGTGTAGCTTTGTGCCTCTCCTGGAACTCACTTGGTAGCCCAGGCTGGCCTCGAACTCACAGAGATCCGCCTGGCTCTGCCTCCCGAGTGCTGGGATTAAAGGCGTGCGCCACCACCGCCCGGCCCCCCCTCTGTCTTTTATTTCTCATATAAATGAAAGAAAAGATGGCTAGAAGTTCCTTTGAAGTTCACAGCAAAGTACACAGTTTCCCTTAAAGACCTAATCACAGTATTAGAGTACACTGTTTTTCCCAATGCATCCTAACACCATACCAACTTCCCATATAACAACAGATTACAGCTAAAAGAACTTAGAAGCTTCAGGCCCTATTTATGAGTCTCAAGAGAAAACAAATGACAAGAGGAGATAAAAACAAGGATATTAGAGGGAAAATTTACCTTCTCCAGCTACAACAAACAGTAAACACAGCCTAACTCCTGTACAAATTAACATAAAATCACCCTAACAGCTTATTTATTCAATTCATTTTATGGTATATATAACATCTAGCATTCAATGAAAAAAATATGCAAGTATAAAAGGCTAAAAAATATGGTTTTCAAAAATAAAGCAAGCACTGAAGCCATGATCAGATTGGGTATTTAAAGGTAGCTGTGATTAAAATGCTGAGGGCTGAAATGCATAAGGGGAGCAGCAGTGCAGAGATGGAAACTCAGATTCAAATCCAAGCGGAATGCAGAAATACAAAACAGCACAGCAAAATGGAAGAGCGAAGAAACCCCAGATTGGGCCAATCAGTAAATCGGAAACAACTGAGGATAGCTTTGGCAACTTGAAGAGCCCTCCGTCGGAATTTCTACCACTGACATGCAAAAAGGAAAAAAAAAGTGAATGGAGAGATCTGTAAGCTGTAGGACAAGTGCATATAATGTACTGTGCGTGTAGGTGGGAAAACCAAATGGAGGATAGGGAGAGAGTAGAAGTGTTTGAAGTAATAATGACAAGTAATAATGACAAAAGAAGAAGGTAAACAAAAAGTACACATACCTGCTTCTATTGATGGCTTCATCACAATACAGTGTTTTTGAAAAATGGGATTCATAAAAATACTCCCAGGGAATATTATTAATTTAGGCTGAAATTAGTGCTCAGAGGTTTACATAAATGGAAAATACTCTGGATGTTTTGTACAGGAAGGAAATTCTGAAAACTGCTTTTCTTGGCTGTTCTGTACTAATGAAAATAATGGATGGTCAGTGATGGGAGGAAGTGGTACCTTTTCTGTAACACAGAAAAGGGACTGTGCACCATGGAGGAAGAGCAAAAGAGGCTAGCCACTTAGCCCTACTCAAGACTGTAGGGGTACAGTGAATCACTTACGTTAGGAACACTGTCCTTGTGTCTACTCTGTTCCCTTACTATACTGTTGACTAAAACATGGATCTCATGCCCTGAGGCTGCCAGTCAATACCCAAGTTTGAAAGAAAGCAAGAAGCATAATTACTGAAGCTGAGTGGTATTCTTCAGTGCTTCTAATGATAGATCATATTTCTAAGGACGTGAAAGATTTATAACACATACAGTACACCTGGTGCATTCCAGATGAGCAAACTTTGTGTGTTCAGAAGTAAGTGGAAAGATGTGCTGCATTGAATTTTATTGATTTCCCTCTTTGCTTGTATAGTTTTATGATGTTCCATTTTCTCTTTCTCTTGGTTTGGAAATTGTGGCCTCTATTATTTATTTTCTTCCTTCATTTTACATTTAAAATGTATATGTAGCACTGCATCAGTTTTCACAGCCACAGAGAAAGGCTAGGTGAATTCTCAGGCCATTAAAAGCTGATCTCAAGACACAAGATTTAATTCTTTTTCCTTTTAGATAACTT
This sequence comes from Peromyscus eremicus, assembly GCF_949786415.1. Classification (NCBI taxonomy): domain Eukaryota; kingdom Metazoa; phylum Chordata; class Mammalia; order Rodentia; family Cricetidae; genus Peromyscus; species Peromyscus eremicus. The sequence continues at coordinate 44,695,717 of NC_081426.1, read as the reverse complement.
CTCCCTATAGTTCCCTTTGTGTTTCATCTTTAATGCACTTATGTCTTGCTTTTTTCAGCTAATTTTATGATGTCTCACTTTCATTGATACTATATTGGTAGTTTTTGAGGATTTATTTTGCACCAGGTTGGGACCAGTTGTCTTTTATAAGTAATTGACAGCCGGGCGGTGGTGGCACACACCTTTAATCCCAGCATTTGGGAGGCAGAGGCAGGTGGATCTTTGTGAGTTTGAGGCCAGCCTGGTCTACAGAGCAAGATTCAGGAAAGGCTCAAAGCCACACACAGAAACCCTGTCTCGAAAAAGCAAAAAAAAAAAAAAAAAAAAAAAAAAGTAATTAACATTACTCTTCTAGCAATGCCACTAAAGAGCTTAACTACAAGAGAGAAAAGGTTTTGTTTGTGGAATATTGGTAATTGATAAAGATTAACTTATAAATTCTCCCTCCTACCTTCTATTCCTGGTTTTAATCAGAAGAATGTGCCTTTTTCCTAATGTAAAGTCCTATTCTTTCAACAATCTCAGAATTTTAGACATGCTGGCCAATTTGATGTTGGACATATGGTTGGACTGTTAATAGTATCAACACTTCTCTGTATGTTAGTACTATTAGTACTGTGCTTTTTTTCTCCATGTATTATAGGTCAGGATTTTATTGATTTTTTTTACTGATAATAATTTTGGAAACAAATAAATCATAGAAACATTAGAAAAGTAACCAATTTAAATTTAAAATGAAAGTTTATATAAACAATAAAGTTTATAAATTGAAGTAAGAAGTTGACAACAATAATAAAACAAAATGGCTATGACCATGCACTGTAATAAAACTTATAAATGATTTTCTTTCTCTCTTGGTATCATTTAGTGGGATATTTACACTACTTTGTGCTGTGGGACCATGGTTAAGTGTAACAATAGTCATAGAAAGTGAACCTGTTGACTAGGGAAGAGTCCAGGGCTCTGCGGTGTAGACTTCCTCACACACATTCACCAGCATTCACTTAGCACATATTCATAGCATCTATAATGTTATAATTAGATTTTACTACAAAATACTGACATTTTGTATTGTGGAACTTGGTGAATATTGAAAACGTCACATAATTGGACCTGATAGTTAGCACTGGATTCAATTTTTAAAAAACTAAACTCAAGTTTTAAAAGAAGAAACAAATTGCAGCATAGAAAGAGAGCATACTTACTTGTGGTAAATAGATTGTACAGGTAAAAGCAAATGCAATAAGCTAAAACAGTAGAGAGGGGTTGTTACTAAGTCCGGTGGGTGTGCTGGAGCCTTCCATAGCCTCAGAGCTGGAGATCTGCACTTCCTTTTTTAAGGGAGAGGAACTAGTAAATGAAAAGAAGCCTGAAAAGAAAAGAAAAAAAATCAACCAAGACTTTCTGTTGAGAAAAATCATAGTGGAGAGAAACTTTAAAAGGAGATACGTCTCTCAATCTATGATTTCATATTTTTACTCATACTTAGAAACAACACTCACAGTAGCTTATAAAATGTCATGTTTGATCATCTATTTTATCCCGTTTCCCTTTTGTTTTTGGGGAGAGTTCTAAGCATGTAAAAATGGCCATTATTCATGAAATACCTAGGACTGAATCAATTTCATAAGTTCTGTTAAGTGAAACAAAAAGCTCACAAAACTTTTAACATCACTTAACAGTGGACATGTTTCAACTGATAGAATCTATTCATTGTAGTCTGATCCTGTCTTCTAGATCACATTGTCTGAGGCAATTTCTCCTACCTAGGTCAGAAGAAGAAATGAAAGAATTTAGGCAGAAATAGATATCTGAGTGATTGGGAAAGTGACAGCATTTCTAGAGATCCTCCAGTGCAGTGGTTCCCAATCTTCCTAGTGCTATGACCCTTTAATACAGTTCCTCATGTTGTGCTGACCCCCAACCATGAAATTATTTCATTGCTACTTCATAACTGTTATGAATACTAATGTAAATATCTGATATACTGGATATTGATATGCGACCCCAAAGGGGTCACCACCCACTGAGAGCTGCTGCAATGCTCAGGTGCCAACCATCAACAGTCACAGGATATTTGGTTTCTTGTAGTGGATAGTAAAGCTGAGAAGTGAGAAGACTCAACAGAAGTATCTGGGGTCATTGATGCTATCACTGAGCACGACTAAAGCAGTGTTTATACATTACTGTGTTAAGGTGGTCTGTCCTTACAATGTGGAAGAAGAGTTTATTTTTATCTCATGAGAAACATAATATTATCTTTGCTACATTTTTGTATAAAATGTGTAATAATGTAAATTGGTATATGGAAAGATCTGGTTCTGTTGAAATAGCAAGAGAATAAAATAGCAAAAAATGCACAAAATGGAGCTATTAGATACCCTTAAATGCTTATAATTAGTAGGCTTAAGCAATTACATGATTGAGTACTTTGTCAGGAAATAGAAAAGTACACTCAAGCCTAAAATAAAAATTATAACACTAAAAACATAGTTAAAATTAGGATCTCAGTGGATATATCAAGATTAGAGAACTGAAGGGAAAAATTAATGAAGAGGAAAGTAAGCCAGAAGAAAATAAACAGGAGTGAGAAAAGAGTAAAAAGGCCAATGCAAGAAAGGAATTAAGGACAAATACGATATATTGGTAGGTTCTGATACATGTATTTGGAGTATCAGAAGGAAAGGAGAAGGAAGTGTAACAAATGTTAGCAGGTATAATATCAGAGAATATTATAAAAATGTCAAAAGATAACATGAACATCTGAAAGAAGAATTGTAAATTTCAAAGATGATTGTAAAAAGTAAGACACAGAACCAAGCAGAAATATTCTCACGAATGTCATAGTATAATTTTTGAGAACCCAAGTTGATTTCTGAGAGAAAGCAAACAAGACAGAGTCACTTGGAGTAGTCACATGACTATCAAATGCTCAATAGAAATGACAGAACTCGATGATAATACGAAGAATATTTTGTAATCTCTAAATAAACTGAAATCTTAAAATTCAAATGCCAGAATTTGATTACTTAGAAAAAACTAAGGTGTTTTTGACAAAGACCAGAAGATTTGACTGTCAATAGGCTGTCAGTCAACCTAAAAGGAAAATGAGGAAAGATACTTAATGCAAAGAAAGGCTTCAGCTGGAGAGAGGGGTGGATGAAAGAAAGTCACACTGGGCTGAAAAGTCCCAAAACTCAGATTTTACATGTGTGAAATCATCAAAGAGTAAAACACAAAAAATATTTTTAAAAGAGACAACAATTGCATTGAAATTTAGAAGACAGATTTTGATTTTTAAAATTATCATATGTTAAGTAAGGTAAATATTACTATGTATTTATAAATTATTAAATTTTATATTCATCCTGCCATGGAACTCATTAGTGACAGAAAAAAAATAAGCCTTGTATGCTAGACATCGGGTCTAGAAGAAGGTGAAATAGAATAGTGTTGGAGTGACTACTAATGTTGGAGACGAGACTGAGAAACTGGTACACCTGATTTTGGTGGTTTTGATAACAAACTAGTTTAAAATAATAAACTTGATGATTTGTCCTGGGCTTCCTGAGCTGATATGGTCATCTCAGGCAGAACCAGACCGGCCAGTTCCCATTAGCTTGACCAGCTTCCAGACATCTTAGTGATGGACCAATATGTCTGCCATCTCCATGGAGGAGGATCTCTTGCTAGTGAACTAAAAACCAAGGCTAAGTGGAGACAGAGGGCAACAGTAGGTTCTCACATAAGATAATTTTGGAAATTAAAATCTAGGAACTTTGAAGTTAAGAAAAATGGCAGTAAATAAACTTGTTGACCAACCTCAAAATTACTTAAATTATTCTGTTAAGAACCTTAAACTAAAAACAAAATGGAAAAAAAGCCCTCAAAGAAAACAAATGCAACAATGCTGTCGTGAATACATCATAAATTGATTCATAAAAAAGATAAAAAAGGAAAAGGTCAGAGAAATTTCTAAGAAACATATTTCAGTTCACCATAATTAAAAAAGAAATGAGAGATAATTTAATAAAAATATTAAGGGATACACATAAAATATAAATCTAGTTGATGAGTAAATGAAATGTGAATGACCATTGAGAAAAGACATTCATATGGTTATATAATAAAAGGGGCTTAGGAGGTGTTGTTCACTACAGAGATCTTATACATTTTATAGAAGTTTTGGATTTGATCACCAATACTGTACACAAATGAAACAGTAGGAATGTTACCTGCTCAGTTTACCAGCTTCAAATGTTATTAAGGGCTATATTTTCACTGGAAATTACAGACTAATCCCAGGGCTTGGGGAAGGAAGACAGCCTGGGCTAAGGAGTGAGACCCAGTTTCACCCCTCAATACTCTAAAAAAACTTGTTCCTACTGTAAAAAGTAATTCTTACATAAAATAGCTCAGAGACAGTGCAAATGGAAACATTCTTTTCATGAATTATAAAGATAATTGATGAATATCTTAGCCTAGCAAGGATAATAATTGGAAATATAAAGACCAATCAGGATCACAGTAAATATTTCAGAAATATTATATATTAACACAACAGCTTAGTAGGCACAGCTGGGTATCAGTAAATCTTGTTAAGTATCTCAAAAACAAAAATATTTCTAATATCTCATATTTAATAGCTATTAAAGCAAGGAACGAGACACAATGTGTTTTGTGACCATCACCTTTTAGTATTGCACTGAACCCCCTGTAATCCAATTAAGTAACAAATAATGGTTAAAAAAAGGACATAATATGTGTTAGTGTGATTTCAAAAACAAAATCTAAGAACCTTCAAGCATAAGAACCCTCCTAATTCTCTGTCTTTAAAAGAATCTTCATAATTGCATTAGGTCATTTTCTTGTATTTTTAGGTATTTAATAGTATCATGGAAAAATGCCTACAATTTTTCCTCAATGCCTGTAATTTTTATACCTTCAGCTCATTAATCTTGCCTAATAGAGATGCTTAAAACTTCAAGAGCAAGTCTGTGTGATAACAGTGCAAAGAATTACACATATCTTGCTCAAATTTAACATACGTAATTCCAATATTTCTTTAATTAAGCATGATGTCATATTTATAGGCAGAAGGTAATATATTGTTAATAGAGTTATTTCTTAGATCTGTAGAGAATGGGTTTCAGATACTGCCATGAATAAGAAAATCCATATATGCTTATATTCCCTGTATAAAATTCTATAGTGTTTCTTTTAATCTAGAACATCCCTTTACATATTTGAGTTTTATCTTGATTACGTATGATTCTGAATAGAATATTAACATCTTATAAGTCACATATTCTATTCTTTAGAAAACAGAAACAGGGAAATATCTCCTGTGTGTGTTCACTATAAACATATTTTCCCTAAATTTTTGATGATGGGGTTGGCTGAATTTGTTAATGCCTGTGGATACTGGAGTTCACCACCACGTCATAAACATCATAATAAAATGTCTCATCATCAAATTTAATGGCCCTTTAGAATTCTTACTTCTCAGTTTCATTTTTCACCAGTACTTGAAATGTTTTCCTACTACACTCTGAGTGTTTGTCAGCGTTTTCAAGAAATCAACAAATCACAGCAGACTGCCTCACCTACATTTCATTTGTTTATTTTTGGGTGTTTGCATGTGTAGGGTGGAGACCAGACAAGGATGTTAGTGACTGAGACATCTCTTCAGCCCCTCCTCTGACTCTTGCATTCACTTTCTATGACCCTTTTCATTTACCAAGACTTTTATGGTCACATTGGGATCATATGAGTAACTCAAGATAACCTTCCCAGCTCAAGAACTCACCATACTACAAAATTCCTTTTGCAATGTAGTAGTATGACATTTTCAAAGGTTCAATGAGGTGTATACAAAAATCTTTGAGGGCACTGTTATTTTGTTCACTGTGTTTCTTTATATGGAAATGAAGAAGAGTGGGCACAATGGGCTCGTGTGCTTTGTTCTCTTTGCCTATTGAACTTGCCATAAAGTCTGTGTTTGGCTAAAGATATGGCAATTGCTGCGAGAGACAGATTCTGCCTCCACCAGGCTTCATCCACTATTAAGTGTATGTTCCCTTAGGTAATAACCAGTGGTCTCTTGGCTTTTACTGTTGGATTAACTGTATGCAATTCATATTGCTATCCTGAAGGTGTAAAATGGGTCAGACTTGTACATTAGACAATAATCTTCAAGGTCAAGTTTTAATCAAAACAGATAAGTTATTTCTTATTTTATTTCTCATTGTAAATCTTGACCAGTCATATTGTCAATGGAGCATACCACAAATTCATCAGTCACTCTGTTAAGGACATCTTAGCTAAAGAAAACTGACCTTCCTCTCTCTAGCACCATCAAGCTGTCTATAACTCCTCAAACGGGAACAGGGTCTTGTGAACCATTCTCAATCCTTTCTGCAAAGTTGACTGGTGTGATCTTGTGAAGTCACCCACAGCTGTTGAGAGTCCATGGGTTGTAGCCTCTCTGTAATGTCCAGAAGACACTATTTTGTAACAATCCTTATGGTCCTTTGGCTCTGACATTCTTTCTACATCATCTTCTGAAACGGTCCCTAAGCATAGGATATATATTCTAGATGTCCATCTTGAGATGGGCACTCCATAGTCAATTATTATCTGCATTTTAATCAGTTGTGGGTTTTAGTAATTACTTTTTTCTACTGAAAAAAAAAAAGATGTTCCTTTGATGGGGTGACATCATCACTCACCGATGGGTATAATGTTAAGTATTTAGAAGACACTTTGACCTATAAATTTAGCAAAATAGTGACAGCAGGTTCTTCTCTACGGTCTCTGAACTCTTCATCCTAGAAGTTTTTGAATGAATTTATAATACTAGGTGTGAGTTATAACAACTGAGTGGGCCTCAAGTCCAGTCACAGAACTCTTGACTACCCAAGGTATTAGTGCCGCTAATGCACCACCAGGCATATCTTCCTGGACTGATGATTTTCATAGGGGGACAGATTTATGGATAGTTAAGATGATTGATAAATTTTTTGTCCCAGCAGTCTATACATCTTCTGACCTTATAAAAACTAGCCATAAGGACAGAGACTTCCAGGTCAGTACTAGTTTGATTTTTTCCAAATCTATGACCAAAGCATGTGGTGTTCAGCAATAAGGTCGTAACATCAAGATTTGGAAAGTAACCAGTAGCAAAAGCAAAAGACTGCTTTGACTGGGGATTTTTTAAGAGGCCCCTGAGCAACAAATCTAAGGTGTTGAGTAGGCTTTATGGGGATGTTTTATCAACAACCTAACCCAGATGTGAACCATTCAAACCAGAGTAATTACTGACTTGGTAAGATATGCCTATGGGTACAGTAGTGGCATTAGTGTTATGGGGAAAATAACTGCTTTCTCATTGAATATAAGGCCCACTTTACATGAGGAAAAATTGCTAATACTGTAAATCTGGTTTAGATCCAATATTTGAGAGTCTACAGGCCTCAGGCATGAATCTACTACTATTATTTTGCTAAATGAACATTGTATTAAACTGCTCTCTAAATTGGTATCTTTCTACTCATGGATTAGTACAGTTCTCAGACTCCATAAAGGAAGCTTTTTTTAGGTAGTGGACAGTGGTTCAATCAGAAGCTCATATATGGTCAAAGTGCAGAGAGTGTCAGTAATCTGCTCAGCCCAAAATGGTACATTTAACCCTCCTCACTAAAGCCTCAAGGACCACTTCAGAAGAAGGAACAGAAAGATTGTAAGAGCTAGGGACCCGGGAAGACCTGAGCAAAACTGTGTCTTCTCAATGTGACAGGACTGCTGTACTCATGAACTTACAGTGTCTTCCATTGCCTATACAAGATCAAGACACTCAACATTTTATCATGGAGGAGGAATAAGTTCATAAACCCCATCACTAACTGAGGATGTATTGGTCATTTGATAACCTCTGGAAAAGGGAGAGTCAGTTTTATTAGAGGGTGTGAACCCTGACAGATTAACCATGCTCCATGGATGGCTTCACATCTACAAGTGTATAAAGAGCACAAATTGGGCTTGGGTTATAATTTTTAAAAAGAGGATCCAATCTTGGAGGGGTAGGAGATTAAGAGTGAACATAGGAAAAGTTAGGAGGGAGAATACAGTATAAATATGATCAAAACACATGGCATAAAATTCTTGAAGAATTAATAAAAATAGTTATCTTAATAAAAATTAAAAGTAATAAAACTCCAAATATAGTTTTGTATGTGTGTTTTTTAAAGTACCATTTTCTGCATTGTTACTGCTAGACGCTTTTCAGTATTTGACTGGTACTGTGATTTCAGCAACAGGTGCATCCTAGACTGTTCTATGTGCTTCCACATACTTTCTTCAAAGTCCTAAAAACATTAACTTATTTCCTAGGCTTTTGTGTTTCCAACCTGGAAAGATTACAGAAAATTAATAGAACACAAGGAATTTTCTTAGAGCTGGCCCTCAGCCATCCCATTGTAGTCTAAGCCAGTCTCCCGCCTCCAGGAATGTCATCTAGACAACTTTGTCGATCATGAATATAGATTGGTTCTGCCAGAGACCATGACAGTGGAGACTTGAGGGCACAGAGGTGAGATACCAGTAGAGACAATCTGATGGCCAGTAGCACTGAAATACTGGTTTGTGTTCTCTTGCAGATTCTATCTGTGAGCTTGGACTCAGACTAGAGATACAACTGAGTGAATATCAATTATATCATTGTTCATTTCCCTTCTCTATGGTGGGGTTAGACTTTCATGTTTCCATTTATCACTTTTATATGTCATTGTCATCTTTTTGCAAGATTTAGCAGTTATCCGATATGTCTCTGTCTTTCAGTTCCACTTCTGCTTTTACCTTCCTGCACAGGACTTTTATAGTTACATTAAGCACACACTCTAGCATGCACAGACATCAACTTTTGCTATGAAAATATAGAGATCTACAAGATATCTAAAACCTACCTCCTAGAGAATATTTCTTCTTAAATAGCCATATGAGTGCTAGTTGATTCTTGGGAAAATCCATGTCCCAAGGCTACACTCCTTCATCTTGCTGACTATGTAGGGCATACAGCAACAGTTCTTCACTTGTTCATTCCATTCTTTTTTTAAAAATCCCCAATACTGTACATTACCACCGCTTTTACAATTAACTTCTATTTTTTTTTGAAAATTTATCCCTTTGTTCCATTGTCTATGCTACCTAGTTTTACTCCAGCGGTGAAACTTTAGTTTCTTAGTGCATACTTAGATCTCACCATCATCCCAAATTTGACATGTCTAAAAAATTAATCCATCATTACTCCCTCTTATAAGAAAAAGCTGTTGTCCAAATCACTACCTTAAGATATGACATTATATTTTACATATTTTAAAGAAAGACTGAAATTTATCATAAGTTTTTATTCTTTGGCTTTACATAAATCCTATCCATCTTTGGAACCTGTTGCCCTTTGTTTGACATATAAAAATAATTTTCTCCTATTTAGTGTATATATGTAGGCATACAATATAATAAAACAGAATATGTATGTGTATACTCTACCTATAGTCATAAATAGATACACATATACAAGTAGAGGGAAAATATTCTTAACTTTGTGTCTCCTATCTCCCAGTTCTCATGAAGTATAACATCTTTTTTTGCTTTGTATCTAAATGGTTCTACATCCTTTGCCAAAACTAATATGGAAAATATGCTTATAAATTAATTAATTAACTTTTGGTAGTAGTGTAGATGAAGCCAGGGCCCTCACACTTTTCAACACTGAGATATATTCTTAGCCCTCTTTTACTTTTTATTTTAAGATAAGGTCTCATGGGATTTCTCAGCCTGACTTTGAACTCATTCTCTAGGTAAGACAGAGTTTGAACTCCTAATTGCTGCCTTATAAGCCAGTGCCACTAGGCTGGCTGAACCCAATACACCTGTATCCGTATTCTCTCTCTATCTCTAAGTTTTTGCTCCACTGAAGATTTCTATTTGATAGATGGTCTTTTGTATTAAATCTGAAAATATGTCTAGTCTCAAACCTGATACTCCATCCTATTTTGGGTAATGATATCACCATTGACTGAATTCCTCAAACTATGAGTCCAGAAATCATCCTTGACAGCCTTCAATTTCACCACTCACATCTAGTTTTGAGGCCATCCTTGCTCCATAATGCTCCAATATATTTCTCCTTTCTGTCACTGTCCTGGTTTGTCTCTTTTAACGCAGCTTAGAGGCTGCCCAGCTGGGAGTTCTGACAAGACACTCCCCTGTCCTCCCATTCACTCCTCACACCACTGAAAGATTTGTTTCTACAAATAAAACTTCGATCATGTTGCATCAATTCCTTGCTTAAAACACTTGAGTGGCTCTCTAGCCTGGTGGTTGAAGTCCAAATTCCTGAGGGTGACATTCAGGGACCACGAAGATCTGACACTACCTCACTGTAGACCTCAGCTTCTCATTCAGTCAGATCTCTATATCATGGCACTTTTCTCTCCTCTGGTTTTCCGCATATTATCATCTTTGTGTATCAGTGTTTTCTCATTCTGAAATGCCGTTCCCTCTTCTCAGCCAACAACTTCAAGATCCAAAGCCAATTTTACCTTCTTTGGGATTTAAGGAAATATTAAAAGTGTCCTGAGTTCCTATTTTTAAAAATCCTCTTACCACATGGTTACATAATTATTGTATTATTTGGGATAATTACTCATTCTCTTTTCCATTTTTCATGCTTTCTAAAACCACATTCCTTTTAATGGTCTATAAGGCCATGTTTTTGCCTTTGGCTCCTTTCCTGACCTCATTTCTTCCCACCTTCTCCCCAGCTGACACTGCTCCAGCAACATTGGCTTCCTCCTTAGTGCTGCACACATTCCCATATGAGGTCTTTTGTGCTTGCTACTCCTTCTACCTCTTGTCCTCTTCTCTGGGTATTTACATGGCTGGTGCCCTCCTTTCTTAAAGATTTCTGTTCAACCATTCCTTCCTTCCCTTTGCAGACTGTTTTTTTCCTGACTCTGCACTCTGGGATGAGCCATACCTCATATTTCCCCAGCATCCTGAATTATATTCTCCATAATACATTCTGAGACTGCCTTCTAAATTGTTAACTCTTCCACTGTTCTGTAAGGATAGATGTTCAAATTGTTGATCGTGCTGTGAATGATGTGTCCTGGCACAGCAAAGTATGGCTGGTGTTGAAGTTTTCTTCTGGAAATAATACTAAAGCCAAGATTTCATGTGAAGGTCATGGTTAAGCATGGATTAACCTAAACTCAAGGAAGCCTTCTGGGATAGTTAACTACTGTTGATAGGAGAGCACAGAATACAGCAGAAGGTTTATCTGGGCTTATCACATAAACAAACATACCCCAAGGCAGTGTAGGAACTAGACATATTTCTTTGTAAACAAATTCCTCACTACAGGTATTGTCATTTACAGGCTCAATCACTTAGATTATAATAACATAATTAAGTTGAGATTTGTTGCAGACAATGGATTAGCACTATTGCATTTTTTATAGAACTTATCCCAAAATGCAATTTGTCACCAAGAATAATATGTAATTTAGATGTTCAAATATCTATCTCAGCCCCCCCCCCAAAAAAACACTAGAGGATCCTTACTTTCAGTCTGAATGCTGGCTTGTGCTGACCAGCATACTAAGCAAGCATCCAGGGATTATCCCAACATCTGCTTGGGAAAGACAGATGTTGTCATTACAAATCTTCGTCCATGTGCTCCTCCATAGTTAAAAAAAGAATTGTTCTCATGCGTTGAATTCATAAATGCAAGTAAGAAATAGAAAAATAAAAGAGAAATGGAAGTCTATAGAATGTTGTGAATGGGAAGTTTCATGACTGGAGAAGTAGAAGAAAAAAAAACAGCCAGGGAAGTCAGGGGTGTGGCAGTGATGGGGAGCAAAGTAAGACATTATGAAGGTCTCAAGCTACATAAAATGCCGTTTGTATAGTTTGTCTTATGTGGGATTTTATCACCACATAAAACTCAATACGCTTGTTTTCACTGCAAGCAGGAGGACGCTGTATAAAGAAGCTGGAGAAACAGCATGCAACTCATAAAAGACATGCAGTTGGAATTTACACATGCATCCATCATGGGGCAGTGTGCAACAAGAGGCAGCCAAGGACGTTTAGTGCCAGACAAAAGTGATGCTTCCTTTCTCACTGCAAAGCCTGCTGGTTGAAAGGCAAACACCTGATCTAGCCAAGTGGCGCCAAGAGACATGGCTTTTCAGGATACTTAATCTTTTCCTACATCTTGCCTCCTTGGCCATGTCTTGAGAATAACTGGTGACCACTGTGTTTGTGCCAAGTTTATTCCAGCCTCCAAAGGCCTGTCCTTACTGGGCTCTGAAATGTGGGGAGCAGGAAAGGACATAGCTACCAATGGGTCACTGGTATAAAAAGCAACATCTGACTGGTTCTCTCAGGGCTTTCCTTTGGAGGTTTGGCTCTGGCTCAAAACCACTTCTATCTACTGATGACAGCTTGTGATAGTGTGTTCCAGTTTCATTGATCAAGGCAGCCAGCAAGGTTTGCCTTACCTAGATTTTTATCGAAGTGACAAAGAGAGGGGCAGATGGACCTGGCACAGTGGGATTTGTATGAGGACCTGACCCCATGTAGGCATGGTGCTTGCTGACACTTGAATATTTCATATTCTTGGGTATATATCCATGTCTTAATCCTGCAGCTGAATCATGGGGAACTTCCCTTAGTACAGCTTTCATCAGACTAACCTCCCTTTTCAGAAAGACTGCTACAAACACACTTCCTAAACACACACTAATTATGCAGATTAAGATGATGGGTTGGTGATTTTTCAGGGGAATCTAAATGCTACAGAAAATATAAGTGATTTTATAAGCCTTTAGAACACACACTTAGAACAACACAAATGAAGGCTTCTCTCCCATTAGGAAACTGAAGTCACATTATCCCCAATGACTCTTGTAATGTCCCTGGCGCAGGACCACATGCAACAGATGCAAAAGGTCACCAGTGAAGAGCAAATTATTTTGCGACAATAGCAAAACTGCTATCTGTGAAGCAGTCCTTCTCACTCTGCATTTGGAGTGTTACCACCTGGATTTCATGGACTGACTTTCCTTTTTATATGCTGGAGTATAATTTGTTGAATATGATAAAAAAAAAAAAGAGCCACAACAAGAAAGCAAGAGAAAGGCACATTCCCTTTGTTATATTCCCTCAAGTATAACCAAGCATCAGCTCGAGCCTGCTTCAAATGGGCTTTGCCTTCCTAAATAATGTTGCCGCTTACACCTCTCCTTGCCCCTGAACTTGAGTGATTTGCTTAGTTAATCAAGCTTAAATAACATGTAGCAGCAAGGGAAAAAAAAAACACTGAAAACTAGAAATGGCTGCAGCTGTTTTCTGCATTGTAGGAGAATAGAATTCATCTGTGAGGAAGACGCTCTTTTGTTTTTGTTTAGAACAACTTACAGATGGAATTTTCAGATCGTGCAAAAAAAAAAAAAAAGTTCCAAACACTTGTCCAGGATAGGGGTATAGGCATAGGAGCAGTATTACTTAGAGATCAACTGTTAAAAATGTTGATTTTGTGTGTTTCTAGTTTTATTTTGTTATGGATTGGGGCTGGAAGGGAGACAAGTGGTATATGCTAGAGCAAGGAGAAGATAGAAATGCAGACTTTCTCATTAAATATCCACACTCATACACAGGCACCTAGACAGGAAATTGTGGCCATCTGGATCCTCAGCAAAAGGAGGACTTGCAAGAAATTTCTTAGTGTGGAAATAGCTGAAAATCCCTAATGGCTGTGAATCATATCAGTTTTGCGCCATTATCAAATCTGGTTTAATGTCTCCTATACCTTTAGAGTTGATGTCCCTGTTCTCAGTTGGAGGTATCCTATACTTGGCTCTGTAAGATGACGTGACCAGATACCTGGAAAACTCAAGAGACACAGAAGCAAAAGAAAAGTCATGTAAGGAGATACAAGTAAGGTGATCCGGTGAGCCAGGTGCTTGAGAGGCATTGTGAGGACCTCACTGCATCCACAGAATTGGGAGGGTACAGGCTGTCTTGGGCTAAGTTATGGTTATAGTAATATATATATATATATATATATATATATATATATATAAATATATATATAGTTGACATACAACAGGTAACTATTCTGCTACAAAGAAAGGTGCTCAGAGTGTGTTTTGATGCCAGTAACATAAGTTCCACAATTTCAGTCAGCTGTTCTTTTTCTACTTTCTCCAAATTCTAGGTTCAGTTGTTTCTCCTCTCTCTCTCTCTCCCTCCCCCCCTCTCTCTCTCTCCCTCTCTCTTTTCTTTCTGCAATGTAGATTAGGCTGCCTTTACCCCATAATCCTTTTGTATGAGCCTCTCCAGTGCTGGGATTGTAAAATTGTATCATCACTTCCATTTCATTTTCCCTGTTTGGTATAAATATAAAAATTACTTCATTATAATGCACTCAGAAGCCAGCGGGTGATGCAAGGCTTTAATCCCAGGACATAGCAGGCCAGGCTGTGAATTCAAGGCCAGTCTTGTCTACTTAGTGAGTACCAGGAAGTCAGGACTATGTAGACAGACTATGACTCAAAAAACCAAAATCAAACAAACAAGTAATGTGCTCCCAGATAAAAACATTTAACAGCTAGATTAAAATACACCTACACAGTGCCAAAATCTGCATCTCAATTAATTTCTATGAATTAGAATGGCCATTTTGAAGCCAAGAGTTTTGCTTAGAATTTTACATGTTTTTTTTTTCCCCTGAGCTCTTTTCCTCAGTCTCCTTACTTACTTCTGTTTTACTCTTTTTGTGGTTGTCAAAAAATACAAGACCAAAAGTAACTTATGGAAGAGTTTATTTTGTCTTATAGTTCCGGAGGGTGAGTTATGAGAAGTATGTCAGCACGTAGCAAGAGCAAGAAGCTAAGAGATCACATCCTCAAGCATAAATATTTGAGACAGAGAGAAGAAACTTGAGGTGGGATGAGTCTATGAACACCAAAGCTTGCCCCAAGTGACATACTTCCTTTAGGGAGGCTCCACCTCCTAAAGATACCACAACCTCAGAGTGTGTCATGAACTGGGAACCAGTTGATCGGATACTTATGGCAGGTGTTTCTTCTTTAAACTACCACTCTCTACTCATTCTTTCAAGTCACATTTCATGTCCACAAAGTTGACTTTAACTATTAAAAACTACAGAAGGATGACCCCAGCTTAGACTACTAGCAATCGTGGAGACGGTGCCTGAGCTGGCTTACCCGCTAATCTGATTGGTGAATACCTTAACTACCATCATAGAGCCTTCATCCAATAACTGATGGAAGCAGATGCAGAGGTCCAGAGCCAAGCTCTAGGCCGAGCTCCAGGAATCCAGTCAAAGAGAGGGAAGCAGGATTTTATGAGCAAGGGGTATCAAGATTATGATTTAGGAAACCCAGAGACAACCAAACCAAGCTAGTGGGAATTCATGAACTTTAGACCATAGCTGTGGAGTCTCCATGGTACTGGACTAGGCCATCTGCATAAGCAAGACAGTTGTGTAGCTTGATCTGCTTAAGGGGGCCCCTGGCAGTAGGATCAGGATCCATCCCTGGTGAATGAGCTGGCTTTTTGGAGCTCATTACCTATGATGGGACACCTTGCATAACCTTGATGCAGGAGAAGGGGCTTGGACCTGCCTCAACTGAATGTACCAGGCTCTGCTGACTCCCCATGGGAGGCGTTACCTTGTCAGAGTAGGGAACAGGGGAGTTGGAGGAGAATGCTGCGGGGGCAGAAAGCAGGAGGTGGGAGGAGAGGGGAGATCTGTGGTAGGTATGTATAATGAATGAAAATTTTCTTAATAAAAAAAAGCAAAAAAAATAACAACAACAACAACAACAAAAACTACCCATGAATTGCCTATAGAAGTCCTGCAGCACTCTTAATAGGAAGTGAGAAACATTTATAGAAGTGTGACAATTCCTTAGGTGTTTTCTCTACAACATTTTGTTCTGCCTACTGAAAACAAAAGAAATTCTGAGGATAAAGGAAATGTGTTGATTATTTTTCAGCTACTTTCAACTATACTAAACCTATTCTTGGGTACATACTAACTTCTCAATTAGCATTCTGTTAATGGGTGGGGAGTTGCATTAGTCTTGAAAATAAGCATTTATTAGCTAGGAAAATTATACTAGTGGGAAGTAAGCTGGTGCATTAGTGGATCCAACCAAGCATGTTCTCCTTGGTGGATGCTATTTAGGTGGGCCACTGTATGGTAAATTAAGTTTTCACAATGAAAAATTATAAGACTTTCAGATCTCTGAGTTTATGTGGTGTCCCACTCAACATGATATTTTCACCTCTTTACTCGCAATGATACTCTTTTCCACATAGCCTCATTAAGAGAACCCAAAATAAAATAAAATCTAATAATATCCCTTAGTCAAAGAATCAAATTAAGAGAGCTTACAGACCCTTTTAATATTTCTTTAAACGTTGAGAGTACAGTTAGCTTAATGAGAGACTAATATCTTAAACCCCACATCACCCTGAGTACTACAAGCTAAGGCATTCATGTGCAGCCACAGACACAAAGTGTAATTTTAAATATCTCTATTTGCTATGCTACTGGAAGGAATCAGAAGGCTTAGAAAGTTATTTTCATGTTCCCATTTCACCATGAGTCCTCCTTTCAATTTTATTTTGTTTCTTCTTTTAACTTCAAGCTTATTTTTGTGTGTGTGTGTGTGTGTGTGTGTGTGTATATATGTGCAGGTGCCTGTGGAAGGTAGGGAGGGTATAAGATTCCTGGGAGCTAAAGTTACAGCTGGTTGTGGGCCATCACGCCTGGATTCTGGGAACAGAATTCCAGGTCTCTACAAGAGCAGTACATGCTCTTAACCTCTAAGCCATCTTTCTAGCTCTGGCTTTCATTTTTCTTTCTGTTTGTCCGTTCCCCTTCATACATTTTGCGCTGCATTTGAGGCTTCTCAAGTCTCTTCCTTACTCACAGCTGCCACCATCTGCAAAAAGGCTGCCCCAGTGGGGAACACTTTGAAGTAACGTGAAAGTTCTACTTACACCAGGATTAGATTTTTATAACCAGGGTATCAATATGAAAGTTGTGTGCAATTAAAATTGTCACAAACTCCAATTAGTAGGTGTGAATAATAGCAAGAGCTACTCCAATGAAGTTGAATAACTTTGTCTTTTCACCTTACATTGAAATAAGTCTTTCTACATTCATCTGAACCTCTGCTTAATAGTTGACTTCTTCATACAGGCCAGGTTATTTCAAGTTAGGTTTTTTAGCACATGGAAGAGAGTGAAATGTTTAGGCTCTGATAGAGACATGGAACCCAGATGATGGCAGCAGACTGGATCTGGACTCTCAACTTTTGCTGATGTGTGGTACAATAGTTGAGTACCTCAGCCTGAAGAGCTAACACAGTTGGATAGAAAATGCCCCTCTGTGCATCTTTCTCTTTCTTTGACCTTCTCTCTTTTCATCTCTTTAACATCCAAAATCAAATCATAAATCCCTTAAAGTATGTATGGTACAACTTTATTATAGTAGTTACACTGAAGGGCCCACTTGGAAGCAATGCCAGATATCTGCCTATGATGCTTTTCTCACTCAATTGCAAACATCTATGGCCATGCATGAAGCTTCTGCACATCAAATGTGTCAAATTGAGGACCCAAGAGATGAGTTTAGGTATTTTGGTTTTATTTAATCTATCATTATCTAATGTTTGAATTATGGACAAGAAATATGTTAAGGAGAAAAAAATCATGGTAAACACTTGACATATTAAAATTGTTTCCCATTGACTTGGTTATTACATGAGAAGCCTTTAGTTTTTTTTAAAAAAAGAAAATCAAGTCTACTTCCCATCAAGTCTCAGTGAATTAAGATGTTAGTGAATGATATTATGAGACTGCTAGTGTCAGCATGGGACTTCAACTCTTCTCTCAGATTCTGGAGGCAACAAGTGGGGAAGGAGATGACATTGAGAATTTGACAACACTTAAGTTAGAGGGAAGGAAATCAGTATGTAGATCTATGGATTTCAAAACTCTATATGACTTGCTATATCAGTTCACAAGAAAAATAAATAATATGTATCAGCATTTAATTATTGTACATTGTGGGCACAGATGCAACTCACTTTGAAGTCAACATTGAAGGCAAGCATGAAGGTCCTTACATATACACTCTAGTACTATATCAAAGTCATGTATTTACTGATGTTATTTCAATGACAACATTGAATTTCTTCACAGGCAAAACAAACAGGCTTTTGTTTGTCACTTTTTTGGCATATTTGATTTATTTTATACATATAAGGGTGTTTTGCCTGCATGTATATCTCTGTATCATGTGTATGCCTGGTACCTAAGGAGGCCAGCAGAGGTTGTCAGGCCCCCTTGAACTAGAGACAGACAGTTGCAAGCCACCATGTATGTGATGGAGATCAAACCTGGGCCACCTAGAAGGCAGCTAGTATTCTTAACCACTGAGCCATTTCTCCAGCCTCATATTTGAAGAAATTGTAATGACCATCATTTAATTCGTTTTTAAAGTGATATGACTACTAAGTTCATGAAAAGAAATAAAACTATATAATGAAGGGAAAGACTTGCCACATGTAAAAAAAAAATAAAATTTATTAAGTAATTTTCACCTTGCCAATAATGTTTTCTAAGGGTATCTCAGGGAAAGTTAATCTATTTTAAAATTCAATACAATAAATAAATATAATTGATTCACCTAAAATTTTATTGTTTAATTCTTGAAAATGTGTTAGTGTGATTTTTATAGGCTTGGTCAGAGTAGTAGAGATATGATATGTAATTACCATTCTGAAAAGCAAAAAACATGTATACTTCATACCTTTAAACATAACTCAGGGGGCTGGAGAGATGGCTCAGAGGTTAAGAGCACCGACTGCTCTTCCAGAGGTCCTGAGTTCAATTCCCAGCAACCACATGGTGGCTCACAACCATCTGTAATGAGATCTGGCGCCCTCTTTGGTATACATAATAAATAAATCTTTAAAAAAAAACATAACTCAATTTATATTTGTAGTAGTTGGATGCCTTCAAAATACTAATGACTATAAGATAGGGGCTTTTTATAAGCAATCTTTCAATTCTGACAATAGGAGCTATTTTTAGGCACCTACTACAAGGCTGGTAGCAATATATTATCATAGTAAGCTTTTTGTCCAGCCTGTGGGTAACCATTTTAGTCTTCAGCATTGGTTTGAACTTCTTTCCATACATCCTACTACTTCTGGGTATAAATTTATATTTTTGGGTTTCAAATAAGAACGAGTAACATAAAACAAACACCTACCATGTCAGATAGGGTGTGGCTTTCTGAGCAGGTCTTTAAAGGGTCTGGAGGAATGTTGTTGAATTAGGAAGTGTTAGCTAAGGTGTAGTCACAAGTGTTCAAGGGGATTGGTTGCTACCCACTTACATTTAATGCTGGCAGATTACTAGCAAGAAAGGCCTTAACATTATACTATCTTTTTATTTTGGGTATACAGTGAAATATAATGGGCTTTAAAAATACTAAGGTGCTGAAGAGATGGATCAGCTGTAGCTAGAGTTTTCCTGCCTGGCCCACAGTCAGGACAAATCTCTCTCACCTGCCAGTCCCACAGCCGCTCAAACCCAACCAAGTAAACACAGAGACTTATATTGGTTACAAACTGTATGGCTGTGGCAGGCTTCTTGCTAACTGTTCTTATAGCTTAAATTAATCCATTTCCATTAATCTATATCTTGCCACGTGGTTCGTGGCTTACCGGCATCTTCACATGCTGTTTGTCATCATGTCGGCTGGCAGTGTCTCTGACTCAGCCTTCCACTTCCCAGCTTTATTCTCCTCCTTGTCCTGCCTATACTTCCTGCCTAGCCACTGGCCAATCAGTGATTTATTTACTGACCAATCAGCAACACACTTGACATACAGACCATCCCACAGCACTCAGCCATGGCAAGTACTGGTTTCTCGATCAGAGGAACAAAGTTCAGTTCCCTGCACTCATATAAGGTGGCTCACACCTTGCAACTTCAGCTTCAGAGGATCTGAAGGCATCAGTGAATGCATATCACACACACACACACACACACACACACACACACACACACACACACAGAGAGAGAGAGAGAGAGAGAGACAAAGAGAGAGAGAGACAGAGAGACAGAGACACAACGACAGAGAAATAACAATACAAAAAATCTTTAAAAATATTGTAGTCTTATTTTGACTTCGTGAATCTAATATGACCTTCAGTCACCTTGTTTTGTTTTGTTATTTGATTGTTTTCTCATGACAATGTTGTTTTCCACTGATTTACTAGAAAAAGACTATTTTACAGAGACATGGCATTTTTAAACTGCCTAGACATCAGGTCATATGTATACACTGACTATTCAAGAGAAGAAAGGCTACAGAAATTATAAAGGTGTTACGTTAGTCTGCCTCTTTAAGAAGATCCTAATCCGCTGGTGAGGAATAAGGATGCCTGTAAAATAAATAGCACTAGAATACTCTGGCTAAGAGGAAAATGGCTAAGAAAGCAGTAAGACATGCTATAATACTTGGACAACCACAGAGAACATTCTTAGAGGCTCTAGAGATAGCTCAGTGGGTAAAGGTTTTGCCGTGCAAATGTGGGAAACTGAGTTCATATCTTCAGCACCATATAAATGCTTAGTATATGTACTGAGGAAGGAGACATGGGGAATTCCCAGACCAAACAGTCTAGTTAAAGTAGCCATATATGTAAGCTCTTGATTCAAGAAAGATAATGTCTCAACATATAAGGAGAAGAGCAATCAAATACAACACTGGATGTGAACTTTTGGCCTCCATACATATACAAACATATTTACACACATGTGGACATGAATAAACACATTTAGATAACACACACACACACATATGTACAAAAATAAAAAGAAACCTTTTTGAAACTATCATGTTATAAGAACAGTATCTGAGATGTTTGGAAGTTTCTCTGACACAGTGACATTAAGTCTATACAGTCTCTGAAGTCGGAGACCCTGAATGTCAACTTAGCATCTTTCATTTCTGTGGTTCTAGATAGCTCCAAAATTCATGTGGCTCTTTCTCTTCTGCTTGTATTCACTTCAGGCACAGGGCTCACAGGCTGTACAGTACATGTGATGTTCATGTTTACCACACTATTCCAGGCTGAAGAAGCATGTGGCATTGAGTCAGACAGCTGTTAACAGCTAATACCTAGCAAGAGCCATTAGCTGTTCACTCTGTGACAAACATATTCCACATATATATACTGGTTATAAGCAGAAGGCTAGAAGCAGACCAGTTAACTTTCACTGAATACTTAGCAACATCCAAAATGTTGTTTTGTTTCTTTTGAGACAGGGCCCCTCTATGTAACTCAGGTTCTGACTCTTTGACTCTATAGCTAAAGTGCTGGTATTACAGGTTTGTACCACCACACTTGGCATACACTGTTATTCACTTAATCTCAATAAACATGCTGTACATTTTGCATAATGCAACTCAGAGTGGTCACACAGTAAGGAATGGAGTTGGATTTGAACATGTACATATATGAGAACAATCTGTTAACTATACAAATAAGTTCATGAAATAGAATCTATTATGATGAAAATAA
This sequence comes from Peromyscus eremicus, assembly GCF_949786415.1. Lineage (NCBI taxonomy): Eukaryota > Metazoa > Chordata > Mammalia > Rodentia > Cricetidae > Peromyscus > Peromyscus eremicus. Next base: position 44,674,010 of record NC_081426.1, on the reverse strand, counting down.
TTGGAAGCAATCTCAATGGCTGACATCAAAGAATGAGTTTAATTAAATATGGTAAGTGAACATAATAAAACAGGGATGAAGTTATTAAAATTATAATTTAATACAGACGCTCCTCAACTTAAAATGGGATTACCTCCCCATAAACCTATCACAAATTGAAAATATTAAGTCAAAATTACATTTAATACTCCTAGCCTAATGAACTTCATTGCTTAGTAACACTGTACATTGTTAAATATCGGTGTCTACCCTGTTGACCTCAAGGTTTGTTGGGTTCTGAGACTGACTTTGCTGCCTAGTGTCACAAGAGCCTACCTTATTTCATTCTGCCAGAATTTAAAAAAAAAAAAAAAAGCTGCACTGGGTTTCTATGGAACACTATTTCTTTCATGGTATAGTAGAGTTGAAAGAGTGTAATCATTGTAAGTCAAGAGTCATCTGCACAATAATTGTTAAAAGACTGATAAAGAGTGCAATCAAACCATGTAAAATAAATTATTAATATTACATAAGTATATGAATGTGGATGTTGTATGCTACTATAAAATATATGCACTTCAAAGTTAGAAGGGTTCAGGGTAAGTTACTTATTACAGAAGAGTCACAAAAGAAAATGTCTTAGTTAGGGATTTTATTGCTGCAAAGAAACACCATGACCATGGCAATTGTCATGACAGGAAATATGGTGGCATGTGTACAGACATGATGCTAGGGAGGTAGCTGAGAGTTCTACATCAGTATTCACAGGCATCAGGAAGAGACTGAGAGCCACTAGGGTAGGCTTGAACTTCTAATACCTCAAAGCCTGCCCTCAATGACACTTCCTCTAACAGCACCACACCTACTCCAACAAGGCCACACCTCCTAATGGTGCCTTTCCCTATGAGTCTATGGGGGCCATTTTTTTTCAAACCAGTAGAGAAGAACTAGGTATAATTTATTAATTCTTGCAGTGGGGAAGTTCATTCATTTGATGATAAAACTATTTTTTATTTTTAAAATCAACTGCTATTTGTCAGTGGTACAGGTTAGCTGTCTGTATAATGGGGAGATGCAATTGCATTACAGGATCAGCTTGTCCACTGTCTGTACATTGAGATAGTCATGTGATGTTTACAGACATAAATCAGAATGCAGCAAAATAATTACCTCACAATTCTGAATTATTTTATAGTGAAAATCAACCATTTTCAGCCTCAATGTATACTATCTTCAGAAAATTCAGTGGTGAAAAAAATACATTTCCAAGAACACATACCCAAACAGAACATAAATCACTCCTTAGAATAGGGGTTGCCAGTTGGGAAGAGAAGAAATTTAAATATTGAAGAGGGCCATGAGAAATAAAAAAAACTGTATGAGTAAATCTGATAGTTAAAAGGTGGGCAGAAGGATTAGCAGAAACAGAGGATTGAGGAATTTGCTATGAGATTGAATCCCTAGCATGTCAGAACCTCCAGCATAGTCTCACCAAGATGACTGCCTAAACATGAACTGAACAAGGACAACAGCAGACATGCTGGAGTGGATGGAGGAAAGCCTAAGGGGCCTCTTATAAAAACTATAGTTAACAAAGACGCGTTGAGAGCTGGAGAAATAGTCTTTCCCAGGGAAAAACACACCAACTGGCTGTCCAAATGGTTATCACTGGAAACATGCATAACATTGTACAGACTGAATAGGTTGTATTTTGTATTTATGTATTTAAGACACATAATTTTTTGATATATATTAGAAAAGAGACCATGAATTTGAAAAACAGCAAGAACGGGTATATGGAAGGCTTTGGAAGGAGGAAGGGGAAGGAAGAAATCATGCAATTATAATCTCAAAAATAAAAGAAATAATTTAAAAAGAGAAAGTGAGAAGATATCTGAGTGATGTGATTTAAAGAGCATTCCTGGTCATATAAAACACTCATCATCATTTGAAAGAAGTGAATAGAATGGACAGATTCTATGTTCCTTGAAATTATTTGAACTGTTAAGAAGTTCAAAGGAGGGCTAAAGGCAAGAACTGCATAACTTTAAATGGAAAAATAAAATCTTGGGAGAAACATTTCACTGTGAATCTAGAAGAAAAAAACAGGGCAGAAAGCAAGCAGAAAAATAGAAAACGATGAAGTTTAAAAATATTATAGCAATAAAATGAAAACCACCGATGATCATAATCAAGGTTAATGAACTTAGTGACACTTTATAAATAGGTTGAAGAGATTGTGACATGGCCCAGTTGGTTTAAGTACTTACTGTGTAAGTGTAAGGACCTTAGTTCATATCCCCAGCACCCACAAAAGGAATTGGTTTTTGTTGCAAACTCTTATGATACTAGCAACGAAAAAGCAGATTTCAGGAGCTTGCTGTCAAGGAGCCTGGCCACATTGATCAGTGCTTTAGGATCAGTGAGGGACCTTGTCTCAAAGAGAAAATTGAAAACAACAAGACAAAGATATCCAACACTTGCCTCTAGTCTCTACATGTGAGTGTGCATTGCACATGAATGAACCCATACACAAAAGTGCACACCACACACATACACACACACACACACACACACACACACACACACACACACACACACACACACGGTGTTTAAAAGCTACTTCTCCAAAATAGCTACATTTACCTATGGGTATATGAACAAGTGTTTATATATTGTTGCTAGGAATTACATTAGTTTAGTAAATTTGTGGTTGTATAGTCTTAATCACTCATCAAAAAAAATGTAACAGAAGGCAACAATTGAAGAAAACCACAACCAATAAAATTTCAGTGGTGTGGAGCCCAGGCCCAATGGATATATCTACACAATGCTTTGCACTTGAGGCTCAGGAAACTCTGGGGAAGAGGGTCAGAAAGACTGTAAGATCCAAAGGACAAGGAAGTGTGCTGTGAGATCCTGTCTACTAAGTTATACTCATACAGTCTCACCACCATGACTGAATAAACATGAACTATGCTCACATAGTCTCATCATCTGGACTAACCAAATGTGACTGAACAAGAATGGCACCAGAAGATTCTCAAATGTGGATGGGAAAAAGTCCATGAGGCCTCAACCTTATACAAAGAACTATAGGCTGTTGAGGAATGTTAGGAATGGAAGAAGTTGCCTTCCTCAGAAAGAAGCACATTGACTGCTTGTCCAGTGCTAATTGGTTAAGGCCTGAAGACATACATATAAGTAACATTAGTTAGACTGAGCATGTTATATTTAGGTTTTGTACACACACACACACACACACACACACACACACACACACATACATATATGCATGCAATAAAATTAATGAAAGTGAAGTCATGGATTTGAAAGAGAACAAGGATGGGGTATGCTGAAGGGTTTGAGGGGAGGAAAGGGAAGGGATAAATGTTGTAATTATATTATAATCTTAAAAAATAGCTACAGCTACATGCATGCATGCTATTTAGAACAGACACAAGAGAACTTATTCAGTCCAACTTTAAAATTGAGGCTTTGTATAAACTCAAATGTAACCATAGTATCAAGCTATGTTAATACAAGAAAAATAATTTGAATGCTATAAATTTTGTAAGACATAGGAGAATTGAAGTTCAGAAAAATAATGTGTTCACTAGAGGAAAAATATATGGTTGTTCTAAATTTATGACATAATTATATACATATGTATCAATAGAATATTTATTTTATTAATGGATTGAAATTATATTTTGGATGAAAGCAAGGCCTAGTAAATTTTTTAAAAGAATTATTGAAAAATAATCTTTCATTAAATACAATCAAATTAGAAATGAAAACCAGATATAACCTCAGTCTTCACTACTTAAAACATTTAAAAGCATACTAAAAATCCATCTGAGAAACTCTGGGTCAAAAAAAGTCATGATGAAAATTCAAAACTATGTAGAACAAAGCAACAAGGAAACCAAAGTGTACTTATTGTACGGGAGGCAGTTAAATTCCCGAATAGTAAACAATGCATGTTTAACAATTTATATTAGCATCAATCAACCCTCATCAGAGAGGCTTTTTGCAGTAGATGACAATTAACACAGAAGTCCTAACTGGTCAATGTGCAAAGATTATGACACTCTTGAGTGCTCAACCCTAAATTATATATATATATATATATATATATATATATATATATATATATATATATATATCACCTTTTTCCACAATGCAAAGAGACCATCTCAGAAGAGAGATGGAACGATTCTGAGAGCCACAGGTGGTAGATGATCTCAAGGAAACAGCATTTTATTTACCTGATGCAATGGGACAGATTCATATATGAACTTACAGTAACTGTGACTTCATGCAGAAGACTACACAAGGTCAAGTCAGACAAAATCTCAGTATGGAAAAGGGAATGTGCACATAATTCCCAATCCTAGCTGAGGAGCTATTGACATTTCTTGATGTCTGGGAGAAAGTGGAGCCATTTTCTTTAAAGATGTGACCTCTGGTAGGTCCATCACTCTTTAGGGCAGGCCCCACACCCAAGAATATTTAAGCAGTTCAAATTAGACTTGTTGAGTTAAAAAATAATCACAAAGTTGGCTGGGTAATGAGGTAGGGCTAGATCTTGGAGGATTTGGGGAAGGTGGGTGAATATAATCAAAACACATTATATGAAATTCATAAGTAATATAAGTAATATAAATATTAGTACAAAAATGCTCAGCTTGCTTAAAGTCTGTCAGCAGTAAGATTAACTCTATTAAAAAATCATTTTATATCCAGTTTACACTGGGCCCATTCAAAGATCTTTTCCTTCAAAGCAAAATCTTGTGTTCTAAAGTACACATTTTTTATTAAATATTGCTAATGCCATAAAAATGCAATCTGACCAACAGTCTAATCTAAAACCAATAAAATAGAAAGTTTGTTTATTTTATCTTTATGATTAGGTGAATGCATGTTATACATATATGTGTACACATTATATATATATGTATATATGTATATATATAATTATATATGCTTTTGTTTTGGTATTGTTTACATGGTGCAAATTGGCTTTTAAATAAATGGGCATGTTAAGTCAAAAGCCAAAAAAAGGAAAAATTTAAAAAAAAACTTCCCAATTTTAAAGAAAGGAAGAGAATAGACCTGTTAATAGTAAAATAAATAATAGTTTAGAACAGAAATGATGAAATAGAAATTGTATGCCATTAAAATTATTTTAAAACATAAGAAAAGTTCATTATAAAGACCAAAAAATTAGCAAAATTACTCTAACAAGATATAAGAAAATACTCTATAAGCTATAAGAAAACACAGAAATGTTTATATACCATGATAATAAATCTGATGATGCAGCTAGAACTAAATTATGTGATCAGCCAAAAGCTGAGAACCATGTAACAGAAACTGATGGTCTCTCTATAACTACTTATGGATGAAGTTGGTAGATCTCAAATGCCTTCTCCTAATGAAAATGATGTCTAAATATTTTCCTACATGAACTCTACCAAAAGTTCAAGGAGCTGATAACTCCAGGTTACACAGGTATTTCAGAAAACCAAATGATAGAGCAAAACAACTAAGTCACTTTATGAGCCCATGCTCTCTTGGTATCAAATCTACAGAAAGTATTAGAAAGAAAAATTGCAGGTCAATCTTACTTATAAATATAAATGGAAGAACAGTAGACAATATATTAGCATTCTTCAACTCAGATAGATAGATATAAGCTATTACATCATAACCACACTGCATGTCAGAATATAAATTGGATCCAGCATTAGAACATTTAGAGAGGGATTTCTACATCAGTAGATAGAAGAAAATCATATAATTTTTTCCATAGAAGCATAAATTGGTATGTAATAGAATTCCACAGCCATTTATTATATAAGAAGACATTTCTAAGTAAACTAGAAATAAACATAAACCTCCTCAACTTGACAAAGGAAAGAAAAACATATTCAAACAAATCACTGGAATAAATAGTAGAATTTAGTTGTGCTTCCAGATACAATATTGCAATATAAAGTTCAATGTTCCAGACATCAGTCCAATTTTTCTGATATATTATAAGTACACAGATGTACAAACTCAATTCAGTGTAGAGGGTTTGAGAGTATGTGTAAGTTCAGTACCAGGTTTTCAATAGAAACACCTGTGGGTGTCAGCAGGACACCCACAAGTAGAACAGAGTTTATATATAATCTTCAAGGAGAAAAGTTAAAGAAGTTAACAAAAAATCTGAAAAGTTAAAGTTAAGTATAAGCCAATAAAGGTAAGTACCATGTTTAACAATGACAGCATACACTACGGAGAATCATTTCTCCACAATACAGTCTTGAGATTAAATTCAATTCTAAAATATGGAAAGGAGTTTCATTAGAAAACAGGTTTCATAAGAGAAAGAATTGATTTAAGGACTTTAAAGGTCAAGCAAATCCTAAGAAACATCCTAAGAGTATACATACCTATAAGATATAAAAAATTTTACTGTCACTATATAAAAATAAAGACAACACTTTTATGCACATATCACGGACAAACAGACGTGAGGAATACTTACTCACATATGAAAACTGACATGAGGCAGAACATTTGCTGAAGGTCAGTAATGGAGAAAGTCTAATTATCAGCTCATCTAAAGATGTTCACTTACAAGTGGGGAAAAGCAAACAAACAAAATCTTTATCTATTGCTGTACACAAGCAGAAGTCTGGATACAGTATCTCTGGTGGAATCCGAATTTTACAGTTAAAAAAAGACAGAAAAACACCTCTATGGTATTTTTTATACCATGGCTTCATATTGTAATGAATTCCTGATAAATACTTTAAAAAGCTCAAATAAGAGAAAGATTTATGTTTGAAATAAGATGATTATCAAAACACACTATCTGAACTTGAAGAAAGAAGGCAGAGCCTTTTAAACAGAATAGCCAAGGCTTACAAAACCCACAGATGACTAAAGCAAAGGCCAGCAGTGCATCACAAAAAATGGGCACAGCATGTGAACCAACATTTCAGAAGAGAGCAATCATGGAAGACCCCCAAATCATGTTAAAGTATTCTAAACCTTCTAAATCCTATTAGTAATTAGAGAATAGGTAAAAGCCAAGTGCATGCACATAAACAGAGTAGTCCTTGGTGGAGGTGAACTATAAGACAATCATTCTGAACAGCAAGCAATCTATTCTTAACAATATAAACTTACTATACTAACTGAGTCAGGTCCCCAGCCTCTGAATTAAACTAATTTTCATGAAATAGTAAGAAAATATGGCTCATTGTGTGAATGAAGTAAGTGCCAACAGAATAGGTAGGATTTGGTAGGATATGGGGCTTCATGCTCAAAACCATAGCCAATAAGGGTATAGCTATTCAGGGACTATATGTTTAAGATAAAAATGTAAATAATATTTATAAAATTATTAGCACAAAAAGTTCAGGTGTTTCTAACGGTGATGGGGTGTTTTGGTACAAGGGTATGCATCAGCCTTCAAGGTACTTCCCAAGCTTAGATACAGAAGTGGTCACCTCATATATTCTTTTTTATAATTTTCATGTAATTTAATTATATACATATATATTTTCTTTGACATGGTGTGTGTGTGTGTGTGTGTGTGTGTGTGTGTGTGTGTGTGTGTTTGATTACAAAACATAAACTGAAAATTTTAAATTTGAATGCAGCTGGAGCTTCTTTTAACCAACAGAACCTGGTTACTAAATCTGCTGTCTTGTGCCACCCTAAACACTGGGCAATGATTTAGCACACAGCACAAGAAAGAGCACCTCCTTCAGTTTCATAATATTCTCCATGATCTCCCTGGAATACCAAGACACCTAGATTTATGGGTAAAGGATGTGGGACAGAGAGCCATCCCTTGTATTGAGCACTTCTAGCCCACCAGAAGTGCTGTGTCATAGTCACATCTGTCTGCACATACATATTCACGTCTGGAATGTTCTTAGTCCCATTCCCATCTGTTCTGGGAAACAGAACTGAGGACATTTGTAGGCCTGGGATACGAGGCCAAGGCCGTTACCTCTAACCCTGCTTCTCTTCCTATACCCCCCAATCCCACAGGTACAACACCCATTTCTGACCCTCTGAGCTACTTTCAGTATAGACTCATTTCGTCTTCTTGTCCTTTAAACCTGAGCACAGGGAGAAACTTGGTATCTGTTCAGAAAATATGGGTTTATGATTCGTTATTGCTGGGAGATTTAGAACTGATGCTTGTATTCTGTTATTAAATGTGGCTCCCAATCACTAGCAATAGAAAGGAACATTTCAAGGTATTTGATTTAATGTTCTCACATTCTAATTAAGTAAACTATGGTCTGACCTCTTTACATGGCATGACCATTACACTAAATCCACAGAACAAATTGGAAAACTCACCTTCTCTCTTCTACTCTTCCTACTCAAACATTTCCTCTTGTGGATTCATCACCTTTTCCATCTAGTTGGATAGGACTCAGTTTAGAAGTTTAATATAGACCTATTTGTCCAATCCTTCCTCTGACTTAGATGTTTTCCTTAGTGAATAGAGCTGAGGACATTTTAATTAATTTATTATGTCCCTTCAATTAGGGGACCCAATTAATAATTGAAATGGGTTTTTAATTGGTTTGTGTCCTCTAGGGTATCATATTAATAACGTAAATAAACTAACAGGTTTGCATTGAATTAGGATCCATCTATATGCATATCTGTCGCCTCCCCATACATTATCCATCGTTAACCTCCAAAATTGAATGCAACTTGTCAGACATTCCCATGGACTAGTTTTTTGTTGTTGTGGCGGATGCTTTTCCACTGTGAAGCAAGGTCATAGTATTTTCTGCTATAATGTTGATGTCAACTGTACTTTTTCTCATTAGATTCATTATATTCACTTTTCTAGGTTTATAATATTGAAATCACCCATTGTACAATCTATTACTCAATAATTTGTCTAATCACAAGCTCAGGTTGTTTCCTAGAATCCTACTTGTTCTCAAACAATGAAGTAAACAGTAAGAGAGGTTCTGTGGCATGTATAAACTCACATAGAAAACTAGAAGCTAGTTTTACCCAAATAAATTGTCTTATGAAAAATTATTTCTTTTATTCTCAGCTCTTAATACATATCAGGATCAGTAGCATCTCTTCATGTTATTTGGAATAGAATTCCTCAAGTCCTTTAACATTTCCCCTGTCTATATCACTAAGTTCATGCATCCTCCAAAGGTTCTTATTAAAATTATTATTATTTGTTTTTACTAAGTCCCTGATGGTTTCCTTACCAAAATCTCTCTGTATCAATATTCTTTTCCACTGAATGCCATTTTCCCCTTCTCCCAGACATCTGGAATTAGAGGTCTCCTTAACTCAGGGGTTTTCACTGTGTATTCCCCATAGAACCACCTGGGAAACTGCTAAGAAATGTCACTCTTGGGGTTTAGTAGTTTGTTTCAGAAAGTTCTCCAGACAATTCTATGAATGCTCAAATTTTATTTATTTATTTATTTGTTTGTTTGTTTGCTTGTTTTTTCAAGACAGGAATGCTCAAATTTAAAAACATGTGTTCTCACCTCTTAGAGAGAAACATCCTAACCAAATTTTTTTATGCTACAAAGCTCAGTTTTTTATAAATAGTGAAGTGAAGCCCTTTGCAACATCCATTTCTTGATCAATGTCTTCATCTTCAAGAACTTTAAGGGAATTGTGCTTTATTCATGTGAACTCTGTGTCTCACTGAATCCAAATAAAAGCTGGTTGAGGGATGAGGTGCCTGCCTTTCTTCTTAACCCCTTTTGCATGATTCTTCTCACTTGCTGACACATGAGTAAATGCTTATTGGGTCATTAGATGTGACGACAGTAGCACTTGCAAGAATATTAGCTGATGCATCAATGTTTTTTGGTCTCATGAAAACTTTTCCACATTCTAAGTTTGAGAGTTCTGTACTCTATAAAAGGCACTATTTTCTCAGACTTGTCTCACATAGCTTCTGCTATGCTACCTTGCAGTCAACTAACAAGAGCTCTATCAAGTAGAGGCTTCAAGGGTGTAGTGACATAGAAGGAAAATGACGGAGATCACCATTCTGTGTAGTAGTGGTACCAACAAATCTAAGATAATGGTTCCCAAGTCTTCAGCTGGGGAAGACGGAGTCATTTTCTTTCTTTTGTCCTTCAGTTCCTGGTAAAATAACATCCTGGTTCTCAGATCTTCTTAGTCATACTACAGGCTGCTTGATCCCTCTAAAAAAAATCTCTCTTCCACTGCCAGGGGTTCCTCAAACAGATGTAGACACATAACTGTGACCCACATTCAGAGGATCTAGTTCAGTCCCACAAAGGTTCCCCAGCTGACAGACCAGAGTCCATGAGCTCCCACCAGCTCGGGTCAGCTGTCTCTGTGGTTTTCCACATCATGATCTTGACCTCACTTGCTCCTGTGATCCCTCCTCCCTCTCTTCAACTGGTCTAGGATTTCAACCCAGCTTGGTAGTGGATCACTGCATCTGCTTCCATCAGTTACTGGATATAGGTTCTATGATGACAATGAGGGTAGTCACTAATCTGATTGTAGGGGAAGGTAAGTTCAGTTACCCTCTCCATTATTGGTAAAAGTTTTGTCTAGTGTCATCCTTGTGGATTCCTGGGGATTTCCCTAGCACCGGGTTTCTCACTAACCCCCTAATGGTTCCCTCTACCAAGATATCTCTTTCATTGCTCTCTCTCTCTGTCCCTCCCTCCACTTGGCCATCCTGATCCCTCCTGTTCCCATCCTCCACCTCTTTCCTTCTATTACTCCCCCTCTCCCTACCATCCCAGTTTACCCAGGAGATCTTAACTATTTTCTCTTCCTGAAGCCCTACATCTATGTTACTCTTAGGGTCTTCCTTTTTACCTAGCTTCTCTGGGGTTGTGGATTGTAGCCTGGTTATCCTTTGATTTGCTTCTAATATCCATTTAAGAGTGAGTACATACTGTGTTTATCTTTCTGGGTCTGGGTTACCTCACTCAGGATGATTCTTTCTAGTTCCATCCATTTGCTGGCAAATTTCTTGATGTCATTGTTTTGTACCACTGAGTAATACTCCATTGTGTAAATGTATTGTTCTTTAACCACTGAGTAACACTCCACTGTGTAAATGTACCACATTTTCCTTATCCATTCTTCAGTTGAGGGACATCTAGTTCAGGTGCATAAAATGGCTTTTTGGAACACATTCCCTAGGGTGGGATACCTTGCTCAGCCTTGACACATGAGAAAGGGTCTTGTTCTTCCTCAATGTAGTATGTCCGACTTGGTTGACTCCTCAAGGGAGACCTTACTTACTCTGTCTGAGGAGTGGATGGTGGGGTGGGATGGGAGGAGATGAGGGGGCAGGAGGAGGGGAAGGTGAGGGAACTGGGATTGGTATGTAAAGTGAAAAAAAAACTTTTTTAATTAAAAAAGTATATATAAAAAAGAAATCTCTCTTCCCTCTCATATGTGTGTGTGTTCATGTATGTGAGTACATGCAAAGGTGTCATGGTTTTTGTGTGGAGGTCACAGGATCACCTGGCTTGTCAGTCCTTGATTTCTAACTTGAAACAGGTTCTTTTATTTGTCACTGCCTATGGCAGGTTGTTGGTCTGTGAGCTTCCAGGGATTCTCAAAATCACAAATGTGTACTGCTGCATCTGGATTTATGTGGATTCTAAGGATCTGAAACTGAGCTTGAACACTTATGCATCAAGTACTTTTACCCATTGAGATATATCTCTAGCCTTCAATACCTTTTAATTAACTTTTTAAAAATAAGCTAGAGACAGATTTAGTTGCTTGCAACATACAATCTTAACTGATATGGTAATGAGAATCTGTGCTATATTATATTCCGTAGCTGATAAGTCCATTAAGCAGCCTCAACTTCTTGAGTGTAAGTGAAAACACAAATAATTGACTAGTCTATGAAAATACTTGATACATCCTTCATAAGTTTGAAAAGCCAAAGACTGTAAAATAAGTCACATTTAGTTACCTTTTGTCCAGGTTTCCATACAAGGAATATCCGACACACTCATTGTTTCAGAAGAACAACAGGAAGTAAATTCTAACCGTCTGCCATGCTGTCAATGACATCATCATCCTTCGAGGGGACAAAGGTGATTATTGAGTCCACTAGGCACCACATGTGTCTATGTGTCACCAAGTTAGTCTTTTTTGTGCCAGCTCACATTCCTAATCTTCTAGGTCAAGGTTCTCTGCTCTTGGCACATTTTAGTTAGATAAATAGGAACATCCACATACCAGAATTTAGACAGCTTGACTGGGAAAATTTAAGCCAGGGGAACTGTCTACCTGGAAAAGTACTGAGTTAAGTACAGCTATATGAGACAATTACTTGTTCACTGTGGGTTTCATAAAATATTCACGGTGCCATTGGTGGGCCACTGGGGCAAAGGTACACATTCCACCCTCTGCTCACAATCAAGTACAGAATAGTGACACCAAGGCCATGATTACATAGCTTGATGTTAGCAGAGTTAGGATTTATCACGGTACTGTTCATTCAACAGCCCTTATTTTCCTTCTGAAAATGCTGCCTCATAAGGAAGGTCTACCTTAAAAATCTTTTCTGAATACTCTTCTTTCCTCCCTGGATCTGATTGAATATATTATCCTTTAAGTACTAAATATGCTTCTGTGGTAATACACAGAACACTTGACCACATGCCTCTGTTTACATGCTTGTCTCAGAGCTGTACTGTTAGTTCCTGGGAGCCTAGATTATGCTTTATTCATCTTTGTTTTCCATGTTTCCAACATAGTGCATGGATTATAGTAGTTGCTTGATAAATATTTATTACATGAATAGATGGGTAAATAAAAGCAGAGGGGGAAATCCATTTTGTATAGGTAACCATGAAATATTCACCTAGCGTTCTCCAGCATCACACAGCTCAGAGGTTTGAGCAGTTCCTTAAACTAGAACAAAATCGTTGTGGCCTCTTTCAGACAAAATAACTAGGCTCTCCAGGCAGAACCCCAGTGGTTCAAATATTCCAAAATGGCTGGCAGCACCCTCAACCCTCTCATTGCTGTACACATGGCCAAAGTAGTACATGGAATTTAAATGGTGAGCCTGTTATTCTGGGGCATGGGGCGGGGGGTACATGCCAGGGACCTGGATTGTACTTACTGTTATGGAAGCCTGGCTGAGGGTCAACAACAGGATGAGTCAAAGAATCTTTGCAAGCATGTGAGTCACTTCCTTGAATTTAGATGGTTCTGGGATCCGGGGATTGGCATGGGACCAACAGTGTATGCTCAGGCCACTCAAGGGATTAAAAGCTACATCCAGGATGATTATGTGGAATTAAAAGTCAACCAAGAAGTAGCCATGGACTCTGACTTCTTCGCATTCCATTTGCTGGAATCCAGTTTGTAATCCCAAGGACTGGAAAACTATGGCCCCACACTCTGTTTTCTTTTGTTTAGGGAAGACAGCAACATAGAAGAGAAAGTATGTGCATTTTTTATTCTTCTCTCATCATTGCCTTATGGAAAGTTTCTTCTTTACTCCAGTCGAAGACTGCCTTTCTGGAAGACTTCTGCAGTAATTTATCTTCTCATTCTGCCAGCAATAATTAAATGAGATGCTGCATATGGAGTGCCCCCCTCATTGCAGGAACTGAGTACCTCTTGGGCACTAGAACTTAGTTTTTTCCTTATTCACCATTGATTTCTTTGTGCTTTTCTTCTCTCATTGCAGCAGGGACATCCTCTGGGTTTTATCATGGAAGCCTGAAGACAGTAGAACCCATGAGAAAATGAGAATTTGGGTCAGTTAGAATGTTGAAACCTTGAGGCCCTCTCCACAGAAGGAAATACATGTCTGGCACTGAAACCTAGTCAAAATCCTATGACTAGGAAACTCACAGACCATAAGTAGTCTACTGCTGGTGCTTTGCTAAGTGGACATGCACCCAAACTGTGTTATATGTGTACATGTTTATTCTTATAGATAGTGCTGCTTCTCTGTGCAGTGGTTGATAACTAATGCAGAGATATATACCTGGTCAAAGTACTGAGAGTGAGTAATGCTCGACTGTTACAACTTGAATGTGAGTTCTATGTTACCCTCTCCGAGAGCCACTGAACACTGCAGAATATGAGGCAGAAAGAGCAAAACAGCAAGAAGATGGGAAGAAGTGCTGCAAAACTCTTTGCTGGTATGACATGGTCTTTTCCATCATGAACTCACAGCAGCTGTGGTTCCCTGCAAAGACCTGCACACAATTTGACCTTAACATTCCACTATGGATGGGAGAGTGATGCTCACAAAGCCCTATCTGTCCACAAGGAGTTCTTGGCAGTTAATGGTTGCCTGGGAAAGGAGTGCCATCTTCTTCAATGATTAGCTACTGGTAAGTTACCCATTCTCCAGTAAGTGATCCCCAACCCTGCTCATCCAAGAAACCCTAATTAAACTCAATAGATCATAAAAATATGTGAGACTAGGAAGTGGACTAATTAGAAAAAAGTGGGTTAGGAAGAAGAGAGAGAGGGATGAGAAAGGGGGATGGGGAGCATATATGATCACAATACATTGTATGCATGCTTAAAATTGTCAAAAATCAGCAGCTTATATTTATATATGTGTGTCTGTGTTTGTGTATGTAACAATAATAATCAAAGAAAAAATTATCAGTTTGAGAGGAAGGACATGGGATGGGTTGGAATGGGGAGACCTGGGAGGGATGGAATGAAGAAACGGAGAGGGGAATAGATACATAATTCTATTCCAATTAAAATATATAAAATGATGTTGATTTAAAAACTAAATTAATCAAATAAGAAGAGAAAAAATGGGCATCCCAGTGTCATGCGAAAGTGATCCATCTGGCATAGCCACAACATACAAGCCTTTTAAATACCAACCAGGTCTGAGTTTGAAGGCAGCCTTAAATACTTCATTAAAAGTAATTAAATACTTCATTAAAAGTATTTCTCCTCTATCTTCCAAGTCCTCCACTAGAGAAGGCCAAGGGATGTCCCCGCAGCAGTTACATCACTGCACATGTAGGAATGACTCTGGCTGATGACTCGAGAGTGGCTTTGTAGACACTGTATCCTCAATGATGTTGGGGTATCAACAATCTGTGCTGAGCCAATGGGGCAGACTCTTTGTAATTTTCTCTACATGGCAGAAATTCGCATTGATGTAAAGAAGTTCACTGTTTATGGAGAGGCTGGTAGGGTCTGGTTTCTTGGAGATAACTAAATATTATGGCGTCTTTATAATTATGATTGCTTGATTTTAGGGACTCAAGCCCATCCAAACATACAGCTCAGTGGGTCTTTATATGCATATTAATGACTCTACCAGTGAACATTATTTTGCATTATGACTAAACATTTCTTTGCATAGATATAGAAAGCCGAATTCTATGTGACTGTGTGCTCATGTGTGTGCATGTGCATGTTCACAGTACATGTGTTCATGTGCATGTGGAGGGCTAGGCAAAACCTTGGGTATCACCCTTCAGGTACCAGCTGCCTTGTCTTTTGTTTTATTTATTTTTGCTGTTTTTTAGTTTTAGTTTTAGTTTTAGTTATTGTTTGCTTGTTTGTTTTGTTTTGTTTTGAGACAGGGTACAGTGGTGGCAATTGACATGGCCCCCAAAGACTCATATATTTGCTTGGCCCATATAGAGTAGCACTATTAGGAGGTGTAGCCTATTGGAGTAGATATTCATGTACATGTAGAGGACTGGACAAAACCTCAGGCATCACTCCTCAGGAACCATCTACCTTGTCTTTTATATTATTTATTTTTACTGTTTTTTAAAAAGTGTTTATTTGTTTGGTTTGGTTTGATTTGAGACAGGGTGCAGTGGTTTGAATAGGTATGGCCCCCATAGACTCATGTGTTTGAATGCTTGACCCATAGAGGGTAGCACCATCAGGAGATGTGGTCTGTTGGAGGACATGTGTCACTGTGAAGCCAGAATTTAAGGTATTGTATGTCAAGCCACAACCAGTATGACAGTTCACTTCCTGTTGCCTGAAAATCAAGATGGTGAACTTTCAGCTCCTTCTCCAGCACCATGTCTGCCTGCACACTGCCATGCTTCTTGCTATGATGGTGATGGACCAAACCTCTGAAACTGTAAGCCAGCTCCAATTAAATGTTTTCCTTTATACTAGTTGCCATGGTTGCAGTGTCCCTTCACAGCAATAAATCCCTAACTAAGACACAAGGTGTCTTGCTGACTAGGAGTTTGCCTAGGAGGCTAGGTTAGCTGACTAACCAACGATCAGCAGGGATCTCTGCTGTCTCTGCATTGTCTCTCGCTCCCTAGCACTACTATCAAAGCATATACCACCTGCCTGCCTCTTTTGAAAATGCGGGTTCTGGTTATCTAACTCAGGTCTTCTGTTTTCAGGATAAGCCCAGTCACTGAAAGTTTTAAATGAGACAGTGCTTTAGACTTCACAGAGTTACCTGACAAGGAGTATACCATTTGACACCTTCCCCCCAAGTGACTATGAGGTTAGGGAGAGCAGGTAGCTCCATTTTACAGATGGGAATAGTGAGGCCCAGATAGAAGATCATCTGCCTACAACAGTACAGCTGGCTTGCCATAGTATCAGTATCATAGTCACCTTTTGCATCTGCCTCACCACAGTGCCAACGCTTGGGAGGGGGAGATGGAGTCTAGTGTTCCATACACAAGAACAGAATACTATTGTACTTTTCACATTTTATCAAACATGTGAATGAGTGAATACAATTTGAGAGCCTCTCTAAAGACTGTGGAAGCTTCCACATCCCAGGAAGCCACTTTTGTTGATTCCAGGGAACAGAGCAGCAAAAGTCTGTCTTTAGTAACACAAAGGTACCTTGATTTTTCTCTTTGGTTTTACATCATCTTGACAGTGACTTAGAGATATATTTTGTCGAATAGATGCACTGGATGACAAAGGTAGTTTACTAGGAAGCTCGGTGCTATTTGTGTGTGACCATTCCTCTGGCCACCCACCATATGACCCTTTCCTTCTTTTGGAGTTAATGAAGATTTTTCTGCCCTCTTTCTCCAAATAAACATTTCTCCAAATGTTTGGCTAGTTCCTCCAGTTCCATGACTAGCGTTGAGTGAACATAGGCCTGACTCAACAAAGGAACTACCCACGCCTGCATCTCTGACTCACTCTTCACTATCTCCACACATTTTTAGCACTTTGTATTGTTTAATCATTTCAATTCCTGACTCCTGATTCTTTTCCTTCTAGTTCTCCTTTTACAGCTTTCTTGACAATGGCTGTTATTTTCAGAGCCCTTTAGAAGCCTTGTAAGCACCCATCTGCCTTCACCACAAGGAGTGCAGTCATCACCTGCCCTTTGAAGCTCACATGGCATGCACTGGGCTTGGTCTGAGTCAGCTCTGTGCAGAGAACAGGCAGTGGACAAGGTGCCAGGAGAACTGAGGACTGGCTTGGCTCTGCTCCCGTCTTTTCATGTGACCTTGTAGGCTACTCAGGTTTTGCCTCCTGGAAATAGTAGACTGACACTGCTTCAAGACAGGAAGAAACTTTATAGAGTGGACCCCAAGCTGCCTCAGGAAAGCATAGCATGCTTTTTGAAACAATGCAGATTTCCAGGCTTCTTCTCAGCTTGTATGAGTTCTGGGATAGGCCAATCACCAGGATGCCTCTACATCCCTATCCAAAGCACTATACCCAGGATCTCTAGGACTATTTCATTTCTTCTGTCTCACATAGAAGCATAATCCTTAATTTTTTTAAAAAAAGAGATGAGCAGGGTTGGCAATCCCTTTTAACTAAACCTCAGATAGTTATCCAGCTGAGCTTAAACTTGGATGTGTGTCCATGCTCTGCTCTAATAGGCACCACTGGGGCTCAACTGGCCAGGCCACCCAATAAGCTGTTTCTTCATTGCACTAGCACTGGTGTTGGCATCTGGACTGCTGGGGACAGCAAGCTTCCCTAGGGGCAGAGCTCATCTTTGAAATGCCAAGGCAGTGTCCTTGTACATATTGGGGCACAAGTGAAGCAGGGATCTGGATGGCGCTTACACTGAAATACCACTGTGAAGCTTGCAAAAGATCCAAGACTGTATCAGATTCCCAAGACCAAGCTGGCAGCCATCTGTAGGAAAATCAGATTCCAAGGAGTCCTTAGAGGTCACCAGAGGGCACATGACTGCTCCTGGTTAGGGGCTTCGGGGTAGCTCAGGACAGATGCAGAAAACGGGGTGAGTAAGAATCAAAAAGTAAAAATCTACTTCAGTTATTTTTTTTTTCAATGTGGCAGTCCTGGATGGTATGTAACTCGGGAAGAAATGCATAGAAATTTTCTTTAATTTCAGCCATCATAGTCATGCACCAGGCGGCACACACACACCCCTTGTGTAAATGACTCAGCTGTCAGCTCTCACTAGCTCCTTGGAAAGCAGCAGCTAAGAATGGAATTTGTGGGTAAGCACACACTCACACACATGCTCATGAACTTGCGGCACACTTGCTTAGCAGAAGCTCAAATTCTTGCTGATCATTAACCTTTTGCTAAACTTATGGCCCACTGGAGTGAGAAACTGTGCTCCATCCATGTTTAGACGTTTTGGAAGCCTGGCAGCAGCTTAGAGCAATGTTAGTAGGATAAATTAATAAAGGTAAGAAAAACTACAGGGTCTACTCCTTAGTTTTGAAAAGTAGCCATGGTGAACACCTTCACAATTGCATAGGCAATGGACTGTAGCATTATAGGAATGTTTGTTGGAGTTTTCAATGGAAGGTTCTTGGCTACCATGAGATTTTAGAGTGCTTAGCTGAAGGCAAGTGGACCTAGTAAAAATCTATGAAATGAATTAATTCCAAGACAGTCACAAAAAATATCAAGCTCACCAACAATAAATAGCATAGCTAGAATCATGTTATATTATTATCAGCAACACGAAAACTGTCAGCTCCATGGAACAGCTTCTCAGGGGTAATGAGCCTGCATTACTTATGTCTGTGGTTCTGTGCCTGGCAGTGTGTGTCAGAATGACTGGGAAGGCCCTTATGTACTTGCTAAAGTGTGCAGAAATGTAAACATTGACAGAAACCTGTTTGAAGTGCTTGTTTACTACCCCGGTTACATATGTACCTTTTCCAATTGACCTTGCAAATGAAACACTTTGCCACTGAAGGGAAATAGAACATGCGCAGAAGTCCTTCCAGTGTTTATTTTTACATTGAACATCAACTAGGCCCCAAGGCTAATGCCATTGACCTGTAACACACATAGTGATGGCAAAGCAACTGGTCACTTAGTTATTCAGTGAGCTGAAAGGCCAGGAGGATCCTTGTCCTCAATGGGACACTGCCATCTGGTGCATGCCCCAAGTGAGACATGTAGGGAACAGTAGCCAGACTCAGGAAAGTTTGGGGAGGCTGAGCTACTCCAGAAAACACAGAGCTCCTGCTGTCCCTACCACAATCTGCAGATGAGAATAACCACCCAAAGAGCTGTTACCATGGAGATGGAAAAATAAAGTTATCCATAGATGTGATGAAGATGCTGAATTCCTCAGAGTCAGTTGGGAAATAAATATCTTATACTGTCCATCTCATTTAAGCTGCAGAGCAACTCATGAAATGGTTATATAGTGGGTGAGGATAGAGAGGACCAAAGGCATTTAGTAACATGCCTGAAGTCACTCAGTTAGTAACTAAACGTGCCTCCTCTGTTAGTTTTTGTTTGTTTGTTTGTTTGGATAAATCCCTGCTCTAAAAGGGGACATGCTCTTCTCCTTATCCAAGTACAGTTCAATGTAGGCCTAAACAGTTCTTTACAATCAATAACTTACTGTAGTGGGGAAGTGTTTCCAGAGTTCCTCATTTCTAGTAGCTGATTGTTAGGCTGGAGAGAAGGATTCGTGTATCTGTGTGAGTTAGCACTACATAAAGGATAGTGCAAAATTAATGCTGGAGACATCCTTATGCCAACGACGACGACATAAGCAAATATTTGCATTTTTCCCATGAAACGTAGGAGTTCTAGTGCTCTGCTGAAGCCAAGGAAAAATTGAGGACAACAATCTTATCTCAGTTTAAAGTTTTATATTTTTTTATCATATATTTTCACTAATTTAGATTTTACTAATTTCTTAAAATGACATATACGTTGATTACTACTTTTCTTATCAATCTTCCTTACATTTTGTGGCTGGAGGTCACATTTGGCTAGTTGTGATCTTGACAGCTTTGGAGTTGAAAAGACAGCAACAGTCTAGACAACTCTCAGGTTGGAAATGGCTGTCAAAAAGATCCTGGCTTGGTTACCGTTGGCAAAATGTTCTATTTTTTTCATGGCATAGCAACATTTCTATTCTTATGACAAACTTACTAAACCGTATGTCTAATCATATACTCATTATTAGATGCTCTCTGCACTGTGGACATTTTCTGTGTCTCCCAGGAATAACAATTGCTTTACCTGTGGTGAAGGTTACCAGAAAATTAGACAAGCCGTTAGATGTAACGTCTCAATTTCAAAGCATAATATGTGTGTGGAAGGGCTGCTAATCACAGAATTACAGATCCTCCCTATGATGGGCACCTCTGGAGATGGCATGTGTGTACATTTGCCTTTGTGTCTGATTTCCAAGTTAAGCCAGAGAGATCACAAGGGAAATAATATCTTCTACCAACCTGCTGCAAATTTAGAACAACTAAAGCGTTAGCCCGTAGGTCTTCCCCCAAAGCAGATTGATGGTGATGGAAAACTTGGCATTAAGGAGCTCAAAGTACTCTCTGCTGGGAAATGTTTGGGGTATCTTTCATGCAACAATACATCAAGGCCATCCTGAAGTCACAGCTACCTCAGTGTGCACCTTGCTGAATATCACACGCAGGTGGTTAAAATTTCAAAACAACATAACTAGCTCTGCGAAAATTCCCTATTGATATTTCTGACTTTGTCCAGAGGTCACAAATTATAAAACTTGAACAGACATCATCAAAGTGTGTTCATTAAATGAGGGTTTAATCCTGCATAGTTCAAGTTCCATTAATTGCATTTTGACTCATAGCAAGCAGAAATTAAGAAGATCATGTCATGGTGAATAATTTGCTCTCAGTCCCTAATGTAATGTTACAATCTAGATCTTTCTTCTGAGAAGATTTAACTGAAACTTCCACACCACATCTCCTCAAAAGAGCACCATTTAATGTTCCATTAGTAAAGCAGAACATTTGGAAGACATAATGAAGAAAACTCTCAGAAGAACTCCAAGAAGACATAAGGGAGGGCCCTGTTTTCGTATAAATCTCTGGTTAAGGCTGAGTCTGGGTAAAATCGTACAAATTCCTTTGTAATTTATATGATGAAATAAGATTTCAGCCAGACAAGGTACTTAGAACTGAAAAGCCAGCTTCTCCAAGCCATAAAGTATGCTAATTAGAAGGTTGTGCCTAGGATCCTGCCAAAAACCAAGGAACCTTCTCAAATATTAATGATGCCCCCTTTGCAAAGCTTTTGAACGCTGTCACGAATCTGGTGGCTTCAAGATTTTTGTCACTTCATTATGACTTTGATCTTGGCTTTGGTATACCCTGAATAAGGATACTGTCCTGTGCTAAAACTTTCAAATAGACCACAAAAGTTTATGTAGGGCTCTGTGTATGCACATGTGTATGTGTACATGTCTGCAGTATGTGTGTGTGTGTGTGTGTGTGTGTGTGTGTCTGTCTGTCTGTCTGTCTGTCTGTCTGTCTGCCTGCCTTTCTGTCTGTGCCTGGAGGAGAGGAGAGAAGAGGAAAAGAAGAGCAGAAATAGATATTTACTGTTGTCCATTAAAGTGAATCCATACCATAACAGTGGTATTCCAACATTGTCACAGGTGTTGATGCATGAGTTCTGAGTAATAATTAAGCTTAAACAAGGGGTTTAATTGTTTTGAACCTGGTGACTGTGGTTTCCATCACTTGGAAATGTACCAGGGAATAGTAACAATGGCACAGAGTGATTCATCATTTGGAGACTGTAAAGTAGAAGACAGAAGAAATCTCCCCAAAATGGTTAGAGAACTATTAATGAGAAGGATGACTTCGGGTGCATGCAAATATGGTTGACTATGATCACTTAAGCAGTACAGGAAAGCTGAAGTGCTCCCAGTTTTTTTTTTTTTTTTTTGAGCAGCTTGACAGAATTAGCAATTTCTCCAGATGCCTAATTTACTCTACAGAAGTGGTTTCCACCTCCTGCTTCCACCAGAGGTGGGTTCGGTAGCTGGCAAGATGCACTCTGGCAACTAGGAGCACTAGGAACAGAAGGAGCTTGTAACCTTCCTCCCTGCCCAGGAAGAGGCCAGCACCTTGGCACAGCAGTTTGGGATGATTGCCAACACTTATTTTAACCCAATGCAGTGCTTTCCCTGAACTGCTGAGTCTCTCCTTCAGCCAGCATGCTCAGAGAGACCTTTGATGACCAGTTGGGGTGTTCTGCTGATGTCACTTCAGGACTTCAGGCTTTTGTTTTCAGATATTTGTGGGAGTGATTGCCAACTGAATAAATGGTTGTGAAGGGGCTTTTCGGTAGATGGGAATTGAATTCATATCAAGGCATTCCAGAGGGCAAAATCATATGGAATAATGATGTAAGGAAAGGCACAATAAATCCTCACATTTATGAAGTTCTTTAGAGGTTAGTATGCTGGTTAAGAGCAGCTGGGTGGAGGTTAGGCTAAGGTAGGTTCTTGACTTATGTTAACAACTGTGGTAATCAGTCAGGGGGACTGGATTTCACTATTTCTTAAAGCCTTTGCCCTTTATTAGCTGTGTGGCTTCAAGCGAATATCCTGACCTCTCCAGCCACCTCATAGATAAAACTGGGATAATGCTGGCCATGAAAGTGACTTAGTTTCAGGGTTAAAAAGTAAGCCATATGCAATTTAATATGTGTTAATACAGTTTTTATTATTTCTCCTTGACAATGAATAGTCAGTTGTAGATTACAAGTTCATTTTATATACCATTATTTTATGTCTTGATCCACACTATTTAAATTCTATTTGTCTTTGTATAATGTCTTGTTTTATCTTATGTATTATATAGCTATTTATTATGTTACAGTAGTTTCAGATGTTATATATATATATATATACATATATATATATATGTATTACTCATTATTCAATTTACATTGTATTAAGTGTTCAATAATGCAGAAGAGAGTTCTATGAGAATGGTATAGACAAATCTGTCAGGTTAGAAGGTGACATAAGCTAATTGAGATTTGTTTTTAAATCAACTATTGAGCAAGTGGACTATGATATCTTCTGGAAGGGACATCTTTCTATTCAGCCATCAATGTTTAGTATGTTTTAATCATAGGTACTGTTACTATGTATTAGCCACTTAAGAAAGGAATGATTCAGGCTCAATACTGTAGTTATGTGTTCCTTTTGCCATTTGTAACATGGCAGCAAGGCCAAGTATGGGATTTTGGAGCCATGTTTGACTACTGACTCATGACATGACCTTGAGGAATCTTCAAGCTTTTTAATTCTTATCTAAAAATTGGAGTATATTATTCACAACTTCAGAGGGTTGAGAAAAGTCAATGGAACATTGCTTTAAAATGTTCAGTGTTGATCCTGATATAATGCCAAACATTAATTACCATTGTTACACCCAAAGGAAACAAAGAAGAAAGCAAAACAAAAACAAACAAATAATAATTGAGTGCCAACATTGTGCAAGGAAGTCTACCAGGACCTGCACTCTCTCTCTCCATATATCTATATCTATCTATCTCTCTATCTATTTATATATATATATATATATATATATATATATATATATATATATATATATATATATCTTCTGTGAGAGATTGGCAGTGTTATCATCTTTATGGTTATAAATCTGTGGTTCAAATAAGTTATCCAGTAGAACAGTTAACACATCAACTGTTCATGTCTTACTTAAAGAAAGATATCAAGTATCTACTGTGTGCCAGACACTGTTCTAGGCACTCAGGGCACCTCAGAACTCTGTCCTTGCAGAGTTGACTCAGTAGTGAGAGGTAAATGAAAGCTGATAATGAGAATTATCAGATTGTTAGAGGAAATAAAAAAAAACACATCTTAAAATGTGATGCACAGGGACTCTGTATTTGACTCTACAGTTTATTGATTTAAAAAAAATAACATTTTTGCTTAAAAGGTGCTATTGTGGTTTGAATATGAAATGCCCTTCATAATATCCTATGTTTGAACCACTTGATCCCCAGCTGCTGACACTGAGAATGTTGTGGAACCCTCAGGATGTGGAGACATGCTGGAGGAAGAACAATACAGGGTAGGCCTTGAGGTTGTAGTGCCTGGTCCTATTTCCTGATCCCTCTTGACATCTCAGCTTTTGTTGTCTCATATTTGCCATGCTTTTTCCACCATGCTGAATTGTGTCCTCTTAAAACTCAAAGCTGAAATAAATTCTCTTTCCTGGAAGTTTCTTTAGTCAGGTAATTTTCAACTTGTAAAGTAACTAAGACAAACAATCATTTTATCAGATTTTTAACTTCAAAATTATGGCTCAAGTTAGGCAACCTAGAATCCTAAAGGCATATTAGAGTACCACAGTAAGCAGCCACTGTGCCAAGTGGCCCTGGCA
The DNA here is from genome assembly GCF_949786415.1 of Peromyscus eremicus. Lineage (NCBI taxonomy): Eukaryota > Metazoa > Chordata > Mammalia > Rodentia > Cricetidae > Peromyscus > Peromyscus eremicus. Next base: position 44,649,393 of record NC_081426.1, on the reverse strand, counting down.
TGTATTCCCTGGCAGTTACTAACCTTCAACTTCAATGTACCTTCAACCTCACAGTTACCTCAGACACACAATAGTCCTACTGTCTCTTTGGCTTTCCAAGTATCATGGGCAGTAGGCAGGATCGAGCAGAGGAAAGGGTAGTGTGGGAAAATTTTGAGTTTAAGTTTGGAACTCATAGGATTTTTCTCTTTCATTATTCTTTTCTTTTCTTTTCTTTTTGGTCAACATTGTTTACCCTACTTAGACCTGTCTATATCAGGGACACCTGGGTGACTCATATGGTGTCATTACCTTCACCAATCCAGAGTTAGTATTTTCTATGATTATTCAGTCTCCCAAGTGGACAATTGATAAATCATGTTTGGTAAGGAAGGAAAGAAAGATTTCTTGGGTAGGTAAGTGAATAAGAAAGCATATGCACTGTTCTTCTCTCCACAATCCCCACCTTCTCCATAGGTTAATCAGACTTGCAAGCAGCTATAAGAAATGGTGTGCCATACAGCTTTCTCCTTCACCCTTCATTTGGGTTAACCCTTTCACTATCCCTTTGCCCCATCTTTCACCCACTCCATGTTTGAACCTTTCCACCCTAACTTTTCCCTTTTCTCCCTTTTCATTTTATTTTTCTGTCTTCCAACCTAAGAAAAATAGTGAATTAGAGATGATACTAGAACACAGGAGACATGAAAGCAGATGGAAAAATACTTAGCCATAAAGGTTTAAGTGGGGGATGGAGAATTGGAGAGAAGGAGAGAGTAGGACATGATTAACTAAAACTAAGGATATATGAAGAAGCCTTGTGAAAATCCTTAAGTTTTATGCTAATTATAAAATATAATGGACTTTAAAAGGGATGTTGAACAGAAGTATTCTGCATGGGTGAACAATGCTGCTTCTAGGAGTCATGAGTTATTAAATAAAAATCTCAGATCCAGGCCCAGGATATTGCCTTATAAGTTATTGGTCAGAAAAGCCCTAGAGGTACCCCAAACCACACAGGCTATTGGAATTTCTCTTAGTCACCCACCAAAACTAGATGTTAAGACTCTATTACTTGAGACACCACTGACTTTGAATACCGGACATAGGGAAATCCACCTTGAAATGGCTAGGAAATTATTCCCCTGATGTGAGCTTATATGGTGGCAGAAGATGCTGTGTAGGCTGGTAGGGAAGGAAAAGACACCAACAGACTGACCAACCACTGGACTATACATTATATAGTTCTAAACTGCCTGACAAGATGTGCCCACTGACACAACAGTTCTGGGAATAGTAAACTTCTTTCTGCTTGGATATGAAGCCTACCACACAATTTCATGTTTCATTCCATAAACCAATTAAAAAAGCCCATGACTGGAGAAAACACAGACCCTAGAAGAGAACCTATTGTTGCTGTTTTGCTAAATAGTTATGCCACCACACGTTCTTCTAAATACTTATGTTTATACCCGTGGATCTGTGCTGCTCTCACCTTGGGTCAGAGATGCAGCTCTTTGCAGTGGGTAGTGATTAGTGCAGCCTCATAACTGGTCAAGGTGCCAAGTAACTAAGTAAATAAATAACTAAGAGCTCAGTTGCAGATGGGTCATCTCTATCAATCTCTCCTCAACCAAGGTTCAGGAAACATTATAGAAGAGGAAACAGAAAGAATGTAGGAGCTGGAACATGAGGGGAGAGCTGCAAAGAACAGATTCCAGATCATACCATGGCTACTGCAAACCTCAACATATAGCAGCTGTGGTTAGGTTACTTGCACAAGATCAAGCCAATCTATTGGAGAAACTACTGGCAACTTGTGCCTGTAGAGGGATAAAAAGTCACTTTCCTTTAGGGACATGACTCTGGTAGGTTGCCCATACCCCAGTGGATAGCCTCATACCCAAGCACATATGGCCACACTAATTGGACTCAAGGGGTTATTAATAACAATAAAACAGAATGGGAAGTTGGGAGGGAAATGGGGTGAAGAACTACAGGAAGTTGGAATGAGGTAGTGGTAGATTAATCTGATAAAAACATATATAACTGTATGAAAATTTCAAAGAATAAATACGAATATTATTTTTAAAATCCACTATGCCAAAGAGCACATGCAGTCTTAATGTCATCACTTTATAGAAGATACACTCTTTGAACATTTGAAAACAAAACATTTTAACCTAATAGTATGATGTTGTGGAAATTACAGACATCATGATCTACTGGAAAAAGGTTTTCTGAGCATAAACATATTTTTAAGTCGGTTCTGGAATCTGGCCATGTAAATTTTCTTTCACAGTTGCTTTGGAGAATGTACTTTTATTGAGCTAAAAAGACCTCCAATATTTCCTGAGTCACTAAAAGGACAATATGCTGAACACAAAATTGACACCATCTTAGTTGCCAATTCAGAGTGATTGTATAAAAGTTTGTGGGAAGGTACATATGTACATTGGTACATATAGTGTGGATTCTGGGTTATACATGGACACACAGTGTTCCAAGTCTTTCTCTTAAGGGAAGAAAAGAATTCAAGGATTGTCTGATCAGAAGTGGCAAGAAGTCTTTATTACCCTAACTCTAATTAAATATGTGTGGTTATTTACATGCCTAAAACATATTTATATCACACACACACACACACACACACACACACACACACACACACACACACCCCAGATGGATATAGAGGCGGGATTTGCAACCATGAAATGAATTGATTTTTCAGTGTGAGTAAATGACCTTCACTGTACCCTCCAGGTGCCTTGTTTTCCCAAGCATCTGAACATTCCTTCCCCTGCTGCAAACAGCTTGCATTAATCCAATGACTCTCATTAAGCATGGTGAATGTTCCTTTTGACATAGTAAAACTAAAGCTAGTGTAATGTGTGCATGCCAATGGATAGACTTCTTTGCCAAAGGGGTTTTCCCTGCTGCATATAGAAGGTGCTTAACTTATGTCCTCTTGCCAGGAGATGATCACACACTGTATATAAATGCATAAGTAATTTTATGGAGCGTGACACTCCCTGTGGGTCTCTAGAGATATTAACCAGACTCCTCCATTTTCTAGACTTGACGTTTCCATGAACTGAGGAACATGTAGCATTCTTCTTGATATAAACATTGAGTCCTACATCTGCTGTGACTGCAAAAGAAGCACAACCCATGAAATTCCCTCCTGAAGGACAGAACAATAACCATTAGCATAAGAAAGACTAAACATGACTTCTACAGTTTCTCAATGGAAAGATAAATCTATGCATATATAAGCTTACACACATATACATATAAAGGGTCTATATTAACTATTTGCAGAAGAGTTTTTAGATTTTGTAACATTTGTCTTCCCACGGACCAAAGAACCATTGCCAAAGACCTCATTATTAATAATAAATGTCATGTCCATTTCAAAAATATCCTTACCTGCTGAGTCTCTGTCTTTAAAAAAACTGGGACTATCCACTGCCCTTTTCTTCCAAACTAGATTACAGAATACACCCAATAAGGTGAAAGGACTTGGAAACACAAAGCTTATTTCAGGTCCTAGATAGGGGTTGGAGGATTCCAGTATCAGAATGTAAATGTCTCTAGCATATTTGCATAAGCATCATTTTACTACTACCGTTAGAGGGAAATGTGTTCATCTGCACCCACAATTCTTAAGATTACTTTAGATTCTGCAGCTTGGTAGTTGGTGCATTATACATGAGATCAGCCTAGTTTCACAGTTGGACAGCATAAGAGTACTTGGAATATTTTTGTGGATAATGCAGTCCTCTAAAGCTTTATCTCTCTAAATTAAAAACGGAATAGGATGTATGAAATATGATTTCCTATTCTCTTGGAGTCTTAGATTGGTTTAGAACATAGTTAGGGTGAAGCCAAATTTCCTGTACTCTTTCTCACCTTTACAGTGAGAACTTCATAGATGAAAACTTGGTTCACACTTAGGCTAAACTAAGAAATTGAGATGAACATTCCTGAGGACTGATAAAAAGAAACAATCCAGTTTCTCATTCATAAGAAAGAGCTAGAACATTTGGGAAAGTTAGAAATGCTTATGTAAGGAGATGACAACATGTGACTGACAACTCAGGGACTCTACCATAATCCTGCCTGTTTCATGCAAAAAGAGCTTTTGCTATCCAATGCTATCAAGATGTCATGTGTGGTTGAGTCCATCGCCAATTCCCCAGGAAAGAATTTAAGGCCCCAAGCAGTCATGTGATGAATACTTAATGTATAACTTTAATCAATGAACACTTTGTTTCAGAAATCATATCAGGAAGACAAACAATATATGAACTTGGATGTCCTAATTATTTTACTATTGAAAATGTTCTTGTTGTTCAGTGCTCTGTTACTAGATTTCATTCCACTAAAGCAGGGTCAGTAAGTTTCTACTTAGACAGCCAGATCATGTTGTATTTTAGGTTTTCACAGCATACCACCTCATCTCTAGCTATCTACTTCTGCTATTGTTCCATGAATGCTGCAATAGATAATATATGGATACCCTAGCCTGGTTGTATCCAAGCAGTCTGGACTATCGTCAACCAAGTTAATATAAAATAGTTCATATATGTCAGGAATTTTTTCTCCTTTCAAACCTCATTCAGATGTCCTGTCAAATTTTCTCTGAGCCTCTTAACCAGAATCAATTCAGAATACCAGGAAAACTCTCAGCTTGCATTGTTTATAAACATTGTATGTGTGTGCTGACATGTGCATGTGTGAACATTATGTGGCTCACTGTGTCATTTATAAAATATCTTTGAATTTATTCTCCTTCCATTTTTAAGTTGTGTCTTCTTGAAAAACAGAATGCCTGCTCTTTTCCTTTTGAGATTTTTTCATTTAACCAATCCATGATGCAGACATGGAGTCAATAAATGTGGCTGGATGCTGAAGAGGATTGAGATTTCAAATTTGTTTCAAATTTAAATAACCAAATAATGATGAGTATCAAATTTCTATGGTAGGCAAAATAAGATTCTATCCTTGTAAATATAAGAACAGTAGAGATGCATTCTGAAATGTGTTTAAATGCTCTAAATTTGGGGACAAGGCTGACAAATGTTATTTTCCTTTGGAGAGGATAGTGCTTCTTCCAGTCATCTCTGATTGTGGTACAGCCATCTCCAAGGGGCATCATTCATCCTGCATTTTAGTGAAAGACTGATGAGCAGGCAACTGCTGCCCAATTTGCTGGTCTGTTGTAGGTTGTTTCTCAGTGTGTGGAATGTTTTTTGACCTTTATTAAATGTTCCAATATAATACTCTATGCTGAAGCCTATAAATAAAAAATGTACTCAGGCCATCTTAGTAAAAGTTCTTTGGTGTCTGTCAATTTGATTCAACTTCAGTTTCAATAACTTTATTGTCATGATAAAGTGAACATGGGCTCAAGAGTTGTCAAAGTCAATACATCAACACTTGGGTCTGGAGAAGGTCTCTGTGATGGTATATCTCTCACTATTTCAAATGAGGAATTGACCAACTGGCATGTGTTCGCAAATAATCTTTTTTTTTTTTTTTGCCATGTACAAAAGTAATCTGGTTGAACTGATGCTGTCTTCCATGCAAGTATACTGTTATGTGCTAGTTTGTTAACAAGTCTCATATGCCAATCAGATAAGGATACTCTTTTCAGTGATTAGAAAGCTGCAGTTTCAGCTAGAACTAGGAAGAACTTGCTATTGGTTATTCACCATTGCACAAACTTGAGATTAGAATTTTTTTCTTAAAAAAAAAAAATTAAATGCTGATTATTGTTGGCTTGTAGATTCACAAATCTCCATTGTGGTAACTCACACTATTCTTGTAGAGAGAAAGAGCCTATAAATAATACTTAAAAGAATATATGTTGCTGTGGTCCAATAAGAATTATTTTCAAAGAATTGCAGATGGCTTGTATACTATAGTGTATCAAATCTTGATATAAAGCCACTTTCCATAAATTGGTCTGAACACTTCACAAATGCATTACTGTTTAATTCTGAAACACTTATGGATTCTAATTTTACTCTAGTAACATTGGTCATACTTGTCAATTCTGGATTGTATTTACAATCCATGATATGTAGTATGCTGTGGGATGTTCTTTATGGCAAATGTGTTAATAAATAAACACTGATTGGCCAATAGCCAGACAGGAAGTATAGGCGGGACTAACAGAGAGGAGAATTGAGGGAACAGGAAGGGAAGGGAGGGACTGCTGCCACCAGGACAAGGAAGATGTAAAGTACCAGTAAGCCATGAGCCACGTGGCAAAGTAAAGATTAATAGAAATGGGCTAAATATAAGAGTGAGAGCTAGACAATGATAGGCCTGAGCTAATGGCCAAGCAGTTTAAATAATGTAAGCATCTGTGTGTTTATTTTATAAGTGGGCTCCGGAACTGGCAGGACTTGGTGGCGGGAGCTGGAGAGAAATTCTCCAGCTACATTAGTAAGTTCCAGAAAAATTATTGAAAAACAGTTTTCCTGGTATCCATGGTGATATGTAAATGAAACAAAGAGTATACCACTCAAGTTTTAAAAGTCACCAACAAGTTAGTCATATCACAAGGACACTTGTTCATCTATGTTCATAGCAGGTTTATTTGTAATAGCAAGAATCTGGAAACAACCCAGATGTCCCTCAACTGAAGAATGAATAAATAAAATGTGATACATACACACAATGGAGTATTACTAAGCTGTTAAAAACAATGACATCAGGAAAATTGAAAGCAAATAAATGGAACTAGAAAAAATAATCCTGAATGAAGTAACCCAGACCCAGAAAGACAAATATGGTATGTGCTCACTCACAAGTGGATATTAACTGTAAAGTAAAGGATAACCATGCTACAATCCACAGACCAAAAAGGATAGGTATCATGGAGGGCCAAAGTGGGGAACATATGGATCTCTCTGGGAAGGGGAAATAGAACATCATAGGTAGACTGGGGGTGAGTGGAGATGGGGACTTGAGGGATCGAGTTAGGGAGTGGGTTGAGAAGGGGAGTGCTGAAAGAGATGACTGGAAAGTGGGACTTTTCAGGGTCAGGTAGAAACCTGATGTGAGGGAAACTCACATAAATCTACAAGGATGAGCCCAGATAAGTCTCCTAACACTAGTGGTTAGTAGCCTGAACTGGTACTCTCCTGTGATCAGATTGGTGACCACCCCAATTGTCATCCGAGAGCCTTCATACAGTGACTGATGGAAACAGATGCAGAGACCCAAAGTCAAATATTAGGCAGAGCTAGGGAATACCAAAAAGAGGGAGGAAGGACTATAGGAGCCCGAGAGGTCAAGGACATCACAAGGGAACCCACAGACACAACTAACCCAGCTCATAGGTTAGGAATTCACTGAGTCTGAACCAACAACAAGGGAGCCTGCATAGGACTGACTTAGGCCCTCTACATATATGTGACAGTTGTGTAGCTTCATCTACTTGTGGGACTCCTAACAATGGAAGCAGGGGCTGTGCTCTTAGGAACCTATTCCTCATACTGCATTGCCTTGCCCGGCCTTAATACAAGCAGAGGTGCTTAGTCTTAGCACAACTTGATATGCTATGCTTTGTTGATACCTGTGGGAAGCCTGCCAGTTTCTGAACAGAAACAGAGAAGTGGATTGAAGGGAGCAGAGGGGAGGTGGGGCAGAAACAAATTAACTTTCTGACAAACAAAATTGACTTTTTTGGGTTCTTTGTCTTGTGCCTTGCTGAAAATTTAGTAATGAGTTGGGGAAAATGATGACTAATGTGCAACTAAACAAACAAACAATTAAGGACCAATATAGTTCAATACAAGTGGTCTGTCAAATGCCATTCTCATCAAGGTTCAACTTAAGTCCATATGTGAAAAACATCCCATTCACAAGTCTTGTTGAACCTATATTCTGAGACATTTTTAGCCATTCTTTAACCAGTTGTGATATTACTATTCACCCACTCTTTCCAACTTTAGTAATAAGGAACTAATGGTCTCTCTGCTTCTGCCATCCCCTCTTCCCTAGTGTATTTAATTTTTAAAATACAAATTGATTATCCTCCTCTGTTTATTTACAATGGAGAGTGACTTCTTGTGTCCAGTAGCACTTCTACTGATATGGTATGCCTTCCCCTCTACCTCACTGACATCATTGACCACTTCTCTTTCCTTTGGTTCTCTGTTTCAGCCATTCTTTCCTGAGGTTTTGGTAAGAATATCATTATTCTCCTTCTTCAGGGCCTTTTCTCTCTACAAGACCATTCCTACCCATCTTTCCTGTTTGACAGTCTTCATAATGTACATACCCACAGAATACTAAACAGGCATTAGAACACAATGCTTAAGAATGTAGGGCTGTCTCTATTCACATCTACATCTTCAGTGCTTGAGAAATTTTATCTTTCTTTTTATTTCCAAGGTAGGTTCTCATCAGGTGCACAGTATTGGGTGAATTTATAAGTGATAGGCTTTGTTACAGCTCAATGGTATCTGCACCTCTATTCTTTTTGGAATGTGGTAAGAGTAAAATAGTCCCATGACTTGCTTTCATCTAGAAAGAAGTGGCCAAGGTTACCTCCTGGAAGAAATTCTAAGATTAAGTGTATAGTTCACGCAATTCGCTATTAGCATCTACTTCCCTTATAGGCATGTATCAGAGGACAGTCTCTGCTGCCTTGGTACTTGAAAGAGGAAAGCAAAAAAAAAAAATATCCCATTCCTGCTTCATTTGAGTGTATAGTGGAAATAAGAAATGAACTTTATTTGGCCACTGAGGCTTTGGATTATTTTATTTTAGCAACACAGCATGAACTAAATTCAGCCAAAACAGAATAAATAGAATCATTTAAAATATATCTTCCTGTCTACAGACTATTCCTATTGCCAATAATAACAATATTTTGATATTAAACAACTCAAAAGATACTTATATTTCTCATCACACAGAAGTAAGATGGCCCTTCCCTGATTCCTCTAAATCAGTGTTTCTCAACCCCTGGGATGCCTCCCCTTTGGGAGTCAAACAATGCTTTCATAGGGGTTGCCTAAGACTATCAGAAAACGTAGATATTTATGTTATGATTCATAACAGTGGAAAAATTATAGTTATGAAATAGCAATGAAAATAATTTTATGGTTGGAGGTCACCACAATATCAACATGAGGAACTATATTAAAGGGTCACAGCATTATAAAGGTTGAGAAACATTGCTCTAAATTAAAGGGCCAAAGAGGAAATCCTGCAGACAAAGGTATGCAAACATGGCACATTCTGATGGGATAGTATTCCAGTTTCCTTGAACTCCAGCAAAAAGAATATTAATTCTGAAAAACAGAGCTGTGCACAAGATCTGACATACTGGAAGACCCAATCCTGAGTGAAATAAATTCACATGGAGCTAGTGAAAAGTATTTACAAGTAATATCAATGTAATTGCTAAAAAGAAGTACCGTGTAGTATGATTATGGTTTAATAATTTATTTTTGTCCTATGGCATATTTTTCAATAGAGATTTGTAAATAATCAGTATCCTCATTTTAAAGAGATGTTACATGAGTAGCCAGCATTGCACAGTTGCTAACTATCATAAACTAGACTCAATCACAGGGGACTTCAACAATAATATTTCTTCTCATATTCATTCATATCACATATATTTATCAAATACTTCTTATGTTTAAAGCACTGGGCTCATCTATAATTTAAGTATTTGGATCCTTCTCTACCTCTACAGAGGGATAAATTTCAATAAGAGAGCAAGTGGAATAGATTGTCTGGTGCAGCATTTCTAAATTCAAAAAACAGAGTTAATGAAAAGCTTTGCACCTTGCTGGGTCTTATGTTGCTACAGATCCTGACAGAAAGTCTGTCACATAGAGGATGCTTTATCAATAATCCCTGATGACAATTATGACCCTAGGATTTTCCAGGTCCCAAAGTACTATTAAGCAGTGCAATAGCACAGATACATTTTGGGGTAAAGGTGATGTTACAAACCGAATTGCATAGTTCCTAAATTAATACATTGAGAGCCTAAACACCAAGAACATCATATTGTATAATTGAAAATAGGGCCTTTTAAGAGGTAGTTGGACTAAGATGTCTCAGTGAGCAATGTGCTTGCTGAAAAAGCGTAAGAACCTGAGCTTAGGGAGGGGGAGGGAGGCAAATGCAGAAGGCAGTGGGAGGAGGGTAAAGGGGAATAGCAGGATGTGATTGAACAGATTTTTAAAAAAGGGGAAAGGGGGCTCCTTAGGGAAGGTAGAGGGAGGTAATTACAGGATAAGGAGTTAGGTAGGTAAAAATAACAATGTGGATGGCTGAAAGAGCTGCAAGGAGTCTACTAGTAATTATTTTCCTAAAAGCAAAACTTATAAAGCACAAAGCTCAATGTATACATATACATACATAGTTTTAATGAATTTTTTTCACTCCACTGATGGAACTCCCTCCAAAAACCACCTAACAAATCCACATATCAAACATGAGAAGACCTCTTTTGAGTTGTTAGACAAGGCTGTTTAGGGGACTTCCAGAACATGCATTCCTTTTGTTATTTTCTTTGGTTACCATCGAGAGCTGGAAGGTATGAAGACACTTTGTACTGCATAAACAGGGCCCAGGAACCCTTGAGGTGGTACTACCTGAATGCCCCCTCCCTGGGAACTATTTTTGTAGTACCACAATGTTCCATGCAAACTTCCAAGGGAAACATACCTTAAAGGTAGTCAGTGTCTCTCTAATTGGACTTAGCTGTTCAACAAGAAAAATATCATGGTACTGGCAATATAGCTAACTAGTCAGTGTAGGCGAAATTATGATCATTGGAGGAGAAGCTACAACCACTTATATACTTAACGAGCATAAGTCTTAACAACAACAGTCTACAAACATTTGTCCTTATACCTACAGACCAGTTTAGTCCTTGCAGCTCCATCGAGGAAGCTTCTTTTTCCAACAGATGGAAATTATTACAGAAAAACACAACCAATAAAAATGTGGGGTTCTGCAGCCCAGTCCCAGTGGGTACATCTACTAAACATTCAAACATCTAAGGTCCAAGGATCATTGCAAAAGAGGGGGCAGAGGATTGTAAGTACCAGAGGATCAAGGAGTTTGCTGTGAGATTGCTTCTCCTATAAATTTCAGAAGCTACACCCATAAAATCTCATGAAAATGACTTCCCAAATATGAACTGAACAAGGAAGACACTAACAAATATGCCAAACTGCGTAGAGAAAAAGCCCACAAGATCTCAAGCATAAACAAAGCACTCTAGCCAACCAAAAAAAGCTGGAAGCCAGAGAGTAAGCACTCCCAGGGGAAGAACACATACATCAGTTGGTCATTCAGTGCCAAATGGTCAGTCATGAAAACATTATGTGAACTCAGTAGATTATTTGGGAATATATATTTAAATACATGTATGTTTGCAGTAATAATTGATGAAAAAAGAGATCATGAATTTAAAGGAGAGCATGGAAGAGTTTGGAGAGAAGAAAGAGAAGGAAGAAATTGCAATTAAAATACTAGTTCAAAAGAAGAAAAGAGAAAGAGATAAAGAGAGAGAGAAAGAAAGAAAGAAAAGAAAGAGAGAGAGAAAGAAAGAAAGAAAGAAAGAAAGAAAGAAAGAAAGAAAGAAAGAAAGAAAAAAGGAAGGGAGGAAGGAAGGAAGGAAGGAAGGAAGGAAGGAAGGAAGGAAGGAAAGAACTTGATTTGAGAGTCCCATATCCCACATAAAATATAGTAACTTGTGTCTGTAATTCCATTGTTGGGAGACAAAGAGACAGGCAAATAAGTTCACTAGCTAACAAGTCTGATCAACTGATGAGGTTTTGGTTCAGAAAGTAGAAAGCAATAGAAAACACCTGACATGTAATCTCTACATGCATGAGTACCTCCTCACACATCTTATACATACATACATACATGCAAGGAAGAAATCTTGAGAAACTGCAAAAAAAATTAATGAAGTAATCAAATAAAAATGGGGTCATTAGAGTGATTCCTAATTCAATATGACTGATGTCATTATAAAAAGAGTTGAAATTAGAATCCAAAAGCAAACAGAAACCACCATATCAAGACACAAGGAGATGATGTCTTCTGATAAGTGGAATGAGATGTCAGAATAAACCTCTGTAATTGTAAGAAAATATGTTTCTGTGTTCCAAGACATATAGTCTATGGTACTTCATTACGCTATCCCTAACAATCTACTATAATTGGATTTAAGAAAAGAATTCCAATGCACAGTGGATTTGTTTATTTATGTGATAAAGTGCTCACATACATTGACAAATTCTAAGATTCACCAGTGTCTACAGACACTCACTGTGATAAAATTACATGAAATCAAGGGGTACTGGAACAATGTAAGTTGGGCTCTATGCAGAAACTTTAACCAGCAGGATTTATATGTAATGATGTATTATTCTTTCTACTTACACACAGACCTTTTGTGAAATCCAATTTATAATTTTAGATGTAGAAAATGCTCACCTTGTCTTTGAATGGATTTCTACACCCAATTGTATAGTGGTAGAACAGGTTGAATTTCAGCTCAGCTGGAATCCTCTACCTTTCCCTAGTACTATGATGAAGTCTCAGGTACTTAAGAGATATTTAATGATTGAGATGTTTTATATATATAATTTTTTATTAACAAAGATTTTCTTTCCTTTTACATACCAACCCCTGTTTCCCCCCACACACTCTTCTCCCACTCCCCCCACCTACCCCCGTCCTACCCCTATCCCCTCCTCATAGAGAATAAAGTCTCCCTTGGGTAGTCAACACAGGCTGTTATACCATGTTGGGGCCAGACCTAGCCCCTCCCCCTGCATCAAGGCTGAATAAGGTATCAAACCACAGGGAATGGGCTCTAAAAAGCCAGTTCATGTACCCAGGATAAGTCCTGGTCCCATTGCCAGGTAACCCACAAACACATCAAGCCATGCAACTTCCACTCACATTCGGAGGGCCTAGTTCAGTCCCATGCAGACTCTCCAGCTGTCCAGAGTCCAGATCTCCCTTTAGCTTGGGTCAGCTATTTTTGTGGTCTTTCCCATCATGATTCTGACCCCCCTTGCTCTTATAATCCTTTCTCCCTCTCTTCAGCTGAACTCCAGGATCTTGGCCAAGTTCTTGGCTGTGGGCCTCTGCATCTGCTTCCATCAGTCACTGGATGTAGGTTCTATGATGACAATTAGGGTAGACACCAATCTGAGTGCAGGGGAAGGCTAGTTTAAGAACCCTCTCCACCATTGCTATGAGTCTTAGATGAGAACAATCTTGTGAGTTCCTGGGTTTTTCCCTAGCTGCAGACTTCTCCCCATCCCCTTAACGGTACACTCTGTCAAGATATCTCTGTCATTGTTCTCCCTCCCCATCTCTGTCTCTCTCTCCCATATTCCCACCTCCCATCCCCTCCCATCCCCTCCCCTCTATTCCTTCCCTTTCAGTTTGCCCAGGAGATCTTAACTCTTTCCCCTTCCTGGGGCAATCCATGTGTGTCCCTGTTAGTGTCCTCCTCTTTACCTAGCTTCTCTGGGGTTGTGGATTGTAACCCAGTTATCCTTTGCTTTGCTTCTAATATTCAATTATGAGTGAGTACATACTGTGTTTGTCTTTCTGGGTCTGGGTTAGCTCATTCCAAATTTTTTCTAGTTCTATCCATTTGCCTACAAATTTCATGATGGCATTGCTTTTTACTGCTACATGATACTCCATGGCATCCCACTGTAGAAAACATCACCCTATATATTTATTTTCATGCCACATAGATCATTGCAGTACTGTGTCACCCTCTTGGTTTCACACTCATCTGGGTGTCAGTATTTTTTAAACTATTTTGAGCCACCTGAAATTCAAGAAATTCCTCTAATACCTTTAAGTCATGCTGATTTTAAAAAGCCATGAATTATTTCTCTCCTGTAACTCTAGGGTTGCACTAAGGTCCTTTACTTGTTAGTTTGAACTACTGTGTCTGTGTGTAGGACTGCTTTTTGAGATCATCAATTATTACACAATGTGCATTCTCTCTTCATTTGAGTTAAACAATGTCTGATTGAGGGAATGTGCCTGGTAGAAACTACATTTCTCTTCATATTTGCAGCCAAAATATGGCTATATGGCTGAGTGCTGGGCATTGAACTGTAAACAGTAGCCATTGGGTAAGACTCTGGAAGGGGTTGTGTTCTTTCACCTTTTGTTGCTTACCAATGGTCCATGGTAAGGTCATTGAGATAAGAATCATAAGAAGATGGTGTTAAACTTGCTCCCAGATGATACTAGGTGTAGATAACTGGGGTACTTGGGCTAAATGGGAATGTTTATTTATTTGAATTTCCATGATTTAGAAGTTTTGTTCTGTACAGAACTTAATCCTAAGTAGTCCTTCTTAACACAGGAATGAACACTTAAATAAAATGTAAAGGAATTTCTACCCTAGGACATTGTTGTACCTTGCATCTCCTTAGGAATAGGGAATAAATGCACCCTACTTTTGGATTGATTCCAAATATACCTTTATTTTCTTCTTTCTTTACTCCAGAATATAGTTGAAAAGTGATTGAGAAATGATGGAGTCTCTCATAAGGTGGTAGTACATGGTATCTCCTTTGTTCTTTTCTCTGCATGGTTCTCTTCTCTACAACTGGTGTTAATGTTTTATACTGCAGGACACAATGCTGGACACCTGGACTGGCTGAGGTTAGATTGCACATCTATGTACATTTTATTCATTGTCTTTAGAGTTTAAATGTCCCATTTGTAAAGAAAAGAGTTCATCAGTTTACATGGAAATAAACTATGTGGGGCATATTAAGTGTTCAATGTGATTTAGGCATTATTATCAAAATTTCCCATTCAAAGCAGGGAAATTTTAGTCATACATCCTTGTTTCTGCTATTAAAGGCCTTCCATCTTCCTAGGGAATCAAACTTTTCAAACAAACAAAGCAACAACCCTCTACTCCATTCTGAGTTATAGACTTCACCTGATAAACAGTGAGTGAAGACTGGCCTTCCAAGAAAAATCACAAGACATTCACAATACAGGAAAGAAAACACTGGAAAACGTTTTAAAATACAATTTATTTGTTTAAATTACTAACCTATACATACGATTGCAGAAAGAATCAACATATGATTTCCATGAAAAGGTGCTAGGATTTACCAAGGTGGCCAATGGCCATGCTGTGTTTGGGACCACAATATGTCAGACAGATCTGGAATTAAAACCTGATTTCTCCTTCTTCCAATGGTGGAAAATGGTGTAATTTTCCTTTTTGTACCACTCTATTACAAGGATAATAGGCCTCACCTCAGGTCCTTAGTTTATTCAGCTGGAAAATGGGAATAACATTACAAGGTACCTTGAATAAAGTACTTGGCAAGAAGGAAAAGTACTAACTAACAGTAAATATTCTTTCTTTCCATTCTATATGATACTTGAAGGCTAAATGCCTGCAGCATTAAACTCCCAGGAATTAGGGCAGAACCTGCCTTGTAGGCGTCGCCAGTCATTTATGACCTGAATGAAACTTTTAACAAAAACAAATGGCATACTGCACCTTCAACAGTGATATGCAGAAACCTTCTATAAAAGACCCTATTTTAAAACCATTGAAAAGAAACTCCATCACTCTAGTTGAATGAACACAGTCATCAGCCACTGAAAATGGAAATTAGTTAGCAGACGGTCCCTGGAAACCTGTGGAGAAATGACTTAATAATCATGGTGACTGAGACAGAGGTTTCCTTTTATACCACAGCAAATAAAAAGAAATGTGAAAAATATACCTCCTTGGGTTTTTAGAAATAGCTTACTTAAAACTAACGTACTTATAACAGATACACACAATTGAAAAGTGAGTAGGGAAAATATTCTGTATTCCAGAGAACAGAACATTGAATCACATTTTATAGGAGCTACTACATCTATTTTAATAAGTGTAGACATTCAGTTATCCATTGAGGTCAAGAGGTAAAATTCCTCTATTAATCAAGCATTCTACCTACTGGAGGAAAACAGGTCTTTTACCTGCCACCAATTTCCTTAAGAAAGAGATTCTTTTGCATTCATTCATTCCAATTTGTCAATCCTTTTTCTTTGAAGCCACAGCTGGAGGGAAATTCACTTAAGATGGTACATAGTAGGTACTTCCTTCATTCTCAGCTCCTGCGTGTCCTACATCCACAGAAATGAGGCAGATGCTTCTCTGGAAACTGAACTGTGAAACTAATACAGAATATATCTGAGTATATACAACATAGAAGTACTGAGTGTCTCAAAGCACTAAGAACAAAGGGAAATGTGTTGATTGCCTTGTGAGGGAAATGCTGAAAAACAAAGGAAACAATAAATTCATTGGAAGAAGATGGATTGAATCACAAAGCAAAGTGAAAAAGGAGCAGAGGACACATCTTAACATACCTATTAGAAAACAAAGAAGAAAGGAAAGCACTGGATTTGGCCAATAGAAATAATCCCAGCATCAGAAGTGGTTGTAATTAAATATCAACCTTCTTATTGGTATGATCAATGAAATATCTTGATCATGCAATGGCAAAGTCAATCATCATTGTGACTCTGTCTACCATTCATCAATTTTAAGAATTTTTTAGCCTGCAGAATTTTCCCCAAAGTGCTTTTATAACAATGTATGAAACAATAGGAATTTTCTAGAGGCTGAATATCAAGGTCAAGGTGCCATCAAGATAGATTTCTGATGAAACTTTTCTTCCTATATTGCTGTGTTTACTTATTGTATTTCCTTGGTGTAGTGACACTCTTGGGGTTCCTTTCTTTTTGTATTAGTAAAATTTATGTAACTTTAATTACTGTCATTTGGCCCTATTCCAGACATAGTCCCAATTGGAGTTAGAGTATTAAAGAACGAATTCGGAGAAGATGGTTCCCAGATCATAATACCCATGTGTTGGTGTGAGTTATTCAGAATCTAGCTACTAGAGGAAACTAAATTTTGGAATAACAAATAATTGAAATAGTACTCCAACAAGTTGGCATTGGTGCTATTTATTTATCCCCATTGATGACACTATATTAGAATAACCTTTAAAGACCTTTTAAAAATGTCATATAGAAGACTTCTAAAACATACACACAGACATACATAAAATGAGTGAAAGGCAAGTTAACCTATAATAGGGCAACAACATCCCTAACAGATATTAGAGGTTAACAAATAAGAAGTCTGTGCCTGGAAAGGGTTCTTTCTTTCAGAGCTGTTGGCCAATGAAGTCCTACTGATCCACAGATATTACCAATTTTCACTTTTGCTCTTGGTTACAGTTTGAAGTTTGACTGTTAAGACCTTACTGCTGAAGACACCACATACTTGAGTCATAGGATATGAAGAAGCAAGCTGATGCCGACTCTGGTACCCAAAACTGACCTAGGTATAGATAATGAGTTTGGAGAATGTTCAATCCTATGTGTAGTATATATAATGCACCCTTTCCTTACAAGGTTTAGGGATCACTGCAGAAGAGAGGGCAGACTCAGAAGTAGGGGATGTTTCCAAGGAAATGATGTGTTCTAGACACAGCAGAACAGCTACATATCTGAACCCAAAGTGGTTGTGACAGTATAAACAAAACTTATGCAAGCTGCAGCCAGACCAAATCTTAACCAAAAAAAAAAAAAAAAGGAGAGGTGGACACACAATCCCTTCCCTAGTTAAGGATCTATTCACAATTGTTAGCTTCTGAGAAAGGGTAGAGACAGTTTCCTCTAAGAGTGTAGCCACTGGTAAGTCAATAGCACTCCAGTGGGAGACCATACATCCAAGAATATTTGGCAGGACAAATTGGTCCTGATGGGTTTAAAAAAAAAAAAAGACACAAAGTTGGGTGGGAAGGGAAGTGGAGTGGATCTGTGAATAGTTGGGGTAGGGGTGAGTGTTATCAAAACACATTCACCACTCTCAAAGAACTAACACACACACACACACACATATCATACCTGTATTAAACACTTACACACACACATATATGAAATGTTTATATCAGGTAGATGTTTTTGATGACCTGCTAATATTTTTAAATATGTTTAAAGTACTATGAGGCACATTCATCAAAAGGAACTGACCAGTTTGGTAAAAATTGAAATTTTGGCTCTTACCATGACCTCCTGAGTCAGAACCTCTGAGACAATCATTATTTTAAAATAGTTTCTGTAGATGAATCTCTAAACAGTCTTATTAAATAAGAAACACAGAGCCAAATACAGAGTTAAAGCCTAAGAGTTCAGAGCAAGAACCACAACCCCTTTTAGCTTACCACTCTCTGTCATTCTTCCACTGAGAGAGACCTTCCTGTGTGTTTTGCCTTTTATTGCTTTCCTGTTCTGCCTTCTCATTGGCTCTAAGCCCAGCCACATAACTTCCTCATCACTGCCTGTCTATACAGACCTCCAGGTCTCTATGTTTGGTATTGGGATTAAAAACTCAAAGGTCACCACGCTTGGCTGTGTCCTTGACCACACAGAGACTCTTCCTGCCATGTGACTGGATTAAGGGCGTGTGCTACCACCATGTGACTTCTATTCCTGGCTCGCTAATGAGCTAATGACCTCAGATCTCCAGGCAAACTATTTATTAACATACAAATAAAATCACGTTTCAGCACAATTAAAATATCACCAAAAGTTTCCTTGGCTTTTTACTTGTAGACCTTGGACTATAGGCAGGTTTTTTTCTTTCTTAAATTAACTTTACCTTCAGATTACTGATTTTATAAATACTTCTTTAAACTTCAAATAGAAATAGGAGTCAAAGACTTTCTTGTGAGACTTCTAGGTTTAAGTTAACATTTCCAGAATAGAATCCCTAAAATCAAGCTATTTAATTTTCCATATTCCTTATAATTCTACAATTTTCTTCAATTACCTCTGGTTTCTTTAAAGCTCAAGAATATATATTATTTATGTCTCAAAAAGATAATTCTAAAAAGATGAAAAAAGGAAATCTGATCATTTACCTTATGAAAGTATATAACCTGACCACTTTCTAACAATCTCAGGATGTTAACTTGCTGTGGGATGTTCTGTATGGCAAATGTGTTGCTAATTAGTCAATAAATAAAACACTGATCGGCCATTGGCTAGGCAGGAAGTGTAGGTGGGACAAGGAGGAGAATAAAGCTGGGAAGTGCAAGGCTGAGTCAGAGAGACACTGCCAGCCGCCACGATGACAAACAGCATGTGAAGATCCCGGTAAGCCATGAGCCATGTGGCAAGGTATAGATTTATAGAAATGGATTAATTTAAGCTGTAAGAACAGTTAGCAAGAAGCCTGCCACGGCCATACAGTTTGTAAGCAATATAAGTCTCTGTGTTTACTTGGTTGGGTTTGAGCGGCTGTGGGACTGGCAGGTGAGAGAGATTTGTCCTGACTGTGGGCCAGGCAGAAAAACTCTAGCTACATTAACTCTTAGGAGAAAAAGAGATAAAAAGTAGTTTTTATAAAACTGTGTAACTTTTATAAAATAAAAGGAAGTTCTTGACAACTATAGACATTTGTATATCAATCATGTGTCTGTGTCGCATCCACTTTCAAGCAGCCAATATGATGCCTCTTAACACTGTGTGGTGATATATTATTTTTGCTGAAATATGGTGATATTTTATTTGTGCTTTAATAAATAAAGCTTACCTGGAGATCAGAGGAAGTAGCAAGCCATTTTAAATAAAGAAAGAAGTCGGGATAATCAAGTGTCTCACTTATCCAGAGGGCCTGATCCAGTTGATTAGCTTGATCTGTTTGAGAGGCATCCAGGCTGTGGGACTGGGACCTGTCCTCAGTGCATTAGCTGGCTGTTTGGTTCCTGGGGCTTATGTAGGAACTCTTAGCTCAGCCTGGGAGGAGGGGACTGGACCTGCCTGAACTGAATTTACCAGGTTGAACTCAATTCCCTGGGGAGTCTTTGCCCTGGAGGAGATGGGAATGGGGGTGGGCTGGGGGGAAGGCAGGGGGAGGGGGCGGAGCGGGGAGGACAAGGGAATCCGTGGTTGATATGTAAAATTAAATTAAATTATAAAATAAAAAATGAAACAAACAAACAAAAAAAGAAGTTGGGAAATGGTAGCACACGCCCTTAATCCTATCACTTGGCAGTCAGGTTCTCTGTATGTTTAAGGCCACACTGGAAACAGAGTCAGGTGTGGTGGCACACACCTTAAATTCCAAAAGTAGTTAATCATGGAGGTCTGGAGGTTTGTACGGACAGACAGGAAGTGACAGAGCTGGATAGGAAGCAGAATTGATGTAGCTGAATGGAGAGAGCAAATCAGATGGCAGAACAGCAAGGCATATAGATGTGGGTAGACAGGAAGTAACTTGTATTTGGAAGCTGCTGAGTTGGTGAGGTAGGGTTAGCTGTGGCTTTCCCTATTTTCCTGATCTCTTCCAGGCTTTCACCCCTATATCTGGCTCCATGTTTTTTTAATTTAATAAGACTGTTTAGAAATTCATCTACAACACTGAGTTGTGAAAAAAGCTAAACACATGTCTCCTGAAGCTATACAAACTGGCTTTCATTTACCATTGATCTTATTTCACTAATGGGACCTCTAAAGCTTGGTTTACATTTACAAGACTTAGATTCCTATGGATTCCATACCAGAACAACTACCTGTTTATCACTGGCCAGTGGCAACACTGCTCAGACTTAGTTGCAGTCTGACTCTTCATTTTCTGTTCATGGTGTCATAGCTGATGATGCTTTTGTGTTGAAAACACAGGAATAGCTCTCTAAGCTTTACCCACATTAATCATAGACATTTAGTCTGTAGAAATATACCCAAATTTGTCTAATAGAGAAGCAGATATGATAGCCACTGCCCCCCAATTTTCAATATTTCCAGTTAAAAAGAATAGTGACACTAGAAGTATTTTAGATGATCTCCAAGAGAAGACATTTACATATGTTGTAAGTAAAGTATTGCATTGTTATAAAAACTCTAAGCTTGTGTTTATTGACAAGAACTTATGTTATCTAGCTCCATTTGCAAACAGAAAGACACCCTTGAATACCTCTTTAGAGAGATACACAGGAATCCTCAAAAGACAAATTGAGACTACTTGGGCATAACATTCTAGGACTCCAGATATCTCTGAGGTTTTGAGTTGGGGTTAATGATTTGGGCAATAAACTCTGTGGATGTCTCACTCTTGAAGAAGGTTTGCTATAAAATCAAATAACAGGTAGAGAAGATGTCCTTAAAGATTGGAGCTCAAGGTAAGCTCCCCCTTGCCTGAGACAGAGAACATGTCCAAGTGCTATCCAATAAATTTCCATGTATGAACACCCTACTACGGCATTTATTAATATCTCAAGCATCACACAGCCCAGATAAAGACTTAGTCACTACCTGATTAATAAGGAAACAACATCATGTAACATGGAATGACAGCACAGGGCAGAAGAAACTTGGAAAAGAAAGTAAAATATTCCTAAGGACCTGAGTCTTACCCTAGAGATCGTTTCTCACGTGCTCCCTAACTTTATCCCTCTGGGTTCTAGCTTTTACCCTTCTTCAGCTCCTCTTTAATGCCTCTTATTCTTTTAGTACCTGACTGTTTCCTCTGCCTATTTTTCATCTGATATCCCACCTGAATGTCCTGCCTGGTCCATGCTGCACTTCTGACAAGCCCATTCATCTCTCTCTTTAGATTTCATATCAGCTACGTTCCAACAGAAGTTCTTGACATTTTGTACCAACTGGCTAAATGATAATAATACTGTCCCAACACAAAAGTTTGGATAACAAAGGGAAAATGACTGTTATTATTTCATAGTTTTGTTTTATGTTAGGTAAAATCAACATTGTAAGACATTAAAAGCACAGAATCATAAACACAGACTTTGTATCTTTGTTTCTATGATTCCATTTAGGGTTTAGATTCCTTGAGAAGACATTTTCCATCAAATTCATTTTATATCTTTGACACATCAATGTCTAGGGTTTTGTAGGATTCAACAGCTAATTATCAAGTGAATAAACAAATGACTCACTAAACAACATTAAAAAGAAAAGGCAATAAAAAATAAGGGATAAGTAGAGAGAGAAAAAAGAAAGAATAAGTAAATGAGTACATTAATGGGATATAAGGCATCTATAATAAGGATTTTTATGGTAGAGTGAAAAATTACACCATGAACTTTTATAAAGTAAGTAGAATAGGTTAGTCAGAATATGTAGATAATTCAATTTTGTAATCTTCCATCTAGCTCTTTATGTTGATATTCAAAGAAGCATTAAATTATACAAGTGATGAGGTCAGATGGGTGAGTGTCACTTGGTAACATCAGAGAAACATAGTCAACAATGCATATGTATAGAATAAAATTCCCAGAGTACACAATCTATAGTTATCACTTATGCTACCTCCACCTTATGAAAATTTCATTGATGAAAATATGGAGGTTACATTGGAGAAAAAAATGAATAAAACCAGATCCACCCACAACCATTTGAACAAATACAATCTTATCAAAGAGTGTTGTGTTGGTACTTCTGTTTTAAACAGATAATCTCTAGGGTATTGGTACAAACTACCAAATTAATCACATTGCAGAATGATGAGCAGTTTAGAAATGAAGATTTGGTACCTGTATATTCTAATACAATTCCAACAAAGCCAAGGGCTATAGAATAACTAGAGTATGTCATGAATGTCCATTTCTCCTATTGACAATGTATTTGTTGTTGATACTTTAAAATGATAAACATATTATATAGAAATGTATAATATACAAATTATAGGACAAAAAGGAAGAATATTGAATCTACTTTGATCCAAAAAACAACTGTTAATCTCATAATACTTTACATTGATTTGGATTTGGTTTATTTACACAAATTTGAAGTTAATTTTGTTATACTGTATATATATATATATATGTTTCTACTCTTATTCAGCTTATTTAAAAATGTAATATATAATTAAAAATACAAATTAATTATAATCTATAATAGTCACGTTAATTAGATTTTCAAGATATGCAGAGATATATTTCAGATAGATAGTCTTCAAACACTTCAAAGACCTACAGAATATGGCATTTAAAAAGTTTTAAGAAAGTTTTAAGAACTTAAACTTTTCTGGACAATGAGACACGCCTGCTCCTGGCAGCACCAATTGCTTCAAAGAGGATTATGGGCATCAAAAAAACTCACTATGGAGTTTGCATTCTTTGTGGCAAAAATTAGCCACTGGGCAAAAAATTTCTCTTGTCTCAACTGGTTGACAAGATGTTTCATAACCTGGACATGCAGGATCCATTGGAAGATGACCACTGAAGTTTGCAAGGTGAGATGGTCCTTCAGGTTCCTGGTTTGCAGAAGAAACTGCCAGACATGTTATAGGACACAGGGAGCAGAAAATAACAAACTTTGGTAGAATGGGTGGAACACTCATAAAAATGTCCTTTTTTACTGAAAGCTATTCCAGAGATTCTAGGCCTATAGACTAAAGACAGATGCCCCAACCTTATAGAGGAGCTTTGGATAGCTGTCCAGGCAGCCAGATATCTGTTATTTCTAGAATTATGGAAGTTGCTTACAAAGCACTTCCTGTTTACTTAGGTAATATTACATCCTTCTGAGGTCTTTGATGGAGTTCAAGACTAGAGTTATAATTATAGTTTTCCTTAGTTATGTTAAAAGATAAATTAGATATAAAACTTTAGACTTACAAATATAGGATAGGTGATAGAATATTTTCTTTAATCTTGCCAAATACAAATAGACTACATATTGTAACTGAAATTCTTGCTTGATAACTGTTTTATTATAAATAATTTTGCTATGTTAAAACTAAAACCTTCCTTTTCGATTAGGCAGAAAATGGGAAATGCTATGAGATGTCTTTCTATATGTTGCGAATATGTATGGCCCATTGGATAATAAATAAAGCTGTTTGGGCCTATGACAAGAAAGCTTACAGCCAGGTAGGAAATCCAAACAGAGATACAAAAAGAGAAGGGTGGAGTCAGGGGAGATGCCAGCCCACTGCCCAAGGAGTAACAAAATGCCTGCAGGCTGATAACACTATGGCCATGTGGCAGCATATAGATGAATAAAATTGGGTTGAGTTAAGCTATAAGAGAAACCTGACCCTTAGGTCATATAATTTACAATTATTATTAAACTTCTGCAGGACCATGGGGTTGAGCAGGACCGGAAAATCACAGGACAGCAGGGCCAGATGGGACCCGAGAAACTTACAACTACAGAATGTTTTCCTAAAAAATTAGTTATAAACATTTTGTGAAATAATGTTCACATTATTCTATAGACAGGGTGTATAATTGTACATTTTCATTTTTTAAAAAAATTTTATCAGTATAAATATTCATCTGTAATCTACCCTTTAACCTAAAACTATGCCATCAGCACACTTTCTTATTAGTAAGCACAGCTTACATCATTTATAGTAACAATGAAATATTTTGCTTACAATATATCTAAAGTCTTCTTTTGAAGATCACAGAAAATAGGTGTTGTTTCACAATTCTTTTTACCTTGAAAGTAATGACTGTTTGGGGGGCTAACGTATTTGTTTTCTTTCATACTAGCCTAATTCTGGTATGTTTCTACAGGTTGAATCCCTGTGTGTTAATGACTTAATTCTTGACTTAAATTTTGAAGCCTCTAAAGTAGTTGAGGATCCTGTGAAATCCCTGTATTCTTCTTGTAAAATATACCCTGCATTTGCTACTGGTCACCAGCTCTCCATTCCCAGCTGCTTTCACCTCTAGCATTTCTCTCCTGGACCCTAGCCTGTTTTTTCTATGTAATCTCTTCTTTACAAGGAAGAGAGACTCTCAATCTTCTCTCTCCCATATGATTCCTCTAAGTAAAATTCTCCCAAGATTTTTTCTTGCACTGGTTTCTTGTTTTCATTTACAAGGCCCATAACTTTGACCGAAGAGATGGGTCCGTGAGCCCAACTCCCCCATTTTGCCTCCTCCAGCCTTCTGAATACACAGCATATCTGCAACCTTTTCTTCAGGAAACAGTCTACACTGTTTGGTCATTACACATGCTCTTCCATCACCCTTGAATGCATTTATCCTTCAACTCTACCTGTCTGATCATTTAGATCTTGATTCAACCCTTTTGATCTTTTATAAGAATATTTTTACTGTCTTATGTTCTATCTCAGTTGAACACATAATCACATGAAGTTGTTGTTGTTTTTAATCATTTCATGCATTATTATTTCTTGCTTGATCCTCATTCTACAAAGGGCCTTTTTACCTCTGTATTCCTTAGAGTACTTGGAAAATAGTGGGATTTCAACAATTTTAAACAAAATTTATGGCTTTTTTTTTTTTAGTGCTTCTTAGGATCAAGAAGCTGTGAAGGAATTATGACTCAGTTATAAGTACTAACTAGCAAAGGTCAAAACATTGAACTAAAATTATCTTATGGAAAACATTACCCAGGAAGGATTATGTAAATAGCTGAGTGTATATTTGTCATTTTACTTTTGCTTTCTGACCCTTTTGTAGTTGGGTCTTCTTTTCCTCCTCCTCCTCCTCCTCCTCCTCCTCCTCCTCCTCCTCCTCCTCCTCCTCCTCCTCCTCCAATACTCTAACTCCTCTCCTTCCTCCTCCTCCTCCTCACCCTACCTCTCCTCTTCCTGCTCCTCTTCTTTCCTTTCCTTCTCCTCCTCCTCTTTCTTTTCCCATTTAGTTCTTTTTCAAGTTACAGTGTGTTAAGGGTATGAATATGAAACTATGGTCTAAGTATATGCATACTCATGATGCTATGGTTTGTTACACAATGGCTCTGTGCGGACTTTGTGCAACTTTGAATTTAAGGAAAGAAAACTTTAAATTTAATGCAAGAAAGGTTGCATTTTGCTGCATGCTACTGTACAGCTGTATACTATGAAGTGATGCTGTTGACTTAGTGTAGTTGGAGTTTTCTCCAGTCCCACTTGGGCCCGCTGCTGCTCAGACCCAAGTAAACACACTTATAAACTTATGGCTATGGCAGGCTTCTTGCTATCTAGTTCTTATATCTTAAATGAACCCATTTCTATTAATCTGTAAGTTGACATGTGGCTTGTGGCTTACTGATTCATTACATCTTGCTTCTCATGGCAATGGCTGGCAGCATCTCCTGACTCAGGCTTCCACTTCCCAGAATTGTCCTCTCTGCTTGTCTTGCCTATACTATACTTCCTGCCTGGCTAGTGGCCAATCAGCATTTTATTTATCAATCAATCACAGCAACTCATTCACAGCATACAGAAAGACATCCTCAGCAGCTCAGAAAAAAAAATTTGTAGGTCATTCTTCAGAAACATGAAGGTTTTGTTTTTGGTGATGTTTGTGAAAAATTGTTAAGGAGAGTTCATAATCTATATATTTCTTTTCATTTAAATGACTACATTAAACCTCTCCTCTCAGGAAGACAAAAAATATTGTAAGAGCCAGATGCAGTGGGTGACTCGAAGGAAAAAGCATCTTCCAGACACAAAAGGTCTGACACACATTTGAACTCACAGAGACTATGACAGCACATACAAGACCTGCATAAGTTCAAACCAGAAAATAAATCTTAGTATGTGGAAGGGGAAGTGGACACAAAGTCCCACCCTTCACTAAGAAACAATTTGCAATTGATACCTGCTGGCAAAGAAAAAATCATTTCCCTTCAATGGATTGCCACTAGGATTAATAACCACATTCCAAAACAGGCCTCATGTCCAGAAGTTGGCCAATAGAAAAGGAACTCATGTTTTTTTGTGCAGTTTTTGTTATTTTGCTTTAGTGTTGTTTATCTTATTGTCTGTTTGCATGTTTCACTTTTTATTATTTTTTAAGAGAAAGGAGGGAAAGAACATGAAGTTGCGTTGGTAGAAATGTAGGGAGGATTTGGGCAGGGGAAAGATTATCATCAAAATATATTGTATGAAAATATTTTTTTAATTAATAAAAAGGACTATATGCAATTCCAAGGCTAGAGACATGTCATATATTTTGGGTAGCAGAAAAATTCATTGAATTAAGCACATTGCAATCTGTTATTTCTTGTCATTCACATTTTAATGATCAACCAGGCATGCTGCTTTCCATATTGTATGTTATTATCAATCATTACTCTATCATATCATCAATAAAATAGTCTAAGAACTGTTCCACAGATGGATCTAGAGAGCTTGGTTACTAATGTGTGACTAACTTCTTTTGCTTTGCTCCCACATGAATGATGTAAATGCCACAAAGATACCCAACCCAGTGTGGTGCCTTGAGAGGTAGTTTTTCTCTGGTTTATCAGAGGCCCTGAGCTTGGGTACAGCTCCAACCCCGGGAGTAACTCATCCTAGCATCTATTAAGCTATGAGATGTGTGTCCTTGTCTCACTTTCTCGCTTGAAGGCATCCATTTATGCTTATTTCCATCCTTCAATTGATGGATTGATGCAGGAACTGATATACGTCATTTGTTTTTCCATCCATTCCCTCTGTAGCAGTCATGGATTCACTTCTGGTGCCAGATTGAGTCCAAGGCGATTTTAAACTCTAATAAAGCAAGGAAAATCTCTCCTCCCAGTTGGATTTTTCCTACATATTTGTTAATATGCAGCAAACTGGGGAGAGATGAAGTCTGTGGCTCATTTTCAAGGGAGGAATCCAATTTGGATTTATGGATGTTGCTGTCACTGGAGCGACGTTGCTTTATTCTTTCACCAAGGATGCAGCGTCAGGGTTTACTGCCGGTGCAGCTAATGTAGATCTCTCTGGCTGTTTGGGTTGAGAGCATTTCTGTTTTTATGTATTGGAGTAATTACCCCTCCTGACCATATCTCAGGAAGTGTCTGGATTGGAGGATTAGGATAAACATCTTCAGTCAGGCTTTCTGAGTGTGATCAATGTGGGGTGTTAGCATCTCATTTGATGTGTTTTTATCAAGGCTATGGGGTTTCCTAACTCTCCCTTTGAAGGAATTCTCTTTCATTTCTCGAATCACCAGGGCTGAGCTTAAAAGGCTGAGACAAACTTAAAGATACTTTTGCAAACAATTTCTATGTTTGAGGTTTAGCTTAATCTCTGTTTCTGCATGAATCTGTCTCTAAGTATTTACAGGTGGGTGTGAATTCTACCTCACCCCCTACTTTTTCCCATAGAAGTACTGTTCTTATAGGCTCTAGAGCCCACTGCTTAGTAAATATAACTTCTGCACTGTAGACATTTTTGAAAATAGACTATTTTGAGGAGCAGTTTTAAGTTAATGACATGGTTTTGCAGAAGAAACAAAATCCCCCCCTACGTCTCCTGTCTCCATATACACAGTGTACCCACCATTATGAAAAGTTCTACAGCAGCAGAACAGAAACGATGAAATTCCAGTGACACATAGTTACTACATAGAGTGCAGTTTATATTAGGGTTTGCTTTTGCTGTGTGCATTGCATTGTTTGCACAAATGTGTAGTGAGACATATCTGTTATCATAGTAGTATCACTGAGAACAATCTCATTGTCCCAGAAGTCCCATGCTCTATCAAATCACCCCTCCCTGGCAACCACTGGCATTCTACTGTCTTTCTATGTTTGCATTTACTAGAATGACATCAAATTGGAAGTAAACATTAGATAGGCTTTGCCAATTGGCTTATTTGACTCAATAATGTTCAATATTCATTAATGCTGTCTCCAATTCTTTTAGTGAATTGTTACTCTACTTTATTTTAGTCCTGAGTAATAGTCTGTGTTCTGACTATACGACAGCAACCAATTTATCTACTGAAGGAGCTTGGGCTTCTGTTTGGACTTCAGAAATTAAAGGTCATGCTTGTATATGCTAGTTATTCTACCACTACTTCTTAAAAAGACTATGTTCTATTCATTGCATTGTGACCTACCACATGATCCAGCTATATCACTCTTGGGCAAATACTCAAATGACTCCATATTCCACTATACAACTACCTGTTCACTCATGTTCATTACTACTATATTCACAAAAGACCAGAAAAGGATGATGAACAGATAACAAAAATGTGGTTTATTTATACACTGAAATATTATTTAGCTATTAAGATAAATGAAATTTGTGTCTAAACAGATGGGGCTTGAGGTAGAACAGACCCAGAAAGATAAATGTTACATATTTGCTCTCATTTGAGGATGTTAGCTTTGAATCTTCAGATTATATGTATTTCATTTGCAATACTCAAACTTGTCAGCAAATTACTGGACAGCCATTAGTTGGCTTTCAATGAAGGAGAGATAGAACACATGGTATAAAATATTAAAACAGAAATAATAAAAAAGAAGAGTTAGATTGAGGTTAAGAATGGGAAGGTGGATTAAAGGAGGAAACATTGGAGAAATACATGACAATAAAGAGCTTGAAACAGTAATATGTAAACTTACAACTGTTTGGCCTTTGCTTTCAGCCAAACTCTAAAATCTTCTATGCTCTTAGCACATTAAGATATTTTATTCTGAAGAAGTACAGAAAATATCCTCAGGATTGGCCTAACATTTTTTTCTCAATGTCCTTCATGAAGGAAATGATTTGACTGTACATTTGTTGCAAAGTCCACATTTATTTCTCTCCGAAATACTGTGTCCATGTTGAAGTCACCAAAGTTGAGTGATCAGACAACAGAAGGGTTATCTACTCCATTTGCTTCTTCCTATTCTGCACTGCACAGAGCTGTGTCAGAATTGCTAGTACATGCATAGGTCTTACCAGATTCTCGACTACTCAAAGGGTGAGATGTGGACTTACTCAGCTTCATGCCTCTGGTACCTCATACAGTACCTGATCTATCAATACTGTACACAGGCTTGTAGAATGTCTGGAGTTACTTTTATTTCAACCTACTACCCTTCTATATATCTTACCTATTTTTGATGATAAATTATTAAACTTTGGATTCCAAAAGAAACAGAGTACCATTTTATCTATGTCTCAGTTAAAGTCATTATACCATGCTAATATTTTAAGCACTGCCTTCTTCAGTCAATGAAGTATGTTAGAAAGAACAGTGTCTCACAAAGCCTTTGTTTTCAGACTGCAACAAATATTAAAGTCTATAAAAAGCAATTCTCCACCCGCAGTCCAAAGCACAAACATTAATGAAAAGGACAATTGCAGCAATGCTTAAAGAGGAGATGATGAGAGGTATGAGGTCATGTGACAATGGTTATACCTTGTTTCAGCCCCTTTTTTGGCTTTCTAAAGAGCTGAATGCCGGGTAAAGTATAGTTCTTAGACTGCTAGGAAACAAACAAACAAAAAAATGTAGGTAAATTTCATCATTGGCTCAAGATTTTAAATAGCTAGCTTTCCAATACAAAGAAAATTTCCTACACAGGACAAACAAAAAGCAGGATGTGATTACAATGTATAAATCTACCCCCTTGTGTTAAAATACCTTAATGATAAGGAAAGAACAGATTAGCATGAATACTTCTTCTAAAAAGCACTTAACAGTTCCCCAAGACAAACTGCAGCAGTGGTTGATATACCTTGGGTGATGAGTCATCCTGTGTGGTTGGAGCCACCACAAGTGAATGCCTTTTAATTCAACCTTCGTGCAAGCTGAACCATTGTGTTCTGAAAGACTTTGAGACAGTCTACTGTACTGAAAAAAATGCATTTAGCTACTTAGATAAATGATTGAATCATAAGATGGTTAGTTTGATTTAAAAATGATTCAGATCAGTTGCCATCAGGTACCAAATGTTCTATTGAAATCATCCTTGATCTATACTTTTTTCTCTCTATGTATCATGTAATAAGATACACCCGTACCCATATATGCAATGCATGCATCTCATGCCAAACCAAACCCACAGTGACATCATCTTAAACTCTGAGTAATGTAGTAAGGATAGAAATAGAATTGGCCATGACATGATTCCATGTAAGCACATTAGTGATGCTCACTTAATCTTGTGGCATCAAGCCACTCTCTGAAACTAAAGTTATATTAGCTTTGTGACTTACATTTTGAAAAAACTTTGATCTTTGGAGAAAGCTACAATTTGAGCTATTGATCACTATATTGATTATATCTTTGTTGCTTTTCTAAAACTATTTTAAGGTAAGTAGAAATATTTAAACACCATATTAGATTCCATTACTGTACTGTGATAGTCATTACACATTGATTATGGCATTTCTGTTAACATCAAACTAGACTTCAAAATCCTTAGTAAGGTGCACTAAGAAGAAGACAGAAAATCAACTTGAATGATTGTGTGAAATAAAGTCAACTTTCCATCCACAGTGCCAGGCCACCAAAAAGGGAAGATTCTGATTGCCATATATCAGGTAAAGAACATTTGATACCTCGAGATTATAAAATAGCATGATGTTTACCATGGGTTGTTCAGTTGACATAATCTAGAATCATTTTAGGGAATAACTTCTGGGGATGCCTATACGCCTGTGATGAATTTTCTTAATTATGCTAGTTAATTGAGGTGGAAAGATTCACCTTAACCCATACTTTATAAAAAACAGTAAGCTATTTCAGCATAAGCATTCTTTTCTCTCTTCTTCCCAACTTTGGACACAATGACATCAAGTGCTTCATGTCTATACAACCTACCTTGACTCCTTTGCCAGGATACTTTTGAATTGATAGCCCAAATAAACATTTCCTTCTCTAAGTTGCTTTAATTAGATCATATTGTTACAGCAACATGTAAAATAACTAGTGTAAATACTAATTAACAATAAAAGGTCTCATTTAAAATACTATTTTATTTTCCAGTATTCTCATGGGTTGACTTCATATAATATAGTCTTTTATTACATTCCATAAAAATTCCAGCACTATGGGACTCATTGTAGTATATTCAATGAAAAAGAAGTAATTGACTAATCAATTGATGTGCTGTTGATTTGCCTAAAAAAATAAATGTATGCAAAGGAAATAATTTTATACCAAAAGCTAAAACATTTGTATCCTGTTCCTCAATATACTTGTAAATACCTAGATTCAGACACAAGTACTCAACTTCTGTGGATGGTAGTTTCCTTATCAAAAAGTAGGGTTAAGAACAAACTATTTTATTCATTAGAAAAATGCATTAGTTTACAACACATGCATGAATAGGCGGATCCACAAGCAGGTTCATGCTCAGACATTTTGAAAGGACTAATGTGTAATAAAAAAATTTCAAAAGAAAATCTCATTTTTCTCTCCTAGTTTAAAAATTATTTTTCCAAAATTTAATAAAATACATTTTGATCATATTCTTTACTCTTTTCCAATTCCTCCCAGATGCTCCACTCAACTTCATGTTCTTTTCCTTTCTTAAAGAAAATATAAGCCGGGCGGTGGTGGTGCACGCCTTTAATCCCAGCACTCGGGAGGCAGAGCCAGGTGGATCTCTGTGAGTTCAGGGCCAGCCTGGGCTACCAAGTGAGTCCCAGGAAAGGCGCAAAGCTACACAGAGAAACCCTGTCTCGGAAAAAAAAGATATATATAAAACAAATCCCCCCCAAAAAAAAATAATAAAACAAGGAACAGAACACAAACAAAAAACCAAAAATAATAATAATAATAAAAAAAAACCCATAGAGTCCATTTTGTTTTCTTTAGCTATAGCTGAGCATGAGGTCTAACTGGGAGTGTGTCTGATATATCTAGTATAACTCTATTAAAGAAAATGATTTTCCTTTTCCCAGCTACTGCTGTCAATTACAAGCAACTTCTTGGGTAAGTGTGGGACTTGGTACCAAATTTCCCTCTATGTGCAGAGACTTTGTCTGGCTTCAATTTGTTAAGGTCTTGTGCATGCTTCCACGGTCTCTGTGAGTTCATTGCTTAATCTCCCTACCATCTCCTACACTTGTTTCTTAATGTTGTCAGACTAGAGTCCACTTTTCATGTAGAGGCACAGCTCTTAGAAATGCTCAATGTAGCCTTCTAGCAACATATATGTTCATTAGTAAGAAGACTAAGGAAATTTCCTGGAGTTATTTATTTCTTAAAAAATGACTAAATGTACTTAACTGATGGATGAATACTAAAAAATGTGGCACAACAGAATACTATTCGGCTACAAAGACAAATGAAATCATGGTATTTGCAAGTAAATGGATGGAAACACCAAGTATTATATGGAGTGAGGTAACCCAGATTCAGAAAGACAAACGCTGCACGTTCTTTTTTATTTGTGTATGTTAACTCAGAATCTTTAGATATGAGATAGCAAGAAAGTAAAAAGGGACCATTGCCGGGCGGTGGTGGCACACGCCTTTAATCCCAGCACTCGGGAGGCAGAGCCAGGCGGATCTCTGTGAGTTTGAGGCCAGCCTGGGCTACCAAGTGAGTCCCAGGAAAGGCGCAAAGCTACACAGAGAAACCCTGTCTCAAAAAAAAAAAAAAAAAAGGGACCATGGCAGGAATAGAGAAGGCAGACAGGATGACAAGAAAGGACAAAAGAAGGACCCAGTTGCTATTAAGGGGAAAATGTGAAAAACT
Organism: Peromyscus eremicus; assembly: GCF_949786415.1. Taxonomy (NCBI): domain Eukaryota; kingdom Metazoa; phylum Chordata; class Mammalia; order Rodentia; family Cricetidae; genus Peromyscus; species Peromyscus eremicus. Next base: position 44,615,923 of record NC_081426.1, on the reverse strand, counting down.
GGTAGGGGACACTCACCTGGGGGGAGGACAACAAGACCTACAGAGAAGTGACTGGGATACCAATCCAGCCACAACCTTTAAACCTACAATTTGTCCTGTCTATATGAAGTTTTGGGGAAAAGATGGCCAGCAATTGTGGGAGTGACTGACTACTGACTGGCACAGATGGAGATCCAAACCCTAAGAGGAAGCTTACCCCTGAGCACCAGGACCCAGAGGCCAGATATCCTAGAGACCTAGAATAGAACCAAACACAACTGGAAAAAAAAAGTCAATGAAATGATTCCTAATAGATTGATGCCTAACCCAACTGTCATCAGAGAGGCTTCACCCAGTAACTTATGGAAACAGATGCAGAGAACCACAGCTATACATTGCACAAAGCTCAGGGAATCATGCAGAAGAGAGAGAGGAAGGATTGTAGGACCCAGTGGTATCAGGGGCACCATAAGAAAACCCACAGAACCAAATAACCTGGGTTCATAGGGGCTCACAGAGACTGAATGGACAACCAGGGAGCCTGAATAGGACTGACCTATGCCTTCTGCATGTATGTTACATTTTTGTAACATGAACCTTGCAACTTGGTAATATGTGGCTGGCTGATATTCTTGGTAAAATGGGAGGGAGGCCTGCCTGTATCTGAAGAGAAACAGTAGAGGAGGAGAGGATGGGCTCTTCCCACTGAGAAGAGGGGAGAAAGGGGAAACTTTGATTGGGATTTAAAAGCAATCAAAAACAGTGCCAAACATAGAAAACAGCCTTTCCTGCTGTCTGTGAGAGGAGTCCAAGAGACCCTCTGCCCACAAACAGTATAGGCTATTGTCATTACCCTTGGTGCCTTCCAGAGAAGACAGATATGACCCTATTAATGAAGATACCACATACTTTGGACACGTGACTTGGAGGAATCTATATGTATCCTGCCTGGATGTCTCCTCCCCAAGGAGGACTTGTCCCCATAGTATCAGAATGTGGGGTGCAAAGTGCCAAGGGAGAAAATAAATTAATAATCCTACCTATCTGCAATTCCAATGAACTACAACAATAACTCACAAGGCAAGATATTCCCAGAGGTGAAATGGTGGCACTTTAATCCTGGCTGTAACTAACAGCCACCTAATTGGACTTAAGACTGAGTTAGTATGAGGGAAATCATGCTTGGTACTCTGAAGTTAGTCAAATACTCATGGTTGGTGAGTCCCTGGAATCAGAGGAGAACCTACTGATGCTGCTTTCCTAACCAGTATAATTGTTCATTGTATTTAAATACTTATTCTGACGTGTACACATGTGTTGCTCTTATCCCTCACCAATGCAGTTTCTTCCTGCAGCAGATGGAGATCATTACAAAAAAACTATTACTGGTTAGAATTCAGAGATCAACTGAACCTGGAGTGTCCATCCCCAACTGATACATTGACAACACAACCCCTACACTTACGGTACAGAGAACAGTGCAGAAAAGAGGACGAAGGATTGTATGAACCAGAGGACCAGGGCGTCTGCTGTGACATCGTCTCTTCTAAAAATATAAAAAGGAAGAAAGAGAGAAGTAAAGGGTGGTACAAATGGGTTGACCAGAGAGAAATGGCAGCTCTGGGAGGAGCTGGGAGGGAAGACAGGGGTACAAATGTGATCAAGATACATTATACTAAATTGTCAAAGAATTAATGAAATATTATATAGAAATTAACTCAGTTTTGTTCACTACCAAAAATGGTTATTGCAGTCCTGCTAGTCGCACTGGCTAAACCATACCTTTTCTCATCCATATCACCTTTTCACTTGCTATCCCCAGAACTTCCCTCACCAGAAGCTCATCACTCCTGCCTTTGAAACTCTCTACACCTTGGACCTGCCTCAACTGAATGTAGCAGGCTTTGCTGACTCCCCATGGGAGGCCTTACCTTTTCAGATGAGGGGATGTGGGGTGGGCTGGGAAGGAGGCTGTGGGGGTGGGGGATGAGTAGGAGGAGGGATGAAAGGGGGATCTATGGCTGGTATGTAAAATGAATAAAAATTCTTAATAAAGAAAAAAAGAAATTCTACTGTATTGCCAAATACTCTCCCTACAGTGCTTTCTGGGAACTCTTCGGAAGAAGATATAAAACCTTAAAATAGCCCGGTGGTGGTGGTGCACACCTTTATTCCCAGCACTTGGGAGGCAGAGGCAGGTGGATCTCTGTGAGTTCGAGGCCAACCTGGTCTACAGAGCGAGATCCAGGAAAGGCGCAAAGCTACACAGAGAAACCCCGTCTCGAAAAACCAAAAAAAAAAAAAAAAAAAAAAACCAACTTAAAATATGTGTACATCTGTCTGTCTCTCCCTATTGTTTAAAAGAACACGACTCAAGTACTCCTAGTTTGTCCTAAAGGGACACACTGGCAAGGTTCTTCCAAGATTCTGGAGACCATCTATTCTCCTATTGAAAGCAAGTCTCAAGATACAATTCAATGGCATCTTTAACCTTTCTCTACTACTATAAAAACTAATATGTATGCATTTCAAGTCAAGAATCTCTCTAGAGAATCTCCCTAAAGTTTTCAGGCTTTTTGTTTTAAAAGAAGTGGAAGATATCAAAAAGGGGGATGAATAAGAAAGCTGTAGGTCCTGTGATGTTAATTATTTTTAAAGGAGAATAGATTATCATATTTTAAAACTAAAATAACAATGTTCCTTCATATTACTCCTCTTATTATCTGCATATATTACTGAGGAACCTGTGGTCATGAAACTTAGAGTCTTGTTCCTGGTCTTTAGGTCTTTATAAGAAAGCTGACTTCAACAAGAACTTGACTGGCATTTGACAATTCCCAAAGGAAGTACTTTCAAAGTCTGGCATTGTTGCATGACTTTCCTCATCTTCAAATTTTCTTCAGACCCCATCTTCATCTAGGTATGTTTCCGTGCTTCTGTGGGTACAGTTTTCTTATTTCACAGTACATAGGATCACAAGTTCAACGCATCGATTAGCAACTAGTGTACAATGGTGAAAGTGTTTGTCAAAATGATCAAAATGGCTTACTGGCTTTTTGTCCTCTTAAGAGGGAGATCTTTGTTACTGATGAGCTTAATATCAACTTTTCCAAGGCTGGTTCTGTTATTAACTTGGTCGATGTGTAGGCCTCAGCAAACAATCCCATCATCAGGTTTTCCAGATGTTTGCACAGCAGGTTCCGTGGTTTTAAACTATCTAAGTGATGGTCCCAAATGACAAATGTTCATTTTCAAAATGAGAGCTGATTATGAATTACCTGCCAAATACGGTGTGTCAGGGGAGACTGAAGGAACTAGAAGTTTTTTGTCCAGTGAGAATGAATGAATAAGAAAAAATATAAATGAGTCAAGTTATTGTGCATCCAGGAGGAGTACAGAAGGAATTTTAAACAACAGTAATTTACAAAAAGCTGTTCTATTAATGAATATGACTTACTTTCAAAAAACTGGTCCCTCCGTTGTTACATGACTCAGGCTTCAATGTTTTAAACAAAAAGAGTAATGACGAAGGAAGACTAGGATAATATATTTTTTTCTCTTAATCGTTATCAACGAGGGCTAAGGTTTAATATATTGGAAGAACATGACATGAAAGAGACATCAGAAGAGTGCTAGTTTCCTCTTCATTTCCTTGTAGCTGTGTGGTCTATTGCTGGCCACTAATCACTTTTCTACTGATCACATAGATGTAACAAATGTGAAGCTGTTTCCTCACCAGTAAGGTGGTAATAATAAAGTTAGGCTAAAAATTAACTATGTGAAAATAAGGATACAAAAGTACTATGTAAACTCCAAAGCACCATTAGTGTATATTGATAGTACAATAATATTGCTTTGTACTAATGTTGCCACATAGTAACTATTTTCTTACAGTGTATTTGCTACTATATGCACACCATACATTAACAACCACATTTTAACTACTTGCTACTAACTAGATGCTAGGTTCCACTGTATGACTTTCTGCAATCCTCATAACTTAAAGGTAGGTGATAATGTCTCGACTTTATAGATAAGAACATTGAGTGATATGGAGATAAGTAACTATCTTAAGTCATTGCCAGCTTTGTTAATACACAAACCAAACTGAGTGATTTCAGAAACATGCCCTCAATCTTTGAGCTACACACCTTTCAGTATAATGTTCGTGTCACTTTGGTGCAACTAATTTGGAGCATTGATGTAAAATTGTTGTTGGACACAGATGAATGGAGGCATGCAAAGCAAGCAGCCTGATGGTGCCTTAGAAAAGGGCATCTTTTTGAACAAAAGAACCTCATAGGCTGATGATCATTTGCATTCCCAGCATGAAGGCAATGGATATCCACAGCTGAGAGTTCCACCTCACAGAAGCTCCTATGGGATTGACATTTGCCTTCAAGATAGACATACAACTTCTTCTCTCACATCATCATGCCACTGGGTATTATGTTAATCATAATCCAACCACATGATAACTTGACTGTTTATATATCCAACTTCCAACTAGTAATAATTTTAGAATTACAATATCTCAGAACCAAGAATACAAAAATACATAGTAATATTGGAAGAAATGAATACTGTATATTCTCTCTCTAGGTAAAGTTTGTACACTAGAGAGAAAAACCTGAAATTAGGTTGACCACAGAGTCAAGATTTGCTTCCCAGGGCAAAACAGAACCATCTAGATTTTCCATCTTTAAAATTATAATCAGCAGCGGGAAGTAAAGCAATATCCATGGCCTCTTATAGAAATATAAAAACTTTTTTTTATAGAATTCACAGCAGCAAATGTTATCTTGATGCTTGAGAAAACCATTTTCATTATCAGTTGCTTTTCCCCCAATTGATTATGACTTTTCCTTTAAAAAATGCATTTAGGCAAAATTTCTCTATGCTTGATTTAGCCCAAGGGGAATTTTTCTGAGAATGAGAAAGGGAGACTACTCTGAACTAACTTCTGCTGTCTTTCAGTTATGCACCCATGGCCAAATAGATCACATTTTGTTGAAATTGTTTTTCAGCTCCTATTACTTAGAAAAACATAACAATAAAAAATCAAGTTGTATGACATCACTGCCATTATTATGCAAGTTAATGAATGATCACAAGGCTAGGCTTGAAATTATATTGTGGATGCATGTGTGTGTATGTGTGTGTGTGTGTGTGTGTGTGTGTGTGTGTGTGTGTGTGTGTGTTTGTTTGTGTGCATGTGAGACAGAGAGACAGAGACAGAGACAGAGAGAGACAGAGAGACTGAGAGAGACAGAGGGAGAGACAGAAAGTTGCCAGGTTTTGAGTTGCAGGACAGAGGATGCTCTGAAAGTCATATCCTCTTTGTTCCACAGAATTGCATTGGGCTCAAGCATCCACAGAGTATTTAGGACCTACTGCTTCACCTAAGAATCTTTCTAAGTGAGCAGAGAAAGCCACTGGAGCTAAGGCTGATACCAGTTAAGATTGACTGGCCAGTGGTTCCTCTCCAGGTGAAATGGGAATGTATTTATATGTCAGTTCTAACCAAAGGTTTGTCTTGCAATGGGAAAAGGTTAAGAGACAGGAAATATTTTTAAGTGGATCAAAGTTCTTTAATATTCTTCATTAAAATATTGTATAGGGGAGAAAGTTGAGGCTGTACCTATAGGCTGAACAGAGATCAGCACCAAGACAGAAAAGACTAAGAATCGTTTGAGAAGGCAGGGGAATTCAAAGAGTAAGACAAAGCAGGCCTACTTCAGAGAAACTAAAAGACAAATAAGTTTAGAACAACATTTCGATTTTGCAGATGTAAGAGACCTCTGAATTTAAATTTCAATATATAAATCCCAATTTTGCCATGTAAAATTAATAATGGATTTTTCAAAAGCCAAACCCTCTTCACCCTCTGCTGTAATTCTCTTAAGAAAGCATTAAATGAAAGCATTTCACTTTAGTTGAAAATCAATGGCACTTCAGTGAAGCATGAGTCTCCCAAGCATTATGGAGTCAAGAATTATACAGTTCCACTAGCAAGACACGGGGCCCTGGGTTTGGTGGTAATAACTTTGTACAACACAGAAATCTTAGAAAAAAGATCATGCACAATAAAGAATTTATAATCCAGAGTGAACGTGCTCAAATTCTCTTTGAAATGTCAGTACAAGTATATCATTCTGCAGTGATAGTGGAGCAATAATAGCAATGAAGAAATAGTAAGTAGAAATAATGTTTACTGCTTACTGCAGAACACACATGTTCTGAATACTTTGAATGCATCAGCTCATTGGATTTTCTTAAGAATGCTGTGACTGGGTGTCATTGTCTATGTTTCTAGAAAAGAATAAAAATGAATACATAGAGAGAAATATTTGAGAGAGATTAAAATATTTCATTGCATGTTAACTTATAGCCACTTGGACAATGAATCAAAAGGTTTTTTTGTTTGTTTGTTTTAATAAATTCTATGTAGTTGGGTCATTCTTTTGGTCTGCACAAACTGATAAAGCCTGATTCTTCCATCATTGTGATTCTGAAGATGAACAGGAATTAGTCTCTGCCCTCTAGGAAGTCATGGTCTGAATATGGAAGTTAGGTATGCTAAGGTTCCACATCTGATTCACGATAGTTTTCAACCAACTCTGTAATACAGGAAAGTTAAAAGCTGTTAGTAATCAAAGGAGAGAAAACAATTCTTTGAGCTGAAGGCAGAAGAAAGATTAAGGATGTTTTCCTTGAGAAAAAAAGAAATTCAACTGGATTTCACCGATAGGAAGACTGTTACTAGAAAGAGATGTGAGGCCCACAAGAAATTCAAATGTTAATGCCTTTGAACATGGCTATAAATATAAAATTCTGATGTTCTGGAATTTTCTCATTATGAATGAACCTTCATTTGGGTAAAGAGTAGATCTTAGAGAACCCTCATTGCCACGCTAAGGAATTTAAACTCTGATTGATGTTCAGTGGCAAGCTTTGGACCTGAAGTATAATATAGTCAGAGTTCTCTTTGGAATAGCAGTCTAGTAAACAATATATTAAACTTGAACTCCACTTATGAACAATTAATACATTCTTACCACATGTTACAGCTTAGACTGGGCAATTGGGATTATTGAATATGGTTGACTCTGTTTTCATAGAATTTGTAATCAAGAGAATTCATTCTTTATCAAAGAAGTTTTATTTGTGCTTGTTTGCCTGCTTATTTGTTTGTTTGCAGCAGACAGAAACCACCACAGAAAACCACCACTAGCCATTGGGAGCCCATGCCCAATTAAGAAATCTACAACAACCCCCCTATACATAAGGTTCAGGGAAGATCACAGAAGAGAGGATGAAGAGGCTTAGAGCCAGGGCATTAGGATATCTGCTTGGAGATAGTGTTTCCATATATCACAAGGGACTGCAACCATAAAATTTTAAGAATAGGACAACCTAAACCAAAGCTGCATGATGACAACACCAGTGGACATCCCAACATGGACGGGGAAAATCTCACGAGACCCAGTTCTATGTGAAGAACTGCTGACAATTATATTTGTTCCTTGATAAGTTATCAAATTCCGAATTATCAACTTTAAATAGATATACATATGAACCCCACAAAATAGACTCAGCAGGCTGCATTTATATCTATATATACATATATATGTAATTTTAATTACAATATATAATCATTTGTATAAAATACATACATAAAGTGATATATATAATGTAGCTATCATCTATATGTAAACTATATAAAATTTGTATGTAATTTCATGTAATATATAAAAAATATATATGACACTAATAATTAAAGTAGGAGAGGTAATGAATTTGAGAAGAAATTGGGGTGCAACATGGAATTGACAGGAGGAACTAGAGGAGACAAGGATGGCATTGAAATAATGTAAATACAACACTCATTTATGAAATTCTAAAAAATATAATAAATGTAAAAAGAGAAACTCATAACTGGTCAAAGTGCAGAGAAGCGTCTGATCAGTGGAGTGCTTATCCATAAATGATTTCTCTGTATCACAATCCTTCTCTCCAAGTCTCAGAGATTATCACAGAAGAGGGCACACAAATGAAGAGTCTAGTGGGCAAACATTTTGAGGGCGTTTACTGCAGTGTTACCTGCTTTCCATCCACACAGGCTCTTAACCACTGGTTAGCTAATTCCTTCATTCTGAATCTTAGCTCAATATCCATCAGTTACCAGGAAAACAAATAAAGCATGTATAAGAATGTTAAGAAATTAAAAAAAAAACTATTACAATTAAGTGACTCTATACATAGAACTGGAGACCAAGTGGTTAGAAATTTTTAAATAATTCCAAATTCTTTATGATTTAGACAAGCCTGAAGTGAATACACTGATCACTTGTTTTTCTTTCAACATTCATTAATTTCTTAAATTATTCAGTATTTGTCAGCACCATAGACCCTGCCATTAGTGTCTAGGTATCTAATCCTTTAATAGTAATGAATCATTGCTTCTAATAAATATTTGTTTTTATATTTCCACATATCTCTTCATAGCATATCTATACCTTTGTTCTGTGCCCATGAGTATCTTCAATTAGAGTGTGGTGTTCTGAATGGAGGAGCTATGTCCTATTTAATCAATGCCTCAGATGCAATGGAAGTTTTGTTGATGTTTTTGAATGGATGTATGATGACAGCTGAATCTTTCTGTTCTCAAGAATCCTTTGGTCTGAAGATGTAGCTCAAACATGTATAGCTAAGTAGATTAGTTTGCACTACTGTAACCTTGAAGTTTCTCTTTTCAATTTATGTTTATGATGGTAGTACCACAATTTTTTATGACCCCAAGGATCCCCCAAATGAACTTGATATAATATCTAAAGTTTGAAAGGGTTTTAAAAATTCCATTTTAGCAGAAGTTTGACTTTCAAGTCTCCAAACATACTGATTGATGAATTTATCTTGAAGTTCAGATAAAAAAGAAAACTGAGGTCCCATGGAACCATATTAATGTGGTATTATTTGCCTTTAGGTTACACTGAATCAAGGTGGAAAAGAACGGAACAGCAATTCTAGAGAATGCCTGCAATCATCACTAATCCAGGAGCAAATCAAAGGTATGACTTTATCTTTGCAAATAAAGTAAAACATGAATTTGACTTACCAGATAAAATAATTATGCTTTCTACTTATTCCTAAAATATCATTTGATGGTCCTTTCTCAAAGTACTATCACATTTTATTATTCTTCCTCCCTCTTTCTCAATAGCAGGAAAATATATCTTGTTGATTATCCAATGCTCTGAAATTTGACATGGTCCACCACCAAAAACAATTCAAACCTTTCAAAAGGTTGCCTATCTTGACTTTGTTACTCAATGTCTTACTCTGAAAAAAAAAGTATGAAAACTTTTAAATTCATTTTCTTTGCATTATTGGAGAAGCCTATTGGGTTAAATACCATTAGGTTAAAACAGTTCAACTATACTGAAGGTGCTTTCCTCCCTTTCAAATCAAGGTGTCATTCTGCAACACTCTAGAAGTCAGAGATCATCAAATGGAAGACGAAAGAAATGTTGTTATAGCTGTTTAGGTAATATCCAAATAATGAATGCTTAGTTTGATAATCAATATCCATTTATCTAAATCAAATCACATCCTTGTTGCATCAAATTTAGTCTTCTTATCTGTTAAATAATGGTGTTAGAATTGACATATAGTTTCTCAGCATTGACTATTATAGTTTTTTGAAGGTATCAGAATTTTCCCTCTTGTGTTGTATTTTGAGATGTGTTAGAGGCTGAGCAAAGTTTTAGTCTTCCACACAATACTCAGGTAGCACCAGTACATGGAGCTACTTAAGAATGCTTACGGCTTTTGGTTGGAGGTACCATCTGTGTCTCTTTCTTCAGTAATTCAGAATTTGACTAACACTGCTTTAGCTTCCCATTCTGCCACACACTCATTGGCCCTTCCTAAACCTTCACTACCAATTTGGATTACCTTGAAATGTGGATGGTTGCTTTTCTCATCTCTATTCTTTTAGGGTCTTTCTATTTTCCTCCCAGAATTCTCTCGGATATTATTTCCATGTCAAACAAACTTAGTTTTGGGTGCTGTTTCTTGCCTTCCCAAATTCCAGAGCCAATTTCATACTTAATATTCAAGAAGCATCTTCGAGTTCATCTCTTTCAGAAAAAAGCCCACAAAAACTCACCAGTGCTCAGCAATGACTTATTTCAGGCTCTGCTGTTTCTCTGCATTTGGATTCTTAATGTAAGCTAGCTAAAGCAAGACTCTGTGGATCTTATTAATCACCCAGTGCCTTGGGCATAGTCCTACAATACATGTAAAATTTGCCCAATTACCAGAACTTTAGAAATACTTAGATTAAGAAATAATGTAAGATATACCTCCTGAATGGCTTGCATGATACAAATTGATACATTTAAAGTAAGCTTTTTAATGAAATAAACAATAGAGAACTTTGAGTACATCACCCATCTGGAAAGCACTAAGTTAAACTTTGTTGGACACAGGACTTAACAGAGTAGAAGTTGAGGAAGAACCATCTCTAAGCAACTAGACAGAGCACAGCAAATAAGACAAATCTAAAACTCTGCAGGTGATTCACTACTTACTTAAGTACAGAAGGCACACTCCTCTCTAAATCTGCTGCCTTGATTATGAAGCAGAAGCAGCAGTAATGATCATAAGTAACTATAGAATGAAGTCAATATGAAGTGCATAAATAATGTCCCCTACATTCCTCTTAGCTTGGAGACATATGGTAGATGTTCAATATTGCTGGAATAGATTTTAATAGCATATTAGTAATTAGCATTGGTTTATCTAAATGGACTTGCAGTAATTCCCACAACTGCTCTGTTGGCTATAAATCTCATAGAAGTAGACTGTCTGGGGTTTTGAATATGGATCTCTGTGAAACTTATGAAAGAACAGTTGTTCCCCATAGACTCAGAAATATCACAACTCTTAAAAGTCAGGTTCACATGCAGATTTCATGTGAGTTATGCTGGGTAATGTCTATTAGTCAGTGTTATATTGCTTTGAAGAGACACCGTGACCATGACAACTCTTATAAAGGAAAAACATTTCATTAGGGTGGCTTATGTTTTCAGTGATTTAGTCCATTATCAGCATGGCAGGTAGCATGACAGCAAACAGGTAGGCATGCAGGAGAAGGAGCAGAGAGTTCTAAGTGCAGATTCACAGGCAGCAGGAAGAGAGAGAGAGAGAGAGAGAGAGAGAGAGAGAGAGAGAGAGAGAGAGAGAGAGAGAGAGAGAGAGACATTAGACCTGGCTTGGGCCCTTTAAACTGCAAGCTCACCCCAGTGACATATTTCCTCCAAAAAGGCCACACCTACCCCAACAAGGACACACCTCCTAATAGTGCCACTCCCTAATGACTAAGCATTCAAATCTATGAGCCTATGGGTGCAATTCTTATTCAAACCAAAATAAGCAAGTTCCCTGTCACTCCAAACACACAATATGGTCTTACTTCCCATTTCTTGGTATTTGTCCAGTGTATCTCACTGGTCATTTCTCTATGGCCTTTTATGTGATTTCCCATTTACTGAACTCTAAGGATTGCAACATATTGTTCATGTTTTCTATTCTCCTCATTTATCTTGTTGCAGTCCTGTCAGGATTCCACAAATGGACAAGTAAACGCAGAGAAATCAAAGTCCAGAAGACAGGAAATATAGAAAAAGATATTAAACAGAAGACAAGGTTACATCTTGATCAGGTGGACTGGTTTAATGTGACACAGAGAGAGCCAGTGAATTTTGCTTGTTCATTTGACAGAGGACAATTTACCTTGTTTATATTTATAAGATAATTGGAACCTCTCCCATTTTAATGCAGCTGATCTTACAGTCTTTAAACTCAATGCTGTCAAATGCTAGACTTAAATGAGCAAAGGGAAAAACAAAACCCTAGAAAATGTGATCTATGTAATGGAGTAAAGTTTTGTCCTTAAGAAGTGTACAGGTACACTTGACTGGGCATTGCTCTTTGGGAACTTTCTGAATGTTCATGGCAGTAATGGGACAGAAATTAATCAGTTGGGGCTGGTTTTAAGAAATGACTTCAACCCCTAAGTGGTTTGCCAAGTTTCTGTTAAACATCTCCTATTATTGAAGATACAAGTCAAAATCACTTATCAGCAGTTCTTCTAAATAGCAAGGAACATGTATTAAAGAGGCCATGAAGGAATTTCTAATGAGGAAAAATGTTCTTACTTTTTGAGAAATTAACTGCTCCAATAAATTGCAAAGATAAAGTAGGAAAAGTTATCACAATAATGTCTGTTGTAATAAAACTAAACTGTACAGCTGATAACAGTTAAAATGCCAGAAGGTGAGTTAATGGCATACCATTCTTCTAAAGGCCCCTTTGGTCCTTACAAGCACTGAAATAGAAGTCTGTGATTCATATATATGGAATATGGTGGAGCTACATGGCAGGCCTGTGTATATATATATGCTCTATAGTTTCATTGTTTATGAATTTTTGAATATATATATATATATATATATATATATATATATATATATATATATATAATATTATATATTAAATCCAGGGTGTAGTAAATGAAACTTTTAGGGAGTTAGAATAAAATAATCATAAGACCTAAACCTGATTGTTGAAGGATAAAAGAAATGAAAGTCTGCAGAGGGCAAAATCAGACTGAATTAGCCTCTGGCATTGGGAAACTTCTACCAAGGATGATGGGAATATGAGCATAGATGGAGTCATTCAAGTTTCCTAACAGAATCTGTGGATTCATGAATGCCAGGGAGGCTGGAGGCTTCTTCTAAATTTATGTAGCTAAATTCTTCAGCAAGGTGAAGACTGCAGCAAGGCAGAAAATGTCTAAGCATAAGAACAAAGAGGAAGGAAAGAAGGGGGAGAGATGGAGAGGGAGGGAGGAGGATAGAGGGAAAGAGAGAGAGAGAGAGAGAGAGAGAGAGAGAGAGAGCACTGAAGTAGCACAATTCACAGTTACCAGCTTTACTATGTGTCATTGCCCTTCTCTCCTACATAGCAGTGATGAAAGGAGCCATAAAAGGTGAAAAGGATTGTGTGTATGTAGTGTCTGAGTTGGGATAAGGGGATAATAGAGGCAAGAAAATAAAAATCGAGGCCATCCAGAAGACCAGCCCTCAACTCAGGTGAAGATCCTTTGCTCAACCACAGGCTTCTCAGGCCAGAATACCAGAGAGGAAACAGAAAACAAGGAACAAAACATACATTCAACAAAGATGACACCTATACTTATAATCACCCAAACTCAGATGCCTAGATGCCAGCATAAGAATACAATCAGTCAAAATTGAGAAAGTGCCAACTATTCAAGTTTTCCATATGCATACGTGATCAGACACCAATCGTGACTAACGCAAGAAATCCTTGGAGTCTATTTAATGAGCAAGGGAATTTATTAGGGGGTAACTCACTATAGCATGAGTATTTATTGCAGGGTCTAGAAAAGCTGAGCTGTGTCCCATGCTGTTCTTCTTCAAGATCTGCCTAGTCAGTCCCATCATCCAGAACCATGAGGCAGCAAAAAGAGGGCTGCGTATGTGCATCTCAAGTCTTAAGGATCCCCAGCAGCCCTGCTCCAGAGGCATGCACTTCAAAGTCATAGACAGGTTTAACAGTTAGCTGCTTCCTCACTAGGGGCAGTACTTCAAGGTCATAGCTAGAACAGCTACCCACTACAGGTGACATGCTGTGATCTTCCTCTTGCCTCATGGTTAAAGACATCTTTTAAGCAAACAGAAGAGAATAGAAAATAAGAGCTGCCTCCAGTTTTTCAAAGGAAGTTAGAGGCAAGGGTCCTAGACATATAAGTACAATTTGGCTAATTAAGTAAAAATGAAACAAAATTATGAAACAATCATTCACAAAATAAAGATGTTTGTAATCATTCAAAAGTCTACTTGTAGCTAGAGTTTTCCTGCCTGGCCCACAGTCAGGGCAAATCTCTCTCACCCGCCAGTCCCACAGCCACTCAGACCCAACCAAGTAAACACAGAGACTTATATTGGTTACAAACTGGATGGCCATGGCAGGCTTCTTGCTAACTGTTCTTACAGCTTAAATTAATCCATTTCTATTAATCTATACCTTGCCACATGGCTCGTGGCTTACCGGCATCTTCACATGCGGCTTGTCATGGTGGCGGCTGGCAGTGTCTCCCTCACCCAGCTTCCTGTTCTCTCAATTCTCCTCTCTGTTAGTCCCACCTATACTTCCTTCCTGGCCACTGGCCAATCAGTGATTTATTTATTGACCAATCAGCAACACATTTGACATACAGACCATCCCACAGCATCTACTAGGAAAAGGGCCTGAAGAGATCATGTAAAGGATGTCAGAAACTTGGCTCTCAACTTAGAGCACCTGCGGCCCCGACCAATTGATGACAATGTGATTATCAGTAGCAGTGGAAAGAATCAAAGATAGAGCTCTAGAATGACATAGTAACATCAGTACATTCTTTTGAGATTTTCCAGTCTTTGTTTATGGATAACTATAGTTTGCTTATATGTTCAGAGGCCCATATTGTGTACAAAGCCCTTGTGTTTTATGCAAGCAACATCTCACATGAGAATGAGTGATTTAAGTTTACCACCACACCAAATAAATCCTTGGAGGATGAGGAAAGCCTCCAAATGATATATGAATTGAACTTATGAGTAGATTTAATAAGTTCTAGAAAAGTCACTAATCACATTTCTATGTAAGTATATTTGATATATTTAGATGCCAGGGAAGGCAAAGTTGGTTGCCTTCTTTAAAATAGATTTTTGTCTTCAAGTCACAAGTACTTCATCTTACTCCAATATAGAGCTTGGTTAGTCTCTTCCAGATATGTCCTTATATTTATTGAAATCTTAAAGACAAAGAGAATCAGTTGATCTTAATGCCCTTAATTTCATCGTGCTCTAGAAATGAAGTGGTCTTTTATGAGTATGAGAGAATATGAAAAGTCATAATTCAGTTAAACTAAGCCTCTTTAGGTTCAGTCTGATCTGCCTATAAATACGGCTCCCACTTCTGTTAGAAATGAACTATCAGTTTTTCCGTGGACCAATTAATATTTGTTGGTAGACTCAACAAGAAAAGATTCTGGCTAATTTGCACAAATCTAAAGATTAGAAAAAGATAGAAATTTTCTAAAACCCTCAAAAGAAGTGTTCATCAAATATATTATCAAGGTCAGATAAAGCAAACCTGGAACCCATTGAAACATCAACAGTAAGTCCTTCAGTATGGCGTGGCTTAGCAAGAGGTGACCAAGTTCAATCTCTGTGCTTCCCAGTCCAATATTAAATATCAGATGGAGAAATTAGTTATGACCTAGTTTGAATTATTTTATCTCACCCCTCGTAACTGGAAGGATGAGACATAGGATTGATCTATTTATTAAGACTCTAGCCAATGAGGAAAATTGTGCTACTGTTACCAGAAGAAAGGGAAATAGACTCTGGGAAAACAAAAAAAAATTGTCTATAATCAAGTACACTTAAAATGGAACTTAGCACACAAAATGTATGGAAAATTCAACATGAGAAATAGTTCTAGGATAACTGACATTTTCTTAAATTTTGTTTATAATTCCCCCATTGAAATACTGATGTTAAATAGTCATTTCTGAGCTTCTATAGACTAGAAAATAATAGAGTATTCATTAAATAGTGGCGTGGTTTTACTGTATTAGTAATAAATCCCTTCTTGAAATTCTTGTTGAAATTCACTGCTAGTTACAATTACTAAATTTTTAGGTAAATGACCAGTTACCTATCCCTATGCAAAATATCCCATATTCCACAGCTTAAATAAACAATGTTTATGTTTTTTTCTTACAGATATCTGGGTCCAGCTTGCTTGAGAAGTCTGATGCAGTTGTGATTCAATATTGGCTGGAGCTGGGATTATCTCAAAGCCTTTATGTCATTTGGGATTTCAATTGGACCAATAGGCCTAGAAATTTATATATGGCCTATCATATAGCTTAGACTTCCAAATAACCTGGTAACTGCATTAAAAGAGCAAGCATACGAAGACACAGGTGAGAGAAACCTTACTACTCTTTAATAACTATCACACACCTTCACCTGTACCCCATATGAATGGAGAGAGCAGTCAGAAAGATTCACCAATGTTGATGGCCAAAGACAAGCACCCCATGTCTTCATGGAATAAACACAAAGCAATGGTATCAAAATGACGTGTGGGACAGATGTTATCATTCTAATCATCACTAAAAAATGTAAACATTTGCAATTTGATCAACTCTAAATGACTTACCATGTTCAAAAAGACTTAAAATTTAAGCAAAACTATCTGTCTCCATGGTCAAGTTAATGAAGTAGCTTAGGTGCCTGTTAGTAGATGAACATGTAAACAAAATGTTGTAGGCATATACACAAAGGAGATTATTCATCCATAATGAAGATACAAATAATATTATTTGCAGGAAAATGAAGATCAACTTAGACAAAATAAGACCAATCAGAAAGACAGGTATCATATTCACATTTCTATATCAAATCTAGATGATTAAATATGGGGAGGCAAAGAGAGGGAGGTAAGAAGGGGATGAGAGAGAGTAATAGATGGGTAAGATCAAAGTAGGCTATATATATGCATGAAAAGTATGTATGAAAATGTCATAAGGAAACCCATTATTTTGTACAATTAATTATGGTAAGTAAAAAGAAATAAAGATGTGCACCTAGGAATTAATGAACGTGGTAATCACCTGTAGTTGAGGAGATACCAAATGAAACACAAGCCCATGTGGCAGAACATTAAAAAGGTCATGACCTTGAGCTATCAGCTGTGTTAGAAGTCTTGAGTAAATCCCAAAATTGGGTGAAAGTTTAGTTCAAAAGGATCAAGAGTTGTGAGATTCTTTCTTCATCCTAAATATTTATTTAATTCTCTCTCCCCACTGCTTTTAGGACAAAGACTATACCATGGAAAAGTTAAAGAAAATATTCTGTTTTCTCATAGAATCTCAGAACTAAAAATAGAGGAGTAAAACAAAAAATTAGCCTACAAACAATGATATCCTTGGTTTTGTTCTTGAAAGTTTTAATAACTTTGTGATGTAGGGAATAAAATGAGAATGGAAACTAAGCAATGGACCTAGAAAGTGCTCAGAAAGAGCATTAGTGTGCAATAGAACAAGGATGGCAGAGACCAGCCACTCTACAGTGAAGCTCTGTTAGTTCAGAGTCTCTACTCTGAGTAGTGCTCTCACTTGAATTGAGTTGGTAGTCAGGGACTACTAAACATGACTAGAAAACTTCAACATAAAAGAAAAAGATTGACAAAAATGGTAGATACATAAAGCGGGCTATAATCACAGATAAACAAGGAGCAGGAAAACATTTAAGCAACAAATTACTATGAATATTTAACCTTGGAGACATAGGGAAGTGATCATAATCTCAAAAGAAGAATAAAGGTATTGATAGGAGAATGACTACAGAAATGGAAAGACTTTTAGAGAAGATAGCATCAATTCAAAGTTCAATTACCTTGGGAGGCAGAGGCAGGGAGACTTCTGAGTTTGAGCCCAGCCTGGTCCACAGAGTGAGTTCCAGGGCAGTCAGAGCTTCAGAGGTACATAGAGAAAACCTGTCTAGAAAACTAAACAAAACAAACAAATAAAAGGTCAATCCCTTGTACATTGTGGTCTTAGATTCTAACCCTAGTATGATACACACACACACACACACACACAGAGAGAGAGAGAGAGAGAGAGAGAGAGAGAGAGAGAGAGAGAGAGAGAGAGATCAACAGATATATTTCACAGATGTAAGAATATAGAATCAAACTATTTTGAAAAAGTATATAAAATGATATTTGATAACAAATTGTGATCCTGAAAATTGCATTGTTTGAACAATATAATTTTAAAGAAGCAAAAACAACAACAACAAAACAAACAAGAAATTACCAAATAAGTAATATAAGAGAACTTTTTTCAAAACTGCAGACCCATTTTATGCAAAAATATGAAAGGAAATAAAAGATCCACACAAGGGATAATATAAAAAGAATTACTAGAAGTAGAATAAATTAATTTTTCCTAATTCTAGTAGTCATATACAAAGGAGAATGAAGAATTACAACTGACATCTTAAGCAAAACTAGAAACTAAACAATGCAACAGCATTTTTGAAATTCTGACAAACAAACCAGGGTTTAATATATAGTCAGACTGTCAACCAACTCTAATGGCAGAAGAAAGGAGATTACACAATCCATCTCTCAGGTGTTGTAGGTACATAGTCTAGCATCTCAGAGTGATTGCCATCAAAACAAAAAGATAGCCAAAGGAGACTAGAATACAGGAAAGGTGGGCAGAACAGACGCACACGGGAAGCACTCCATCAAGAGAGTGGTGTAATGTACCTGAGACTGGAGACAGACTCCGAAATGGAAGACCTGTAGCAGAAACTGAGAAACAAATACCTGATCCAAGGAGTCTCACTCCATGAAAAATAATATCAGAAGTTGACTTAATATCAGTCAGAGTTGAGAAAAAAATGATAGGGACACAGAAAATTAGTCGAATTTAATTAAAATTATTAAAAGCTTGGAAAATTGAAAGTATCACTTAAGAAAAGGTAATTGATATTGTGTTTGCATTAACTCAGTAGTGAAATGTAATTGCTTGGCTGTCATAATGTAAACGTTGAAAATTACTTTAACTGAAAATTTTTGATATAAACATTTTGGATAAGTGAAATAATGTAAAGCAGAAAACGCATTTGTGTGGTAAGTCTCCATGTTTTATAGCAGAAAACTAATGAAAATATCTAAAATTGATAAGTCAAGAAATGGAAATATTAGCAAGTTACTGAAGTCAGGGGTGGGGAGGAAACAGAAGAGGTTGTTACTGTTGGGTTTGTTTAAATAACAGAATGACGTTATTTATCTCTGTGAAGTAGTATGTGGACAGTGTATTGATGAAAGTCACAATGTTTCAAATGATAAAATGTGAACTGGCTAGATGGCTCAGTGCTCAAGGCATTTGCCATCAAGGATGGTGACCTGAATTTGAACCTGAGGTCCCTCTCATGCGGTGGAAGGAGAGACCTAACTGCAGTAGATTGTCCTCTGACATCTATATATACACCTTGGTACATATTCCTCCCAACATATTAAATAAAAGTAAAGTAAAAATCTATATAAAATGAGACAAAGGCATTACGTTTTTTTAGAGAAAAAAGGTCTGAGTCTCCAAGCATTACCTGTTACAGTCTGCATGCCCACAGGTATGACCTTTTTTTAAAGCATCAGTTTGGGGTAAGTAAAGTGAAGAAAATAATAGCTATTGTGTGTGTCACTTATGACCTGCCATGATAAATTCTTATGTTCATTAATTCATTTAATTATCACAAAGATGCCATGATTTTCTTGCTCCTTGAATAAGTACTGTATAGATGAGCAGAGTGTGTCACTGAAAGGTTGGGTAATTTGTAAAAGTTCATGCAGTCAGTAAAGAAAATGGAATTTAAACTCAGGCAAGAAAATACCAGACATATGCCCAATTCTTAGCATAGAGAAGTTAACTTAGAATTTAAATGAAGCACCTAGAAATGTGCTTTACACGAAATAAATATTCGGGCCCAGAGAGATGTTTAGCAGGTAAAAGCAATTATTCTATAAGCCTGAGACCCTGAGTTCAATCCCCAAGACAGACATAATAAAATAAAACAGAACAAAAACAACTCTCCCAAAGTGTCTTCTGACCTCTATAGGTACTCTTTGAAAGGCATGTGTGTGCACACACACACATTAAATAAATAGATAAATAAATGTAACAAAAATCAATGCTCAAGGACTAATCACAGATTAAATTAAGTGAATGTTCACTTAAAATTTTCATTACATACATAAAATACATATTGTGTCATATTCCCATGATGGACTGAGCTCACATTGATAGTGATCACATATCAGCGGGACTTTAGCATGTGATTTGGACATGCAATGAAATGATCAGACACAAACACCATGGCATCTACATTTAGGATAACTGAAATGTCAATTTGCGGTGTTAATCAATGGTGCTACTTAGTCAGAAAGTTTGCATATTGTATGAATATTTTTCATTATGGAATCTTAGGCAAGTAAAGAAATTTCTACTGTTTCCTAATCATACTTTTAAAATCTGCTTTCAAGAAGGAAATCCTCTTCTGTTGGTTCTTCCTTCTCATCTTTGTCCTGGATCAATTTTCCTATCGATTATGCTAATGTGAATCACATCAGACATAATACCCAGGTGCTGCATTGTCTAGAACTCAGAGTCTGGTAGGAGATGTGCATGGATTTCTTATCACCCTGCTAAAGTTGGCCTTTCTACAACATTATCATCAGTCTCTGGAGGACAGTGTTTTCAAAGCTAGTTCAGACTGTTTCAGTCAACAGTTAATTATCACATATCATAAGAAGTTGGGCCATTTGGGGCTTAAATTCTTACATGCCTTAGAGATATTTTAAAAATGTAAAAACACTTTTAAAAGATGTAAATGTGTATAAGGAATATTTTGCTAGTGGTCAATAAATTGACTCTTAAAACATATTTAGAAAATGGTAAAGGAAATTTGCTCACTGATAAAAGATTTTTATTTTATTTTATTGGGTGGATAAAATTCAGGATGTTTAAATTGAAAGTTATTCTTAATCCTGAATCCCATGATTTCTCTATCCTCTCATAATGCCTGCTTTTAAAAAGTCTTAATGGGTACTATGAATTATAGATGAAAATCAATAAATATTTCTAGGTTAGTTAACATTGGATTCCCTAAAGTCCTGTGTCCGAAGTGTATAGTGTCTTCTTCAGTAATAGGGACAGACTTACCATCAAATTTTGGGAGGCAACCAAGATAAACAATGATAGCCTATATTGTTTTGGGAGCTTCTTGCACTCCCCTGACCAACAATTTGAAGGGAAGTTTCCCATGCTTGGTACTGGATTTTTATAAATTATTCTATGTCTTTGGGGGACCTCAGAATGAACTCTCGTAGCATGTGAATGTTCTTTGCAAGCCACCAAGGAAGAAAAAAGAATCAGTGTTCCAACTAAGCTGTAAAGCCTATGAACCATAACAATGACCAGCAATGCAAACTCTCCATAATCATGTAGTAGTGGCATGTATATCTTGGGGATAACCAACAAATGTCTATTTGGACTTAAGGGCAGCTCAGTAGGAGGGAATCCATACCTGGTACTATAAACTTAGTCAGCTACTCCTGGCTGGAGAAGTTTTGGACACTAGACCTACTACTGCCACTTTCCTAAACTAGTATAATTTTTAGTTACATTTTGAAGACATACCCTTATGCCCATAGATAAATTTAGTTGCTCTCACAACTCACTAAATAAGCTTCATTTTACAGCAGATGGGTATAATTACAGAAATCACAAAGTAGCCAAAATGCAGAGAACAAATGGGGTTGGAATGCCCAACTTCAGTTGATATGTCTACAGCACAACTATACTTAAGGCTCAGGGAATGTCAAGGAAGAGGTTGTGGAAAGGTTGTAAGAGCCAAGGGATTAGACAATCTGCTAGAAGACAGTGTTTTACATAGGACAGGGAAGTGTAACACCCAAAATATCCACAATAGAATTACCTACAGGACACATGAATAATGAGAACACCAATTGGAATGCCAACATGAATATGGTTATCTCCACTAAGCCCCACCCCTAGATGAAGAGCTATAGGCTGTTAATGACTGCTGAGAGAAGAAGAATTAGTATTCCTTAGGGACATGCCCCTGACAGGTTATCTAATCCCAGGTAGTCAGCCATAAGCAGATAATTTGCATGTGAAACACTAAATGGACTGAAAAAGTTATACATGCATATGTACATATGTACACATATATAAATGTGTATATAATATTAATTAAAGAGGAAGTCATAAATTTGTTAGAGAGAAGAGTATATATAGAAGGATTTGGAGAGGTGGAAATGATGAGAGTATATGTAAATGTTTTTGAAGACTACTGGACATACTATTCTATATACAATAACAATTAAGATTAATAAATCATAATTTAAAAGTATTTCTAAATATGTAATTTGAGACCACTAACTACCACTAGTTTCTCATATGCCACCATAACGTCTTGTTAAAAAAAACTCAGGAATTAAAGAACAATCTGAGTTTTCATACAGTTTCTATTTCTAGACATGCAAACCAATTTATCATTGCTGTTCAAAACTACTAAACTCCAAGAATTGATTTTTTTTTAATCTGAGTCTTAGATGAATTCATTTTGAATGAAGAAAACGGAACTAAGAAATAACCCTGATTTTAAAATAGGCTAGGTTTTAGAACAGCTTATCATTTCTCATGGGCTACCCATACAGCTTGAATTTTTCTCACACTCATGTTCACATGCTTAAGGTATACACCACAGTGGGTCCTCATTCTTACCTCTTTCATCAGAAACACTAAATTCAATAATCTAAGGATAATATGGTAGGCCAACTGATCTTAAAATAATTTTTACTTTCTGCTGGTTATAAATGGCTCTTAGAAAACAATGATTTACTTAATGAAATAATATATTGGTATATTTATTGGTTAGAAATTTTCAGAAGTACATCATGGGTCAGTTTCTAAACAACTCATCCATATCCACAGTAATCAGGGCATTGCTAATTACTGTAGGCCATACATATTACAGTATATATCTTGATTATTGTATTAGTCACTCTTCTTACTGTGAGAAAATACCTGAGCAAGGAGTTTAAAGAAGGGTTTCTTTTGGCTAACACTTCAAGGATGCAGTCATTGTTGAGGAAGGCAAAGTAACAAGAGTGTGGGGTGGCCAGTCACACTCCAATCTCAGGAAGTACAGAGAAACAAATGCTGGTGCTCAGCTCTCCTTTTCTTTTATACTAAGGCTAGGATCCAGCCCATGGACTTGTGCCACCACATTTAAAGTGGGTCTTTCAACTTCAATTAGCCCAGTCTAGAAACTCATTCAAAGATATGCCAGTGTCAGGAGGTTAGTCTCCCAGGTGACTGTAGAGCCTATTAAGTTGATAATCAACATTAACTAGCACACTAATGAAAGTATGATAGTGAGTTAAAAAATACTTAGACAATTGAGGTTATGGAGACTAACGCTTCCTTCCAACATTGTCGTATAGTTGTGAAAATATTTTCTACAAACTTGAAATATGAAACTGTGAAGTTTTTTGTTTGTTTGCTTTTTATAATATATCTGTTTTGTGAATAAATAGCATAGGTGGAATAAGTGCCACACTGAGTTTTATAATTCAAATATAGAAGATCTTATTCCATGGCTTCAGAGACATAAACAATGCTATCTATATATGCAATTCCTTGGCTTGAATTAGCATAGAAAAGTGAAGATCTGGAACAGTCTAAAAAGATAGTATGCATTCAAACATTCAAAGCTGACTCAAATATTAACATGGCTGGTTAGGGGGACAACCTGTTGACTTAAGTAATGAAAGACATAAACTATAATTCTAAGATGAGGTAGGTTGCTGGTGCATTGGGGATGTAGATTGACTTGTAGCTTGAAAATTTGGTGCAATTGTTTATTTGAGAAAGATGCAGAAAGCAGGAAGATTGCATTATGGTGTTCCTCAGTATGCCTCTGTGATTTGTACACAAGTTGGTAGAAGTGCACTGAATCAAGAAAACTTAATTTTGACAGGTCTGATGTATAGTCTATTTTGGTTAACCAAAGGGAACACATACATTTACTACATTAGAGAAATTTCCATTATTTTTCTCTCAGCCATGAAAATCGATTTTGATGTGATTACACCCAGAGTCTGCTTGATGTGCCTCTGACAGGACAAAATGGATAGAGACAGTGGGTGGTGTAGCATGGAGATACTGTGGTTAAGCTGAACTCTGTGACAACGTGAAAAGAGCAGGATTCAAATGCCAATTAGGATAATTTGCATGACAGTTGTCCTAAGATAAAATAATGGCTATCTTGTAATTTAAATGTAAGGGCAGAGATCTCAGTGTATCAAATAAACATATCTATTTTACTATAACTTTTTAGTAAGTGTACATGTAATCAGAACACAATTCATTTATTTATCTCTACAATGAATATTGAGTTCTTATATGATATTCATGGCATTTCTTTAAGAAATATTAAATGAATTTTAGACTTAATAAAGCAACAATTACTATCATAAACTGGGTACATACTGGCCATTTCATTTCTATTCTTGCTCTGAGCTCTTATTATATATAAAACTATAAATAGTTTCATTCATTCATTCAATAGTTTCTGAGCACCCAAAGGCAAGGTGTTTGGTTATGTACCTGGGATACAATAATAAACAAAGTAAACAGCATTTTGCTACCATGGATGATCAGTATAGTTGAGAATGTGATCACATTTTCCATAATTTCAATAATGTATGACAATTTTATAATAAATAGATATGGCAGTACACAAAAGTATATGGAATAGATGTTTTTCTTAATAGGTCAGGGATTTACAGATAGATATTGATTAAAACAGTAAGGAGAGACAAACAGAGTGTATTCAGTATTGCTTGATCAGCAATAAGGGGGTAAGTAGGGGGTAGGGATGTGTGACAATTGATGATATCAGAAAAGGGAGAGGGGTCAAGAATCAAGAGTGAAAGCAATGCATGACCCAGGGAAACAAAGTAAAGCATTGAAAATACCTAGAGTATAGAGTATAGAATGTATATAGAATGTGAGGGTGATATTGAGAGATAAGATCACAATGGAAATGATTATTATTTTAACCAGGATCAGAGTTACTGGGGAAACCATGAAAATGAGCTTCTAATTTTATTAGAACCATAAAAAAGTTGATAGATATTTTAAGAAACGTGTGTGTGTGTTTGTGTGTGTGTGTGTGTGTGTGTGTGTAGGTGAGATAAGGAGAGTGAAAGAGGGGAAAACAGAAAAGAGATAAAAAGAAAAGAAAGAAAGAAACAAAGAAAGGGTGGAAATGAGGGAAGGAAGGGGGCAAAAAGAACATATTAATATATGCCATTGGGAAACTGAAGGATCTTGGGAGGAAATCTTGAATCTCCTTTGCCTAGTCTAGGTACCAAGTAATGACAGAAATGTAAGGTACTCTGGCTGTTGGGTACTGGTGCAGTTTTCAACTCATGATAACTCAAAGTGAAAATTCTTATTCAAGAAACCAAGGTGAAATTCAAGGAGCCTAATAGGAAAGCAAGCTCTTTTGATAAGAGTGAGTGGAAAGGAGAAAAAAAACAACCAAATCAATCAACAAATACCAACCAGAACATTAACAACCAAAAAATTCCATGAACTCTTGCAAAATTTGTCAGTGTATGAAAATTTGGACATAGTGTACAAATAGAAACAGCATGAGATAGCATGTAATAGAAACAAAATCATTAAACATGCTTGAGTTTAGTATACAAAAACACATTTTAGATTACATAACTTGTAAAATTAAAAATCAGTAGAACTAGAAATTCTAATTGAATAGATAGGTTAAACAGTTCAGTGGATATAGTTAAGGAGGGAATTAATGAACTAGAATATAGATCAAATGTCAATAGAAAGTAGGGAGGAAAAAAAGACAGAAAATATAAATGAGGGGTGAAGAGATACAAAGAATAATATGAATAGTCTTATCATATATATAATGAATGTCCAGATGGACAAAATAGAAGAGAGGACATACTTAAATAGATAATAGACTTTTGAACATCAATGAAAATACACATTTATGAATCTAAATTCTATTGTGTCCATTAAGCAGATTAAACAGAATGGAATCAAAACTGTAACATACAGTAGCAGAGCTAAAATAAAGATGGAAAAACTATGAAAGTAATTATTAAAAAGACATACCAAATATCCAATAGTGTGGTATATTTTGTTTATTAATTTAATTAATTTATCAGACCATGTCTGGGACCTTGATGATGCTAACAGGTCCTGTAAAATTCCCATCTGATCATCATTAGGTGCTGGAAAACAGCACTTTTAAAAACCATTTAGCACAACCTTTGGAGAGCATCTCTGACCTTGGCTCTAAGTTAATACTGAATGCTCTTTCATTCTCCATTATTAGAGGAATTAGCCTATGAGGTTCGAACTACCATGACCATTTGAGAAAAGGGAATTCTAAGACTTGAGCATGATGGAGGAATGTCTTTCTGTACACTCTGAATATGTGTTTCTCTGATCGGTTGATAAATAAAATGCTGATTGGCTGGTAGCCAGACAGGAAGTATAGGCAGGGCAAGCAGAGAGGAGAATTCTGGGAGAGGAAGGCTGAGTTAGGAGATACCAGTCCTCCATCCAGGGAGCAGCATGTAATGGCACTCAGGTAAAGCCATGGAACATGTGGAGACATACAGATTAGCAGAAATGGGCTGAGTTTAAGTGTAAGAGCTAGTCAATAGTTAGCCTGAGCTAATGGCTGAGCAGTTTTAATTAATATAAGCCTCTGTGTGTTTACTTGGGTCTGAGCAGCTGCAGACCAGGTGGGACACAGAAAAACTCCAGCTACATGAGCATGTATGATTTATCTGAGGCCACAGCTAAGAAGTGAAACATCACAACATTGGTAGACATCAGATTTTATACTCAACTGCCTTTGAATATGTTGCTGTTTGATCACCTTTTATGACTTATCTACTGAGGTATTAATTAGTATATATTCAGGATGAACAAGAAGAGGGGAATAATGAAATCCATGTATTGTGGAAACAGAAGAGAAGACTATTTGAAGCAAGATTTGGGGAGGGAGTAGAAAGGAGGGCAGTGGGGGAGGAAATAAGAACAAAATATAATTATATACATATGTATATATGAAAATTTCATGAGAACAATTATTTTATGTCCTAACTAAAATAATGATTCAAAATTTCTTAAAATATATGTGAATATATAATAAAAATAATGTAAATGGTTTAAAAACCAAAATAGAGGTAGGGAAGAGATGTCCAACAGATGAGGAACAAAAAATTCTGCAGAATGACATTGTAGGAAATGAAGCTGTAGCCAGGTGTCTGAAAGAGGTCAGAAAAATGACAGCTGACTTAAATGATATCACCAAGAAAACCCATCCTGGAGAATGTCTGAAATAAAGCCATGTGGAGATGAACAGATGTGAGATGTTGACACAAAGAAAACTGAACTGAGGCAAATTCTGAAGCATGCATTTAAGGAAGCATAAAAACAAACTAAATCATGACAATAATGGAAAGAGTGAACTAATTGTAATAAGTTCTGTGCTTTTTTTTTGAGACAGGGTTTCTCTGTGCAACAGCCCTGACTGTTCTCTAGAACTTGTTTTGTAGACCAAGCTATCTTTGAACTCACAGAGATCTCTGCCTGCCTCTGCATGGGATCAAAGGCATGCACCACCACACCCAGCTCTTAAGCTATTTTCAAAGGGGATAATGATATTAATTTAGAACTTACAAAAGCTCAATTTACATAATAATATTTTATACATTCAAATGCTCAAGAAAGGAAATAATAGTTTTGGAGAGAAAAGCAAAACAAAATGCAGAAGTGTAGTGAAAGGAAGATGGTAGAAATAGATAATATAACAATAACAGCTAACCAATGTGCTGTGCTAATCAAATGAGATACAGAGTGCTAAAACGGATTTGGTTGTTTTTAGATTTATTTTGTTTTTAATTACATGTGTGTTTCTATGTATTTGCTTATTACTGCAGCTGCCTAGAAGAGGCCAGCAGAGGGCACTGGATCCAGAGAGACTTCTAAGTAGTGTGGGAACCCATTGTGGGTACTGGAAAATGGACTGAGGTAGGTCCTCTGAGTGCAGAGAGCACTCTTCACTGTTGAGCCATCTCTTCAGCACTAAATTGGATTTGTAACACAGCACTATATACTTTTTGTAGAGACATGGTTAAGGATCAGAGACATGGAAAGTCCTGTGTAAAATGATACAAAAGGCATACGAAACAAAGGTCAAATGAAAGAACGTTAAACTAACTAACTTACTAGCAAAATGTATCATAAGACCTAAAGCATGTGTAGGGCCATAAATTCTTATCTTGTAATGATAAAAAGCTAAATTTAGTAGGAATGTCTAAAAATAATATTGTTTTATGCCGCCAATAAAACTATCTTAAGATAAAATAATATTGATGACACTATTGAGAAAAAAATGAATAAAACTAATAAAGCCTCTGTCCTTGTAAAATCAGATATAAATATCTCAGTTTTGACAGATAAAATTAAAAAGACAATGAGTAAAAATAAAATGTAAAGAATGTGATTATTTTACAATGAATAGCCATATATAAACTCATAACCCCAAATAACAATATAGATTTTTACATTTCTTAAATATTTGCAGAAATTATGCACTGTATTAAAATTCAGATTTAATTTTTTTCAGAAGTATAGTCAATATAAAGACCACATTAGCTGACCATAGGCTATAAGATACAAAATGGATACCATACACATATCCCTATAAGCTTCTAAATAACTTGTGTATTGCAACTAAGTCATAATAATTAATAATTGATAAATTTTATTACTACTGTATATGAAAACTCTCACCTAAGAAGAAAGTTTGCTGAATGAACATTTAAAAATCTTATGGGTTGCCTCAT
The DNA here is from genome assembly GCF_949786415.1 of Peromyscus eremicus. NCBI lineage: Eukaryota > Metazoa > Chordata > Mammalia > Rodentia > Cricetidae > Peromyscus > Peromyscus eremicus. The sequence goes on along the minus strand of NC_081426.1, from coordinate 44,587,297 downwards.
CCAGCCTGGATAGGAGGGTTCACGCCTAGACTTATTGCATCTTGTTATGCTTTGCTTGGTTGATATCCTGGAGAGGACTGCTCTTTTCTGAAGGAAAATGGAGCAGGAGTGGATCTGGGGGAGAGGGGTGCTAGAAGGGGAGTTGGAAGGAGCAAAGGGAAGAGAGGCTGCAGTTGGGATGTATTGTGTGAGAGAATAAATAAATAAATAAATAAATAAATAAATAAATAAATAAATAAATAAATAAATAAAAACTTAACCTTTTATGAGCTGAGTACCCAATTATCAAGTGTAAGATAACAATATCAAGATAAAAGGATATAACAAAACTAATAAACTCATTAAAATGCAAAATATTCATGTAGTTAATTTTAAAGTATGTGAAAATGGCTTCATCAAAGATATTAACAAAATGTACAGGTTTCAAAGAGAATGACCAAAGACAACTAAATAAGCATTGATAAATAATATTAATAGGAATTGTGACTTAACTACAAGTACAGAGAATTAAAAAAATATTTAACTATTGAAAAGTGTTGAGAATGAGGCATTTATGGGATAACTATGAGATTCAATGAGTTAGGAAAACATGTACAAGAGAATATTAGGGAAATATATTCAGGCCATGAGTTATGATTTTTCCTGAATGATAAAACAGTTTAATCAAGTAGCCAATAGACACTGTCTTTGAGGTGAAAAGAAATACTCAGACTCAGAGTAAACATGGAATACATAAGTGTCTACCATGTGTCACTATTTTTTTAAAAGCAGTGCACATGTTCTTTACATTACTTGCAACAGCACTTTACAAATAATATATCTGAAGTTTAGACAAGAAACAATATTTCTCCATCAGTAATCCACCCATCAAGTGGAAGAATAAAAGTCCATGTCTTGGTCATAGATCGCCTGTCTCCTGAATTCTGGATGAGATTCACAGTTTGGCATCTACCAGGCAAGAGCCAGAAACTGATGTCCTGCAAGAAGAAAATATTAGCTAGGAAAATTCCTTAAAATAAGCATTCAAAGAGGTTTGGGACAGAGTTCTGGAGATCACCAATAATTAAAGGGTAGGGCAAGGAGAAAGAGACTCAAAGGAGAAGGAAATGAGATGGGCAGGGGAGTATACAGTAAGAAAGGAGAGTGTGGGAATAGATAAGTCCCAGGAAGAGGGCATTTCAAGAAAGAAGGGACAGTCAATAGTGTCAGACCTTGCCAAGTGTTCAGGTAGATAAGGCTTGGAAATTATTTATTGGATTTAACTACAAGGCCATCATCGCTGACATTGACAGGAACAGGTGCAGCAGCACTGAACAAACAGAACCCAGGTTTGGAGCAGTGTGGAGAGGGAAGGACAAACAGAAGCAGGGGAGGAATGCAGGCTTTGCTTTTTGTTTTGTTTTGTCTTCTGTGAATATGAGGAGGAACTTTTGTTGGTGAATAGAAAAGAATATGGAGCTGTTATTCTCCCCCACCCCAAAGGTGCACAATGCTGATTGGAAATAAATGCAGTGGTAGATTTGAAATATCTAGGAGGAACAGGATTATTTTTTTTTTGTTAAAAATTTCCTTATTCTTGTAAAGTATGTATACATATTCTTTTCAATTCTTATGACAATTCTATGAAATAGAAGTATTTCATATCTTCACATCACTGTTAATTTATAAACAGAAGAGATTTCACAGAGGAACCTTTGTTCAACTCTAGGCTGTGACTGGCTCCATTTGGTGGTCAGCTTTCAATACGTAACAAGCAAAGCCTTTGAGAAGAAGGAAGGAAGAGTTTTCAGAAAACACATTGGAAAGTGAGCCCGGGTAGAAAGAAAGACACTTTTTGAAGAGGCCATCATGTTGTGTATGTGTATGTCTGTGTGTCTGTGTGTCTGTGTGTGAAAGTCAGCAGGAAGCATGGAATGATGCAGCCAGATAGCTTTCAATGATGATTTTTTTTCTTTGTTTTTCCTTTAGTGAGGTGAGAGCATTGGATCAGAGGAAGCATGGAAGGTGTAGCAAGACTCTGAAATCATGTCGTGAGATACTTCTAAACAGTTTAGAAATAGTAACTGTCACTAAAGGGATAAAGTGGAATCCTAAGGAGGATAATAGCAGATGGGAAAAAAATGAGATGAGGCAACAGAGTTGAGTTAGAATTCAGCTAACAACTATGATGGGTAAATTGGAACAGGCATCCTCTCTGGAATCATAAGTGAGGCCTCATCTCACCTCTCTACTACTAGTAGAGTTTTAAAACTATGCTGATTTTTTATAATTATATTTTATTTCATATACTGTATTGTCTAAAGAAATAAACACTCTACATATTGTTTTGCTTATTTTGTTTCAATCCTTGCTGGTCATTGAATGGAATTTGTCTGCTGTTGTTTTATTACACATGCCTATTTCTGTGAAAAAGAGTCTATTCAATTGTTTATTAGAACTAGACACTTTTTATTTTATCAAAATCCTTTAAACATCTTTCAGAATATTTATATTGATTTTTTCTGATAACATTGAGATATTTATGTATATATATATATATATATATATATATGTATATGCTGCATATAACATACATATTGATATAACTAATATAACACATAGAAATCCTTGAAGTTTGGGGCCCCAGTCCATTTCATTATTTTATATTGCTTCTTTAAAATACTAGACAAAAATTGGTACTATTTTCTAGAGGATTTTCAATCAATAATCCTAAACACAATTACTATATGGTATGCTTTAGTTTGCTATTTTTGAAGTTTAGAGATCAATGTTCTGTCAGCTTCATAAAGTATTGTCTATGTTCCTAAAAAGTTTTAATAACAAAAGAATGATTTTTGCTGTTTCCATAAACCACCTAAATTGTCTTTCACTGACAATATTTTGGGGAAATATGATTTTTTAAGAATTTCATAATTGTTACTTGTTGGGGTTCTCCCTAGAGATAAGAATTGAGGCTCTCTAGAGAGAGAGAACCAATAGATACAGAAATATACATATCAATATAGGAGAAGATTTATCTAGAGAATTGACAGCAGTGATTAGGAACTGGGAGTCTCACAACAGGCCTCTGCATTGTGAGATACTGGAAGCCTGTTATATGGCTCTGTCCATGTGTGCAAGCTTCAAAACCTCAAAAAGAGGATGCTAGAATTATGAGGCCAGTGTCAAAGGCCTGAGGATCCACACTGAGGAAGTCACCAGCTGGCAGGCCAATCTCCTCTAGAAATGCCCTCACAGACACACTCAAGAGCAATGTTTACAAGTAATGGGACAACTAAAGTTAACTGTCACAGTTGGCTTATGCAATTTCCATCTCAAAGCTAATATTGATAACTCAGTTTGGTATTCTAGCCCATTTGTGTTTTCTAGTCTTTCATTTATGATGACTTTACACTACAAATAACATGTCCACAAATCTAATCCTTCCTTATTCCTGATGCTTCATAGATATCAACTAATTCCTTCATTTCCCTTCCTGTCTATTGTCAAGTCTGAGTACTCTATTTTAATCACCCTGTATATTTATTTTTTGACTTTACTTTTCATTTCTATGATTTACAGCTTTTTCTTTCTTTTATTCTCTTTACTCATCATTGTTTTGCTTTATTGTGGATTCATGATTCAAATACTTCATTTTATTTCATTTCTACTATCCCTTGTTTAAAATTTGCATATTGCTGTTTAAAAATGTCTCTCTAGTTGCATTGTTTAGTATAATGCAATATATATTCAATTAAAAGCTCTATTTTTAAATGTCTAATTTCCATCTTTCTCTGGACTACCCAGAGTAGTACAAAATTTCCTGAGCATGACAGCTGTTAGAAATGTGAAGAAAATACACTGTCTTTTCTAGAACAGAGTTAATTGTCAAAGGAAACTGCATTGTAGTCAGAAGATTTCCTGTGTCCTGCCTGGCCCACAGTCGGGACAAATCTCTCACCCACTTTCTGACAGCCTTTTACAAAATAATCACACAAAAGCTTAATATTATTTATAACTGCTTGGCCATTAGCTCAGGCTTATTACTGATTAGCTCTTACACTTAAATCACTTAAATTAACTCATAATTCTTATCTTTGTGTAGCCACATGGCTTGGTATCTTTTCTGTTAGTTCTGCCTTGTCATCTTGCTTCCTCTGTGTCTGGCTGGTGACTTTTGACTCTGCTCTTCCTCTTTCCAGCATTCTTTTAGTTTGCTCACCCCACCTATACTTCCTGCCTGTCTACTGGCCAATCAGCATTTTAATAAACCAGTATACAAAAACACTATCCCACAGCACTGCATTTTGAGAAAGATGCCATTTGGGTATAGTTCCTCTTCAGTCAGCAGTTTCTGTAATAAAATCCACTTAGATTCCTTTTCTTCCTAGAAATTGAGTTGCTTTTATTAGCCAATCCCATAAACATGTAAGGCCAAGCTCTGGCCAGTTGCTGTGAGTCTCAGGACCATTGTATTTGGAAGGAACATAAAGTAGACTTCCTCTTGGGTACATTTGCTTACCTGGATTTTCTTGGCTGTACACCCTTCTACAGAAGTGAAACTTTTTCCTTTGCTGAAATACTTTGGATTTTGTGGTCATTTTCATGAGACTTCAGATTCATTCCTAACCGTATCAGTGAATCATTGGTTTCAATTAGCCAAGTACCCAACAGTGTACTATGTTGTTGGGCTACAGTGTTCACTGGGTTAGGTGTGGAAGTACATTTTTGAGTTATGATATCTTCAATTTATGATATTAAGGATGTAACCAATCACAACTTCAAGTATATCTGTGCAGTTTTGTGACTATTTCTCTTTTTATTTGTATAAATATAAATATCTCTGTAGTGGTTAGCTGTTTTGGCTATGACCTTGAAGCACTGCCCCTAAAGAGGGAGCAGATAACTGCTCTACCTGCCTATGACCTTGAAATACATCGCCCTGGGTTGTGGCCTCTTGGGACGCTTAAGAACTGAGATGCATGTCCATGGTGCGCTCTACCTCATGGTTTTTGGATGCTGAGATAGACCAGGTGGAAGAACAGAGTGGACCATAGCTCAGCTTTGCAGGACCCTATGATAAATCTCCCAATGCTGTAGTGAATTTTATCCCCCAATAAATTTCCTGACATTTAAGCAGATTCCATGGATTTCTCACTTTATCTGGTACCCAATGTGGTGGACCTTCCTTGGCCTTCCCTGGCCCTTATCCAAACTTTCCATTTTGATATTAATAATTTCTGTATGTATAAATATATATCTACATATACATATATGTGTGTATGCATACAAATCTAAAGCATTTTCCAGTTCAGGAGACTTGAATGAAGATAAATATTTGTACAGTATTTATTTTTATGCCTTAGAGAACAAAGCTTTCAAGGAGTCATCTATTTCTTGTAGTTTTCCCCTTAATTCTTTCACTTATATGTTGCAGAAAAGCTTTTTATTTTACTTTTAAAAATATCAAATTGTGAAGACTTTTTCTTTATTATTTTCTAAATGGTTCATGAAACCAGCTCATACACAGGAGAACTTAAACTTTATTGTCAACTTGTTGAACTTATTTTCTTTAGGCATATTCCAAGAAAAGTTGCTATATTTTTCAGATACTAATTGTAATCTCCAAATCAAGTAAAAGTAGAAATAGGCTGGCAAAACCTAATAATCTTATAAATGTCAAATTTGAATGGAATAATTCCATAACTAGTAAATATTGATTTTATGCTGTATATCTGTACTGCTCTTCTAGAAACATTGCTGAGTGTCTCTGGAATTCTCCAGGGTACAATTCCACTGACTGCCACATGTTAACATTAATTGGAACTTTGATCAAAATTGAAAGAAGAATGGAAATTACCTCCTTAAGGTTATGCTTTTTGATTGCATGCAAGCCACATCATGATTAAATTAGAACTTGTTTGCCCAGTTTTTCTTGTGCCAAAGTGTTATAACATATGCACATTGGGGGCATTTTTGTATAACAGATTGTTGGCTTTGAGATGACATAAATGTATCACATAGTACTGTAATGTTTATTTCAGAGTTGATAGTAATTATCATTCAATAGGCTCATTTTTTTCTGCTAGTATTTCTTATTCCCTCTGTTGATCCAAGAAGACAATGTCTGGCTCAGCTAATGGATAATGTATACTATTCCAAGTCTTATAATGTGGGATGCTAGAATTTATATACTCTATAACGCTGAAGAGAGAACTATGCTTTAGTATTCCAGTTTTGATGTTGTCACTAACTGTCATGATGCGTTTATATGAAAACATCTCTTATATCCAGATAAAGAACTTTTGCTAGACTCATTGCCAAGTTAATAATACTCATTAAGATAACTCAATACTTATCCTGGTACTTATCCTACTGCACACTCAGCCTTTTTGTTTAACTTGCCTTTAAGAGAACAATGAAACAACCAACCATACCTGCCTTGGATTTCCCATATAATCAGATGTTAAAATGTAAGATAATGGATGACTTTAATCTTAAGATCTGTATTCTTCCATGCCTCTGACCCAGTGTGTGTGTGTGTGTGTGTGTGTGTGTGTGTGTGTGTGTGTGTGTGTGTGTTACATTAACCAACTGCTGAAAGCTACAAACAGTCTGGAAAGGACCATATACAACAAATACCCACCACAAATGTTGGAAACAATATGGATATGGCTTAATAGCACATGCTGGCAGTACTATTTGTTTTTCTGATAGCTTCTGGGTCAGTAGGTAGCAGCATTGTAACTTAATCCATTGTAAATCTCTGTTAAAGACTTCTGTAAAGAGTCCCTTATTCTTTCTGTACTTTTCAATAAATAGTTTTGTTAGAAACAGATGGAAGACATGGGCAGAAAAATAGAGAATTCAAACTTGGTCTTACTCTTGGTTAAAGAAGTCAAAATGAAAGTGCTCCTTAATGCAGCACCAATGCAATTTTGTGCCTTTGCATAAATATGAAGTTTGTTTTGATGCATTTAACCTACATAACTAATTGTGGCAGCTTGAATTGTCTCTTTACTACTTAGTCTCATAAACAGATACATATTGATTGATAAGATCCAGCAGGCAAATTGGTACTCCATGGGGTCTCTGGATATAAATGAGTTGGTGTATCAACATGTTGAGGCAGTCTAGGTAAAGAGAAGGTAAGAGACATAGGCTGCAAAGAGTAAATTATCTGGGCCTATTGACTGAGTTCATGTGAACACAATGTTGAGTGTGTTACTTTGGATCAAACTATGATGTAAAACATCACATTTTTTCATCTGTCTTTTTATACCTTCCTGTTTTCCCTTTCATATTTTTTACTTTGATCTAATTTGCTTCTTCCACTCTTTTTCTTATTTGCCTTGATGTCTATTATGTCTCAGAAATAAGATGAACCAAAGTTTTTGGTTATCCTTGGTGTTCAAGCTACAGTGTTACTGGAAGTTGTATATTCTTATGACCACAGTATTCCATTGACTTAACTATGATGTGTCCAAGCCATTGACATGTCAACAAAGGTACAGTTTGTTGTATTATATTTTCTGAAGCAAAATATGTCAAATGAGACTGTTTATGAGTACTAGTATTGTTATTTGCTCATAAACACACCCGTCCACTTACTCATAGATATAATGTCTACCAAGTACTTTTTTGTATGGCAGGTATTGTGCTACAGGCTCAAAACTTAGTTTCAGTATTATAGACATTTAATTTGTGTGTTAATAGGCAGAAAATGGTACAGATGCACAAGAATAATTGTAAATTGTGATGAATTCTATAAGGGAAAGAGCTAGCTGTTGTGACAGATGACCATGAGGGGATATAATTTATAATGTGCCCTTAGTACCAGCCTTGTTGGAAACCATGTTCTTAATTGCAGGCCATGGCTTTAACTTCAACATAAGCAATTCTTTGGGAAATACTGGCCTCTCTTTGGCAACTACAATATCTATTATCTCTCAGGTCAATCTGTCGGCTAGTTTTTCTTTCTCTTTGGGTGATTCATGGACTTTTCATCTCCTGAACAGATTTGACTCAATTGGTTGTGGAAGTATATTGAGACACATCTTAATTTGCAGCTCTGAACTGGATAATAGAACAGCAAATTTGGTTCTTCTAAGTTTCAAAGACATATTTCTTTTTTGTTTATGTGTAGGTGTGTTTGCCTGGATGTATTTAATGTACTTGGTGTACCCAGTACCCAGAGGTGAGATGAGGGTACTGGATCCCCTGAAACTGAGTAATTGGCAGGTGTAATCCATCACATGGTGCTGGGAACTGAATCTGGGTCTTTTATAAATGCAGCAAGTGCTTTTTGCTGCTAAGCCATCTCACCAGCCCCAAAGATTTTAATTATGCTTCTCCCCAAGGAAAGGAAAATTGTAGTTCCTTTTTTTGTATTAGGGTAGTATTTATCTTGTAGATATCAAAAGTAGTTACAATGATGGCTGAACTGGCATTTGAGTTTCTGTGTCCTCTCATGGTGTCTCTATTATTTCTGTCTTCATAACAGTTCTGCAGAATAGAGAGTATCATCATCTCATTGAATGAGACATTTGAGCATCCCAAGACCAATAGTGTAGCAAAAGAAATGCAAAAAGTTGAACAACTTGCTAACTACTTATCTTTCTAGTCCGTAGGCTTTACTGCATTTGGAAACTAAATCTTTTTTTTTTTAATTAGCAAATCTTGTTTCCTGTAGTCCACAGATACTTTCCTTAAAGAGCTTTATATAGAGTGAACCATAATGATTCCACTATGAGCCTGATTGTCCTCATGTCAGTCTGTCAATCCTGTTGAAGCTGAGAGTGTCCTAGGACTGGTATTATTCCCTTTTCAACTTCAAGATTTTTAAAATGATTATAGAGTGAAATTTCCACTGAAAATTATTATTAAGAGGCCACCTTCACACCCAAGTCTTCTCAATTTTGAAGGTAAAATTGAATTTGACCTTTAACTAAAGATCAATTCCACTGGGTAACCAATTTGGACTGATTCCACCGGAGATCACCTAAGAGTATTCTGGCATTGTAAATGGCCATTAAAAGCCATCCGCGCTATAATTCTTTTAGAAACAGATAGTTATGTGAGAGTCATATGATGGTTATTGCTTTATGATTTAGATATTATTTAATGAATAGTTGGAAATATCTATCAAGTCTAACTTGACAAAAGAGGACAGAGAGGACCTCTATCTCAGCCAAGACGACTTGGAAAAAAATGCTGTAATTTCTGAAACCATACCCTTCAAACTGATGATAATAGCATATTATCCATTTGCTTTACATCTTCATTTAAGATTATCAAAACACTTTACAGTGCTTTAATATGGTCTTGTGCCTAGTTAGAAGCACAGCTATTAATTATTAGGATAGCCCACTACCCCCAGCAGAGGACACTCTGGGTCAGGGGTTTTAATCTGTTTTGTACTTTGGACCATTTTCACAACAGCAACTTTAAACACATGGAAGACCAAGTTTGGACACATACTGAAATAAGTTACATACTTTCTGTTCTTTATGCTTTTGCTGTTTGTTTAGGCTTAGCATTGTTTTCACTGTGTACAGTACTATTGTTGGAAACTTACCATTAGCTTATCAAATTGTTATTTCATCTATGTTGTTCATAAGTATCACAGAATTACTGTACCTATGACTGTCTCGTGGCTAGTAGAAGCAAATAACTCTTATGGATTGCTTAAATTTGTTTATGATCTTAATGATTTGAGTTATTATTATGTTTCTTGTAGTTTATAGTTTACACGGAACATAATGGGTTGTGTGGTTTTCTTCAAATAGGTTCAAATTTAAGTTTATTTAACCTGTGTTTCTTGAGCACATTTTCATGGC